>NC_056733.1:734691799-735026799 GCF_019279795.1 Protopterus annectens
AGCCAGGTTTCAGAGATGCAGAGGATTATCTGGAGTGCGTAGAGTTATCCAGGAGTGTAATTCAGGGACTTTAAGGTACTTAGAATACTGACTGCAAAGATTTTGAGGTGTCTGGTAGACAAGCTGATATGTGTGACAGGGAGGAGAAGAGAGTACAGGAAGTTGTTAAACGAGTAACAGGAGAAGACTTGGTGAAAGGACCAGGGTTAGGATGTACATCACCTGCAAGAAGAAGGGTAAGTACAGAGGGAGACAGAGTAAACCCAAGACGGTTAGGTTCAAAGGATTTTATGTTGGGTTTTGGGAACTTGTTGTGAAGAGAAGGGAGTTTGTGTTTGAAGAGATGTGAGAAAATGGAGGGTGCTATTAGGAAGGAGAAGGGTTTAGGGTTGCAGGGTTTGTGAGAGTGGAAGGGTGGGGGACTATGGTAGGATGTGGATAGTGTGAGGATAGAAAGGAGAGGTACAGATAGGAGTAGATATAGCATTATGTTTATAATACAAGCAGGGTAATAGATGGATTGAAATAGGGGAGCAGTAAATTGAGTAGGTTGAGGTGTAATATTACCCAAGGAAGTAGATAAGTGGTTGTTTGAGTAACAGGTTTGGAGGGAGGAGGGGTGGAAAATAGAGCAAATTCATTGTTGGGGGAGGAGCTGAAGGAATGAGAAAGAGAATGCATCAGGATGCAATGCAGTAGGCAGGGAGGGGGAAGGGTGTGTGTGCTGAAGTGGTTAGGTATAAACGTAATTGAAGTGGGGGTGGGTGGGAATGCGGGTAGGGGAGTGGAGTGAGCCCGAGCATTAGCGAGGGCGAACAGAGCAGTTTACATCCTGAGACTGGAGAAACACCAAGAAAAATAATCGGACAAGCAGTAAGTATGGCAAAAAATGAGCAGAAAGAAGAGAAGGGAGAAAGGCTGGAGAGTTGTACTGTGTATTCCTTAGGAAAAGGGAGACACAGTAGCAGCAGAGTAGGGAGATTAGTGTTAGGAAAACAAGATAGATAAGGAAAGGGATACAGAGACATACGAGGGGAGAGCAGCAGCAAACTGAGTAGAGTAGGAAAGGAAGGCTGGCCTTTAAGACAGAAAACAGACATAAGAGGTGAGAGCAGCAAGCTGGGAGCTTTAGAGAGAATCTTGCTGGAGAGGGCAATGGTGGGGGGAGGGTGTGGCAGAAACTGTATAGATAGGGAATGGAAATGGTAAAATGCAAGCTGCAGCCGGCTGTGGAAAAGCACTAAATGATACTGAAATTGAGATTTAAATCCAGCTATACAAACTTAGACAGGACCATACTTTAACTACACAATATAGGTAAGAGGCTCAGCAGAGAAGAGTGCATCTCAGGTAGATAAAGGCAGGATAGGTCTGTGGGCTTGAAGTTGTAGTTAGTGTTAACTTGAACATGGCCGATTGCACATCACATGACCACTAGATGGTCAGGGGAAAAAGTGGAATGGAAGTAAGGCTCTCCATCCAGCCACTACAAGTAAAAAGCAGGATGTCAGTATCACACAAAGCCAATCACACATGCAGCTTAGACCGAACGCACAGACCTACATATGCTAAGGATCTTAAAATCAGTCTACCTGAATCAAAGCTCTCATAAATGTAACCCAAGAAACAAGTACACAACACAAGCAGCACCCACCATAAAACACACATTCAAGAGTCTCACTATCTCAAGTGAGACACCAATAAGGCAAACCTCCATACAATCCAATATCCACGTCATTCACGACTCCACATTGAAATACACTGATGCTCCACTCAACAGGCTGCACAGTGAGATGGCTGCAGTCAGCTGTTTAATAGATGCCAGGATTCGCCACATCATGAAAGCACTCAAACCTTTGCACCCTAATTACACATATGATACAGTCACTGAGCATATGGGTGTAAATGACTTAATGTACCTCCCTGAGTTGCATACAGACAGACGGACATGATGGAGCTCTTGGAATAAGTGCCTGAGGGAGGTTGGAACCTAGCCCTAAGCAGCATTCTACCATCATAAAGACCGATGCCACAATATAACAATTAGCTTAGCTTCTGATGTCAGACAGGCTACAATATACATAATCATGGAAACAGATGGTAGACTGTTCAAAATGGTTTGCATAGAAAGCCCTCCACCTCTCCACTCAAGGCTTCTCTATTCTGGCTAAAACCTTCTTCATCCCCACATTTTTTTTTTTTTGATAATCTTGGTCTTCTAAGACCTTCAACAGAATATACCAGAATCTGAACAACATTAAAATACTGCTGCTCAGCTCTAACAGTCTTAACAAAATACTCCACATTCTATAAGCACTGTTTACCCTGAAAAATGTCAACATATGCATCACAGAGACCTGGCTCAAATTCAATGAAAGCACTCCATCAGTGCAGAGTTTCGATGCCCATCACTTGTACAGACCCATAACTTTAGAAGGTGGCACAAAAAACAAAAGGTGTCAATATATTCTTAAAAAATCTCACCTACAGGTTCATTACACAAGACAACGACCTGGAACTCCTCCATGTCCAACTTACTATGAAGAAACCCTCATCACACCATAACTAACTAGAGGACCCCATCTATGCCTACCTCAACCTATCACACCCCTACCTAACCAGTACAGAGTCCCTTTGCTTCAAGCCAAACACTATTCTCCCAGGAAACTTCAAACAATCCCTCCCTAAACTGGTAGACTTGTACACATCCTGAAATACTCAAGTCCAAAGATTAATGGACTTCTGCAATACAAATTCTCTGGACCAATTAATCCACACCCTAACCAGGGGTGATAAAAGCCTGGACTTGGTCAACGATATAGGGCAGCTTTTCTCCCCACCAACCATAACCTTCTCCATAGTCAAATTGCCAAGTCAGTCACATTCAACTAAAGACTGAAGCCTGAAACATTTTCCAATAGCAGTGCATTCCGATATTATGCAAAGGCTAATCTAGTAATACTGATTAAGGATAAACTCAAAAGCACTTTCCACTCCAAAGATCCTCCTGCTTATGTTCTGGAATCCTTTTCTGCCGAACTCTATGGATATGTAAGCAGTTGCATAAAATCTGTCCACCTCAGAAATGCGATACCAAATTCAAAAATAATCCCCTACAGTGGGACCCTAATACAAACAGGTTCTATAACAAGAAAAAAAATTGCATGCAAAAATAAATTAAACTCAGTCAAAAACGCCCTTACTAAACACAAGTTTGGATCCTGATCAAAACAACCAAAGATAGATACAATGTAAAACTAGCTACCCAGGCAAAAGAATCACAAAGCCTTCTTTAACTATGTTACAAATCTCAGAAGCAATGCCCAGCACTGCACAAAGCTAAAAACTAAACATCATCACACACACCTAGAAAACAAATTATCTACTAGCGTCCATTTGACTCAATTTACCCCCACTCCCCTCCCTTCTAGCACTTTTAGAACCTAACCACATCTGTAATACCCTCCCCCCCGAAGAAGTTCTCAACACGCTAAGACTAAGAACACATCATCTATGTAGTCAACATATCAGGCTGATTAGCCTAAAACTGAAGTGTAGCTAGGGCAGCCACTGCAGGCACAATGTGTTAGGAGGCGCAACTAGCTTCTTCAGCACTTTAGATCGTAGAAGTGCAATTTTTTTGCTCTCCCATAGAATGTGAAGGAGTTCACTTCTCCTATTACAAACAAGTACCAGATCGCACAAGTGAGGTTTTTTGTTTTTTTTTTTGTGCTTTTACAGAGCATGAGGAAATTAGGACCTCACACTCCACTCATTAGAAAGGACGACCAGATCTAGTCTCTCTTCAACCTAGTTTTGAGGGTCACTACATTCAGGGAGCAACACTAACTGCCAAGTGAGCCAGTTTCAACTCTGGCCTGAAACATGACTTGCCAGACTTGCAACACAGGCTATTCAAGATCTGTTTCATAACAAGTTTGTGCCATATTACTATAAACTGTGCAATGAAAAACAACTTCCTTACAACAAATGCATGGTATTGCAGTTTCCTCCCACATCTCATAAGTTATGTAGCAGGCATCAAACATCTTTACACAAAGATTTAACCCCGAGTAAGAACTACTCATATGCACATCCCGTAGAGACACCAACCTGGTTAACGACAGGAAAAATGATAATCCTCCTTAAGCGTGAACCTGCAAGCTATCCTAAAAACTATACATCACTGGAAGGCAATTTACTGGTCTATAAATCATAAACTGGAGTTGGTGCAGACAAAAGTTTATAATCATTTAGAAGAAAATGCAATCATTGCAACAGAATAGAAGGCAAACAAAAGAAAGTTATATGGAACAAAAAAACAATTGTTAAAGTCATAATGAAGAACTGTATAAAGGAGAAGAATTCAAATACAGCATGGACAGATTATAAATAGGCATATGAAAGCATCCCACATTTATGGATAAAGGAGTATTTACAAATGAACAAGATACAACTTACACTAAACAATTAAATTACAGTGATCTTGAACCAGTGGCATACCACTTGGCAGGTAAGCCATGATGAGACAAATTATTATCCCAGGGATAAAAATTCAAAGGAGGATATTCCAGGGTGACTGTCACCGCTGTTCTTTTGTCTTGCCCTTAAACCATTAAGCTGACAACTAAACATACTGTCATGGTTACAATTTGGCTCCCAGACAACATGTAAAGTCTTTTCATTTTCTTTTTGTAGATGATTTATAAGTGTAGAGTTCATTAGATGAGACAAATGGATATGGTCAACACTTTCTCAGATGATATACGAATGTTACTTGGTCCTGATAAATAAGAATGTCATTTGGTCTTGATAAATGTGGGAAAAAAGAAGTTATGTACTCAACATAGCATTCCATGTTTGTTGTCCACCTCAAATTCATTCTTACTGGTTGGGTTCGAGCCGATCCTCGGCTCCGACTCGGCCGAATACTAAAGCTCTAAGTCTTTCACTTAGCTCGTGGCTTAACACCTATCGCGTATCATGCAGTGGGGGATTGTGGTGTAATCCCCCAGATCTTGTTTGCTGCTAATCATAACAATGTGTTTACATGTATCATATTGTAGAATACAAAGTCAGAGAATCTCCTTGCCCAAGGAAAAGAAACCTATAAGTCCTCCAGAAGCCTTGGGCTGGGTGAGGGCGGGAGGGTCATAAGAATGAAAGTGAGATGGACAACAAACATGGAACATTTTGGTGAGTACCTAACTTCATGTTATGCTGTCCTATCTCACCTTCATTCTTACTGGTTGGGACAGCGTCCCTAGCACCACATTCCCTGGGTGGCTCATGGGAGTACACTTTTCAATATAGTGGAACCCAAGGACACCCTGTCCCTGGAGGTCAAATCCACTTTGTAATGAGTGATAAAGGTATGGGGGCCTTGCCCATTTAGCAGCTGCATAAATACTGTCCATTGATAGTCTAGCTAGATAGGCAGATGATGTTATGGCTCTTGTAGAATGTCCCTTGACCTTGAAAGGTAGCTCTCTGTTATTAGTACTGTAGATAAAAGGAGATGCAACTTGAAAGCCAGCTTGAGTGTGTGATATTAGAAACAGGCATATATTTTTTTTTCTTCTGAAAAGCAAACTGGACAGATTTCCTAAAATCCTTGTTTCAGTGTAAATAGAAGCAGAGTTGTCTGTGCACATCTAATTGTTACAGCTTGTATGCCATGTTGCCATGACTGGAGAAAAACACTGGCAGCTCAATAGTTTGGTTTAGATTAGTTTGAGAACACACTTCAGGTAAAAAGGATGGGTTAGTTTGAAAAGATACTCTATCCTTATGGAAGATCAAGTACAGAGGTTTGATTGATAGGGCTTGCAGTTCTAAGACTCTACTTGCAGAAGTAACGGCCACTAATAAAAATTGTTTTCTATGACAGAAATTTGAGATCACATGTTGAAGAGGGCTCAAATGGAGGTAAAGTTAGATATGATAGGACAAAATTCAAAGCCCATGGTGACAGGGGCTCTTTAATGGAAGGTTTTAATAAGAAAGTACTTTTTAAGAAAGCTTTGCACAATCTGTGGGACATCAAGTTAGAAGTCGTCACCCATATGAAAACTAGAAATTGCAGTTCGACTTTTAACAGTAGCTGTAGCAGAACCATGTTGAAAAAGCTCTGCCAGGAATTCAAGAATAGAGCTGACTGGGGCAGAGAAGGGATTAATGTCTTTTGATGCGGCCCAGTATGAGAACCTCTTCCATTTACTGGAATATAACTTCCTGGTTGAAGCAGTGTGTGAAGATACTACGATACGTTTCACTGCCGGTGTGAAATTATGAAGCCTGACTAAACTTGAAACTGGAGCAGCCATGTTGTTAATTTGAGGGTTTGGAGGGAGGGGTGGGGTGTTCCGGACGTACGAGTCGGAAGGTCTGGAACTGGGTCCAGAACCCACAGTTCCTCCTGAAGATGAGGCCAGAGGAAGGGAAACCAAATCTGATGAGGCCAGCATGGGGCAATGAAAATTAGCCTGCTTCCCAATGAATTGGCTTTCTGTACGACCTTGGGTATTAGTGGAAAGAGAGGAAAAGCATAAAGACATCCCAGGGGCCAATCGTGTACAAGTCTGCCCCTTGGTGACTCCCCCGGAGGGGGGACTAGGGCAAAGTAGCTGCTACATTTGGCATTCATGGGTGTTGCAAAGAGATCGCAGCAAGACGGGCCCCATCTCCAGAAAATGATCTCTATCTCTTGTTTTAGGGACCACTTGTGAGACATGAGTAATGACCTGCTGAGTCTGTCTGCTATCATGCTTGATTCCCCCGGAATGTACATTGCTACTAGAAAGCATTAGGAAGATGTAGCCCATTGCCATACTCGGAGTGCCTCTCGGCAACGGGGATAGGATTTGGTTCCTCCTTGCTTATGTACCAGACTGCCGACATGTCTGTCTGAACTGCAATTGTTCCTAATTGAAGAGAGTCTGCAAGTGCTTGCAACGCCAAGAGCACTGCTCTCATCTCTAGGACACTGATGTGCAAATGGGCCTCGTGCTCCTGCCATGGACCATCCTCCCCAGATAATGCCCCGCGACCCTATCTGGGAGGAATCCGTGGTCACTGTCATCACAGGTTGTTGTAGGGTGAAGGGGTGACCTAATGTCACTTGACTGGAAAGGAGCCACCATCGTAGATCCTTCTTGCATGACTGATTCTGATCTGGTGAGACATGGGAAGTTCTTGAAATGACTACTGAGCAAAAAGGAGCCATTGCAGAATTCTCATGTGCATCCGGGCTAGGGGAACTAGGATTATCATTGCTGCCATGGTTCCTAGAACTTTTAAGACCGTTATCACTTTCACTTTGGTTCTTAGCAGAAGGTTGGAAATCTTGTCTGAGTAAAGAATCTCTCCCTGCAGGTAACTTTGCCATCATGGAGACTGTCGAGATCTGCTGCTATAAATGTAATATGCTGACATGGCAACAAGTCAGATTTTTTTGAATTTACTATCCCCAGAGTGAGAAAGTTGTAATGCACCTTCTTTTACCTGTAGTAGTAGATGCCTGGTGGTGACCGTCAGGAGCCAGTTGTCTGGGTATGGAAACAGTTGGAATCCCATTCGTCTCAAGTGAGCTGTGACTACTGCCATGCATTTGGTAAACACTGGGAGCTGTAGTAAGATCAAAGGGCAGAACTTAGAATTGGAAATGACTGGCTCCCAGCCGGAAGCGCTATTGACTCCTTGATGGCCTGTCCATTTTTATATGGTAGTATTACTCCTGGAGATCCACCAAGCACATCCAACTGTCTTTCCCTAAAAAGGGATGAATAGACTGCAGTGTCACTATCTGGAACTTTGACTTCTTTACAGATTTGTTTAGTTTGCCGAGATCCAAGATGGGTCTCCAGTCCCCTGTTCTTTTTGGCACAAAAAAGAATCTTAAGTTCCAAATCCTATTTGGTCTGCGGGGACTGAGAAAGACAGTTGCCGGTTCCCTTTGATTATGTGGAACATCTGGGATTTTTCTGATGTGTGGAACAGGAAGGCAAAAGGGAATGGAAAAACCTCTGGATATTATACTTAGTACTCACTTCTCTTTTGTGATCTCTTGCCAGGCTTCCGGGTACAAAGAAAAACATTCCCTCCGACTGCTTCCAGAGGAGGGCAGGCGGGCCTCTCTTCAGGAGTGCTGGAAGGGTCAGCCGCAAAAGGAATCACTGTCACCCTGATTTTGCGGAGCCCCTCTGCCGCGTGGTCGAGGTCTACCATTACTACTTCCCCCTCTGCCCCTGGGGAAGGATTCACCTCATGCATCTTGAAAAATCAAATCTGATGTAAAAAATGTCCAGCTTGACAGCATGAGATCCGCATCTAGTAAGCTCAAGCTGCAAATGAGATCTGAGGTATTTGGGTGGATGTAAGGTAATATGGACAGGAAAGAGGAGCATGAGAGTCCAATCCGTGTCTGTAGAATGTGGCCGAACCGGATCTGAGGGTCTCATCGGAGACCCTATCGTGAGGAGAAATGAAAACATCAGCTCTATGATTATAAAGTGTTTATGTCTACAATGGCTAAAAATGGCAAATATGATGGCAAAATTGATACATATGGATCAATTCTGTATTGTGCAGGGGAGGCAAACATTTGACAATATCAAAACAATGATAATCCAGAGGGAAACTGAATGCAAGAAAATATCACTGTTGGTGGGTCTTGATGCAGAGAAAGCATCTGATATAGTAAGCTGGGAGTCACTGAGCAGGGCAATGGAAGCATTTGCATTCTCTGATAAAATTATAAGATTGATTAAGAAAATATATGAGGGATCGGAGGTGAAAATTAAAAGTGGGTGGATTCCTCTCTGATGACTTCTGTTTGAATGGAGGAACCAGGCAACGGTGTCCTCTTTCTCCTTTATTTGTATTAAATTTAGGACCACTGGCAAAGAAAATAAGGGACTCAGAAATTCAAGGATATAATTAGTATGGCAGTCAAGAAATGCTGGCTCTATTTGCAGATTATATTTTATACCTGATAAGGACATTTCAGTGTTGTGGAACATTTTGAGCGAGTTTCAAATCTTTTCAAGATACAAAGTTAATGAAGCTAAAACAAAGGCGATAGCTGTAAAGTATGTACCCACACAAGAATTGGTTCAGCAATATCCATATTTATGGGAACAAGATAAAATGAAATACTTAGGAGTATGGATTAAAAAGGATTCTTGTATGGCAACTAAGGATATGTGGGAACACAGTAAACAAAAGATAATACAAAAACTGAAAAATTGGAAGCTCTGCTATATGGATAGCAAAATACAACCAGTTAAAATGTTTGTCCCTTTAGTTTTATACACAGGTCAGGCATATTTTTATCAACCAGAGAAGTTGTGGATAGCAATTAATAAAGAGCTGAAGGATTTTATCTGGGAGGGGAAGACGGCAAGAGTCAAGTGGGACAAGCAGATTTTTTCCAATAGGATAAGCTGATTTTTTTCAACAGAACAGAGCAGTTTGGGAATACCCAATTTGAAGGCAAATTTTAGAGCTACACAGGTAAGGCTCCTATACATAGGACAAACAGGAACCTACACCTAAAAGTGGAGAGAGATGATGAAACGGGGAGAAAGCTCAAGAAATGAGGCTACTGGGATGATACAGATACTAAAGGACAATAACCATACAAAATATTAGAATACTTTCTGCTACTTTATGAATGCAAGACCCTGCGGTGGTGGTGCTGCGGTAGCGTTGTCACCTCACAGTAAGACGCTGTCTGGTTCGATTCTCAGCTAGAGCGTCTTCTGCGTGGAGACATGCGTGAATGGGCGTACCTTCATTGAAGGTTGTGCGCCAGGCCTGGCAAGCCGGTACGTAAAAATCAACTGCCAATCATTAGCGGACTGGAGTTCCACTGTGGCAACCCCTAACCGGGAAAAGCCGAAAGACGCAAAAGTTAGAGATCTGGAAATCTAAGTCAGCAATGAGCTGTCTACTGATCATCATGTACCCATTACTGCAAGGATGTCTTTTTTCTCTTTTCAGAGTTTATATTTCAATGGACTCTGCACTTCAGCCAATCAAGTACAACTCCCATTTCAGTATGTACCTATGCAAAAATGTGACAACTGGAATGACCACATTTCTCAAATTAAAAATAAATAAATATGAAAACTGACTCAAAGCCTCGCGTTTCGCTTTTCAGTATTATACAGGCTACTGAAACACGACCTCTGCCCACATACTCACATACAGAGCTGACTATCAGACCAATTAAGCATTCACAAGTCACATATCAAACTGCTCAAGGGACTTTTATAAAATCAGTAGAACATGTTGGAGGGATAATTATGCATCACAGAGAACACCACTTCTATGAAACTTATTCCACTGCACAAAGCAGAGCAGCTCTCTTACTCTATTCAAACGTAATTTGGAAGAATTCACTCTCAGATTTAGCACCACTGGCCCTAATGGATAGGGGAAATGAGTAATTACTGCAACATACACTTCTTCGGCTGGTCTCTAGATGTTTATATTGCAAAATACAAGGGCTCAAAATTACCAAGGGAATGCAAGACTACATTTCTCAAGATCGTAACAGATCAATGGTGTAATAAGTACCTATGAGAGGATGGCACTACAGGGCCACTGTCAGCTATTCCATTCTGAGGCAGAGAAGCAGCTCTGGCATATTGTTTAGGTGACACCTCCTTAAGAAGGGAACAAAGTGTTGCACCTATAGATTTCAGGATGGGTGAGCTCATTACATGCTGCCAGCTGTGTAAGCAGCACTGCTAGCCAGCGGAGACTGTGTGCATATATGTGCAGGCAAGCAAGTATACCTCTTTTGAGTAAGGCAGAATTAGAGGAGGTGAACAGACAGGTGTGCGAAGCAAGTGGGTCCAACAGGGCCTGTGTTTATCATACAGTTCTTACCCTTACAGGAAAGAAACTGGTTGATAAGGTCTTCTAAACTATGCCCAAAGTTAGCAGAGAATGTCTCACGCCACAAGAGACGAAAGTAGCAAACAATGGCTGAAGGAAGGGAAGCCATTGAGCAAGACCCAGGACAAGTATTAAATTATTTTACTACCTATAACTGAAAAGAAAATCAAATTTTACAACATTATGTTTACATTATATTTCAAAGCCTTCCTCCGAAGAAGGAAAGTACAGTTGTGCACACTTACCATAAATGTAGATGTTCAAGTGTATTCACTCTCTCAGTCATTACATTTGGGTAATCTGCTGGCAGGTTGCCCTCAGTCGGCCTGAATATCAAAGTCTTGGGTCCTGCGTCGGTTGTTGTCCCTTCTTCCATGACGTCAGGGGTATAAAACATGCAGCCGACACAGTTTTCCTCAGTTTTTCTTGCCCCAGATGTCAGGTGCCCCTCAAATGGGGAGCAATATGCATGTCAGTTAGAACACAAAAAACATTTACCTCCAAATAAAAGCAAAAACAACAAAAAGGCTTTTGAGCATAGTAACAGAAAGAAGAGGTATAAAAAGAGAAAAGTAGGGGGCTGGCGGGTGGTAACCAGGACTGCAACAGTGAATACACTCGAACATTTACATTTATGGTAAGTGCACACAAAGTACAGTTTTGTACCTACCATAAATGTAGATGTTCGAGTGTTCACCCTGCTGTAGTCATCACAGTAGGGTTATCCTGCCATCAGGTGGTCCCACCGTCGGCCTGAATTCCAAAGTCTTGGTCCGGCGTCAGTTGCAGTCGCTTCTTCCCTGACGTCAGTGCGCCAGGGGTATACGAGGCATCCAACGCCATTTTCCTTCAGTTTTTCTTGCCCCAGATGTCAGGTGTCCCCAATAGGTAGGCAAAATATATATATATCTAGCTAGATAAAAATAAAACAATACCTTTAGGCACAAGCAAATATACCACAGAGGTTGTATAGGATAGAGTGGCATAGATAAGTTCAGCTAGTACAGAGGGGATGGAGGGAGGGTAACCTGGACTGCAGAAGGGTGAACACTAACATCTACATTTATAGTAGGTACAAAACTGTACTATGTTCATCGTGTTACCCTGCTGCAGTCATCACACTTGGGTTGAATCCCAAAGCTAAAGATGGGAGGTGGAGTTAAACAGGGTTAGAAGAAGCTAGTAGGCCCTGCAAAACTGCAGTGGCAAAACCAGCTCTAGTCTTAGAATATACAGGTAAGTGACAGTGTTTGGTGAAGGTGTGCACTGAACTCCAAGTTGCAGCTTCCAGAATATCCTTGGTTGGCACTCCCCTGAGAAAGGCTGCTGATGTAGCTGTAGCCCTGGTGGAGTGGGACCTAATGTTAGCAGGTACAGGTTTCCCATGATGCATGTAGAAGAAACGTATGCAATGTCCTATCCATTTAGAAATGGTCTGTTTTGAGATGGCTTTTCCTTGTGATCCTGTAGCATAGGCTACAAAAAGCTGGTCAGTTTTTCTGAAAGCCTTAGTTTTATCCGAGTAGTAACGTAATTGCCTGTGAATGTCCAAAGAGTGCAGGAGTCTTTCTCCTTTGTTCTGGGGATTTGGGAAAAAGGTGGGCAAATGAATGGTTTGGTTAAGGGCCACACAGGACACCACCTTTGGCATAAAGGAAGGGTTAGTTCGTAGAGATACTCTGTCTTGATGAAAAATGAGGAAAGGCTCCACTGCCAATAGTGCATGTAGCTCTGAAACTCTTCTAGCTGAGGTTATTGCTAGTAGCAGGGCAGTTTTCCATGAAAGAAATTTTAAATCAGCTGAAAAAGCTGGTTCAAAGGGCGGCAGTGTAAGCTTTTCCAGAACAAAATTGAGATCCCAAGTAGGTGTTGGTGCTCTCCTTGGCGATCTTATGTTCTTAGCCCCTCTGAGGTACTGTCTTAGGAGTGGATGTGAGAATAAGAGAGGATCCGTGTTGTAATGAGCTGAAATTGCTGAGGCGTGGATCTTAATAGATGAAAAGGAAAGTCCTTTGTGCAACATCTCAGTTAAATATTTTAGAATCTGGCGCAAAATCTTTTCCATTTGTCTGAATAGGTTTTCCTGGTGCTGGGCCTTCTGGCCTCCAGAATGACATCCGTAACAGCTTTGGATAGAGGTGTTGGCTGGTTGTTTAGGTAATTTGCCATGCAGCAAGGTTTAAAGTCTTGAGCTGGCTTTGTAGAATCCGACTGTCTCGCTGGGTGAGCAGGTGAGGAATCTGTGGTAAAATCCATGGTGGGCCATGTTCCTTAGAATTGGATACCAATGCTGGCGTGGCCAGTCTGGTGCAATGAGTATCATTTGTGGCCTCTCTAATCTGACTTTCAGCAGTACCTTTGCTAGAAGAGGCAGTGGAGGGAAGGCATACACTGTTAATGTTCTCCAACTGAATGAGAGGGCGTCCACTCTCCAAGCTTGTGGATGGAATGTCCTTGTGCAAAATTTTTGAAGTTGGTAGTTTTGGGGGCTTGCAAACAGATCTATGTCTGGGCGTCCCCATTTCTGAGCTATCATTGCAAATACTTGTGGATCTAGTTTCCACTTGTGTGGATCCATGATGTTTCTGCTTAGGTCGTCTGCCAATGTGTTTCTTTCCTGGCAGGAATTGTGCTTGTAACTGAACCTGGTAAGACAGTGCAGTGTTCCACAAGGTCATTGCTTGCCTGCATAGAGGGTAGGAATGTGTGCCCCCTTGCTTATGTACCACATTACTGTAGTATTGTCCGTCTATTATTAGTTGTCCTGGGTGTAAGAGGTCCTTGAAAGCTGTTGGGGCATTCTGTACTGCTAGCATTTCTTTTTGATTGATATGCAGATGCCTCTGATCTGTAGTCCATTTGTCCTGAATGCACTGTTCTGCCATGTGTGCTCCCCAGGCATAGTCCGATGCATCTGTTGTCATAGTTTGCCTGGCTGTAAGGTGAAAGGCTGACCCTTGTTGAGGTGACATGCCTGTGCCCACCATAGAAACTCCTGTTGAAGGCAGGGAATAAGTGGCATCATTGTTTCCAAGCTGTGGTTGGGCTGAGTCCATACACTTTTCAGGTACCATTGTAATTTCCTCATATGCAGTTTTGCAAATGGTATTAGTAGTATGCAAGATGCCATGAATCCCAAGGCCTGCAGAATTTTTCTTGCAGGGAGTTGGGTCTTTGTTGCCATTATTATGAAATAATGAGTCAGCTGCTGTTGCTTGTCTGGCGTGACATAAGCCATCTGGGCCGTTGTATTCAAGCTGGCACCCAGGAATATTATGTTTTGTGAGGGCACTAGTTTTGATTTCTTTTCGTTTACTGTGTACCCTAGGCAACTTAGAAGGTGTTTGACAAATGCCAGATGCTTTAAAAGAATGTCCTTGCTTTCTGCTTGAATAAGGCAGTCGTCCAGGTATGGGTATATTTGAATTCCTCTGTCTGCAGTATGCAATTACTGGTGCCAGGCATTTTGTGAAGACCCTGGGCGCAATAGATAAGCCAAAGGGCAGTGCAGAGAATTGATAATGTGTTGAACCTGCAATGAAGCGGAGGTATCTTCTGCAATTTTGTCTGATAGGGACATGCAGGTATGCCTCCTTGAGGTCCAACGTTACTAGCCAAGCATTCTTGCCCAGCATGGGAAGAAGCTGCTGTAGTGTTAGCATCTTGAATTTTGGTACTTGCAGATAGGTGTTCAGAACTGAAAGATCCAGAATGGGTCTCCATGCTTTGTCCTTTCTTGGGACTAGAAAGAGTAGAGTAAAATCCTTGTCCTTGCTCCTGTGTAGGTACCTGTTGAATGGCTCTCATGTCCATGAGAGCTGTAATTTGTTTTTGTGCCTCTGCCCATTGATTTGGTGGCAGGTTTGGCATTCCTTTTATCCTTGGTAAGGTATGAAAGTGGAATCTGTATCCTTGAGAGACCATGTTTAGGACCCATTTGTCTTTTGTGATGATGTACCAGTTGTTTGCAAAAAATGCTAATTTTCCTCCCAAGGGAGCTTCCAGGAGAGATTTGCTTGGTAGTTTGAGGATTGAGTCATTGTGTTTGTCTTCTGCTAGCTTGGGGCCTGTCTTCTCCTCCTTTCTGGGTAGCAGTACCCCATTGGCGAGGTTTGTAAGGGCCTTGTGACTGACCTCTGCCCCTTGGGCGTCTGTATTTGCCCCTCTGTGATCTGTCAGAAGCTGGAAAGGACCAGTTTTTTGTTGGCCAATTTCTGCTGAAACGAGGGGTTGTAGCTGCAAAAAATCCTTGACCGTCTGCATAGACTTTGCCTTATCCTCCATTTTCTTTAAAACCTCTTCTGCTTTGACACCAAATAATACATCCTGCTGTAAAGGTGCATCCAATAATTTTGCTTTAACATGATCAGGAAGGGTTTGCTCTTTTAACCAAGCATGTCTACGTATGACAGAGCCAGTAACAGCTGCTCTACAGGAAGCTTCCAATGAATCAAATCCGCATTGTAAAGTATGTTTGCTCACCTGATCAGCTGCATGCAACAGATCCTGCATTTCCTTGAATTCAGACTGTTCAGTATGTGTGCTCATTTTTTGTTTTGAGACATTAGGAATTGCTGATATTTCAGCATGTGAAACTGACAATTTAATGCTCTCATAGCCAGAGTTGCTGAGGTGTATATTTTCTTTCCCCATCTATCTAGGGCTCTGGAATTCCTTTCAGAGAGCACAGGATTTTTAACCATAGAAGCTTTAGCTCCCTTAGGACCCTGGGAAATTGTTTCTGGGTCAGCCACATGGCTTTTATAAAGGAATGTGAGAGAGTCAGGTACTCTGTAGTATCTGTCTGGCTTGGCTAGAGCAGGAGGTAGAGAGTCTGGATTTAGACTAGACTCCAAGTAAACATCATCCACAATATCTAAAACTGGAGGGATAGCAAGAGGTCTGTGCTGGGGTAATAAAAGGAACTCTCTGAGCCTTTTCTTAGAATCAGAGTAGTCCTGGCCTTCCCAGTGGAAATGTTCCCTCATGGTATGTAAAGTTTCCTCAAAGAAGTAGTCTTCAGGGGGAGATGCTGAAGGAATAGAGTCTTCAGCATCAGAGTCTTCATAAGAGGGAAAAGTGTAATCCTGTTCCTCAGAAGAATCTGAGGAAATAGAAACCTGGTCAGAGGAAGCATAACCCTCCTCTTGTCTTATCAGGAGGGGGATGAGAACCCCTGATTAGGGTAATCAAGTCTTCAGCCATGTTAAGCATCTGCTTCTTAGGCATGGGGCCTTGAACTGTAGACTGTTGTACAGTCTTCTTTGGTTTTAAAGGAGTTTTAAGTTTAGAGTAAGATTTAATGGTGAGTGTAGTCGGTCTGAAGACACCTTCTCAAACCAAAGGTGTTTCCACTGCACCGGGGTCTACTTCTGCTCCGGTGTCGGAAGGGCCTAATGAAGTTGTCTGCGTCGGCCTAGTAGACTCCGCTTGAGAATCCGCAGCTGTCTGGGATTCCAGTTCTGCGGTCGTCAGGGGCTGCGTAGGCACCTCACTGAAGACCGGAGAACCGGCGACAGGCCCAGCAGAGGCCTCGGAGTCTGGCTTGTTCCTAGGCTGCCTGCCCTTATCCTTGCATTTTTTATGCATGCCGGTCGTCGGCTGCTCCGACGGCATGATATAATTAAATTTCCTACCAAAGTAATGTTGTGCGAAGTCAAAATGGCGTTTGATAGTTCGTTTATTAAACCTAACACAAAACCGACAACCTGTGACGTCGCGGTCTGGGCCTAGGCAAGGAATACAATAGGAATGGAAGTCCTTATGAGGTATTTGCTTCCCACAAGAAATGCAATTGTTAACTTTTTCTGACATCGGACTGAGGCAAGAAAAGGTTCCCCAACGGGGTACTTAGCTTTATTGAAGACTTCAGACTGAAATTCGAATCGAAAATCTCAGGTGTCGGCCGACCGGCACTTGCGAACTGCTTCTGCTTCGGGCACCGCGCGGCAAGAAAGACTGAAGAAAATGGCGTCGGATGCCTCTTGTATACCCCTGGCGCACTGACGTCAGGGAAGAAGTGACAGCAACCGACGCCAGACCAAGACTTTGGAATTCAGGCCGACTGCGGGACCGCCTGACGGCAGGATAACCCTAGTGTGATGATTGCAGCAGGGTAACACTATGAACATCTGTACTATGTTCTTCATGATTCACTGTTGCAGTCATTACATTTGGGTAGAATCCCAAAGCTATGGTTGGGAGGATGGAATTGTACAGCATTAGGAGCAGCTATAAGGCCCTGCAGGACAGCAGTGGCAAAGCCTGCCCTGGATTTAGAGAAGAGGTAAATGGTAATGCTTGGTGAACATATGAACTGAGCTCCAGGTAGCTGTTTCTAGAATGTCTCTGGTAGGAACCCCTCCGAGAAAGGCTGCAGAAGTAGACACAGCCCTGGTGGAATGGGATCTGATCCCCTTAGGGACAGGTTTATCATGATGCATGCAGCAGAAACTAATACAATGGCTTATCCATTTTGAAATTGTCTGCTTTGAAATAGCCTTTCCCTCTGCCCCTGCAGCAAATGCCACCAGTAGTTGCTCAGATTTTCTTAGAGATTTTGTCCTGTTCAAGTAGAATCTTAGTTGTCTGTGTACATCCAATGAATGTAGAATCCGCTCCCCCTTGTTCTGTGGATTTGGGAAAAAAGTTGGCAGATGAATGGTCTGATTATCAGCCACACTGGATACCACTTTAGGCATAAAGGATGGATTGGTCCTGAGCACTACCCTGTCTGGGTAGAAAATAATAAAAGGCTCCAATGCCATGAGAGCCTGTAGTTCTGAGACCCTTCTAGCTGAAGTGACTGCTAAAAGAAAAGCTGTCTTCCAAGAGAGAAATTTTATGTCCACAGTAGCAGCTGGCTCAAAAGGAGGCAGGGTGAGCTTTTCCAACACAAAACTGAGGTCCCATGCAGGAGTTTGTGCTCTCCTGGGAGGTCTTAAATTTATGGCCCCTCTGAGATACTGCTTTAGCAGGGGAAGAGAAAAGAGGGGAGGCTCTGTGTTGTAATGAGCTGAAATGGCAGAGGCGTGTATTTTTATGGAAGAGAAAGCTAGGCCCTTGTGAAGCATCTCCGTTAAATATTGCAGAATATGAGGGATATTGGGCAGTTCTGTGCTTATTCCTTGTGCCTGATTCCAAGCACAGAATCTTTTCCATTTATCAGCATAAGATTTTCTAGTGCTAGGCCTTCTAGCCTCCAAAATGACATCCATCACAGGTTTGCTGAGAGATGTAACTGGTGAAATTAGTTGATTAGCCATGCTGCAAGATTCAGAGTTTGAAACTTGAGTGTGTAGAATTTGAAAGTTCTGCTGAGACAGTAGATAAGGTGTCTGAGGCAGGTACCACTGAGGAAGGTGAGACATATTGCATAGGAGTGGGTACCAGTGTTGGCGAGGCCAGTCTGGAGCAATCAGAATCATTTTTGGTTTTTCCTGTCCGACTTAGTAATACATTGGAGAGCAGAGGGGGAAAAGCATAGACTGATAGGTTTTTCCAGATGAAGGATAGAGCATCCTCTTTACAAGCTTTTTCGTGATGGATTCTTGTGCTGAATTTGTCCAACTGATTTGGGGTGATGCAAAAAGATCTATGTCTGGGCTCCCCCATTTGTGTGTCAACATGCTGAAGATTTGCAGATCCAGTTTCCACTTGTGTGGGTCCATAAGGTTTCTGCTTAGTTCGTCTGCCAGAGTATTTTGCTTTCCTGGCAGGAATTGAGCTTGTAGATGTATTTGGTAAGACAAGGCTGTGTTCCACATGGTTAGTCTGCAAAGGGGGTAGGAATGGGTACCCCCCTGCTTGCTTATGTACCACATGACTGTGTGTTGTCCGTCTATCAGTAGTTGTCCTGGATGGAGAACGTCCTTGAAAGCTGTCATAGCATTCCGTACAGCTAGCATCTTTCTGGTTGATACGCAGATGCATTTGATTTGGGCTTCATTCGCCCTGAATGCATCTCCCTGCCAGATGCGCCCCCCAAGCATAGTCTGATGAGTCTGTTGTGAGGGTTTGGGTGGCAGGGGGTGGAATGAATGACAGTCCCTTGTTTTGGTGACAGGCCTCTGCCCACCATAGGAACTTTTGCTGCAGGCAAGGAATGATAGGAATCACTGTTTCCAGGCTGTGACAATGTTGACTCCATAAACCTTTCAGGTACCATTGAAGTTTCCTCATATGCAGTCTTGCATATGGAATTAGAAGAATGCAGGAAGCCAAGAACCCCAAGGCCTGCAGAATTTCTCTTGCAGATGACTGGGTTTTTGTGGCCACTTGTTTGAACTAAGTCATCAACTGGATGCTTGTCTGGCGTGAGGTGAGCCATCTGGGCAGTTGTATTCAAGCTTGCACCCAGGAATGTAATTTTTTGAGAGGGTACCAGTTGTGATTTATTTTCGATAACGGTGTACCCTAGGCAAGTTAGAAGCCTTTTTACAAACGCCAGATGCTGTAGAAGAGTGTCCTTGTTTTCTGCCTGAATTAGACAATCCTCCAGATAAGGATAAATTTGAATGTTTCTTTGTCTGCAAAATGCAATTACTGGTGCCAGGCACTTTGTGAAGACCCAAGGCGCAGTAAATAAGCCAAAGGGCAGTGCAGAGAACTGGTAATGCAAATAGCCTGCTTTGAAGCGGAGGTATCTTCTGCAAGATTCCCTGATTGGGATATGCAGGTAAGCCTCTTAAGTCTAGAGTTACCAACCAGGCATCCTTGCCTAGCATAGGCAGTAACTGTTGTAGAGTCAGCATCTTGAATTTTGGAATGTCCAGGAAAGTATTTAGAATGGATAAGTCCAGAATTGGATGCCATGATTTGCTTTTTCTGGGTACCAGGAAAAGTCTTGAGTAAAAACCTTGTCCTTTCTCCTTTTCTGGTACTGGTTGAATAGCCCCCATATCCATGAGGGACATAACTTGTTTCTGGGTCTCTGCCCACTGATTTGGAGGCAGATCTGGCCATCCATTTGGAATTGGCAACGTGTGGAAATGAAATCTGTATCCCTGGGATACAAAATTTAAAACCCACTTGTCCTGGGTAATTAGATGCCAATTTTGTGCATTAAGTGCTAGTTTTCCCCCCAAATGGGGCTGCCAAAAGATAAGTGCTTGGCAATAGCAGAGGAAAGTCATCGAGACTTTTTACCGGAGGGGGGGTGCCTTACTACTTCCAGATTTGGAGGTGGAAGCACCCCATTGTTTTGTTCTTTAAGTTCCTTGTGACTGAAACCTGGAGCCTTTGGAGTGCCTGGGTTTGACTTGAGAGGTTCTGGTGGGTACTGGAAAGGACCAATTCTTAGTAGGCCAGTGCCTACTGAACCTGGGTGGCTGCACTTGTAGGAAATCTTTTACAGTTTGCATAGATTTAGCTTTGTCTTCCATCTTTTTCATAACTTCTTCCTCCTTATTACCAAATAGACTGTCCTGTTGCAAAAGAGCATCCAACAATTTTGCTTTAACATGATCAGGCAAATTTTGCTCCTTGAGCCAAGCATGCCTTCTTATCACAGATCCAGTTGCAGCGATCCTGCAAGAGGCCTCCAAGGAATCAAAACCACATTGCAAAGTATGCTTTCCAACTTGTTCAGCTGAATGCAATAAATCCTGTAACTCTATTTTCCACTCAGTCGGAAATCAACATCATTTTCTGTTTAAGCCAATGACATGCTGCTATTTAAGCATATGAAATTGACAATTTAAAGCCCTGATTGCCACAGTTACAGACGTGTAAACCTTCTTACCCCATCTATCCAGCTCCCTACAGTCTCTATCAGAAGGAATAGGATTTTTTAGCAGTAGAAGCCTTAACACCCTTGGGACCCTGAGAAATTGTTTCAGGGTCAGCAGCAGGGTTTTTAAAAAGAAATTTGTGGGAGTCAGGAATCCTGTAATATCTGTCTGGCTTACTAGGAGCTGGAGGCATGGAATCAGGAGCCATGCTGGATTCTGAGAAAACATCAACAATGTCTAAAACAGGAGGGCTAGCCAAAGGCCTATGCTGAGGAAGAAGGAAATCCCTAAGCCTCTTTTTGGATTCTGAAAAATCCTGACTCTCCCAACGAAAAAGTTCCCTTAAGGTATGCAAAGTTTCTCCAAAAGAAAAATCCTCAGGAGGAGAAGCAGAAGGGATGGATTCTTCTGCATCAGAGTCCTCATAAGGAGGGACAGATAGTTCCTGATCAGAAGAGGAATCAAAAGAAATGGAAACCTGATCTGAAGATTCATAACCAGTGCTTTGCCTAGGCCTCTTAGCAGGACGGGGTTGGGAACTCCTGATCAAAGTAATTAAATCCTCAGCCATTTTGATCATTTGTTTTTTAGGCATAGGGGCCTGAGCACGTGGCCCATGCGTCGGTTTTTTAAAGTTGGTTTTGGCCTTGTTTTTGAGGATGGTGGTTTAATATACAAATCTTTAGGCCTGAAAACACCCTCTAAAGCCAGTGTCTGCTCAGTGGCTCTGGACCCATTTAAGGGAGAGACATCCGCGGGTTCAATACTTGAAGTGTCTCGTGGCATACCGGACTCCGAATGGGTCTCAGTAGAGGCCTGCGAATCAAAAGTAGCGGGTATAAGGGGCTGCGAAAGCACCTCATGGAGTACCGGCGACTGGCTTAGGAGAAGCTTCGTTGTTGGTTTTGGACCTAGACTGTCTCTGTCTTTCTTTGTGCTTTTTGTGAATTCCGGTCGTCGGACTGCTAACAGACATTTCTGGATAGTTAAATCTTGAGCCAAAATATTTAGATGCAAAAATATACAGACGCTTAATAGTGGGTTGGTTAAATTTAGCACAAACCAACAGCAAGGCACGATGTGGTCAGGGCCTAGGCAAGGAATACAGTACAAATGAAAATCCTTGAGGTATTTGCTTCCCAGAAGTAATACAATTAACTTTTACTGACATCGGTAAGGAGCAAGAAAAAAGTTTCCCCAACGGGGTACTTAGCTTTAGAGATTGAAGACTTTGGTTCTGAAACTCAAACGAAAATTTCAGGAGTCGTCTGATCGGCACTTGCAAACTGCTTCTGCTTCAGGCACAGTGCGGCAAGAAAGATTGAGGAAAATGGCGTCAGCAGCATGTTTTATATCCCTGACGATCTGACGTCATGGAAGAAGGGACAGCAACCGATGCAGGACCCAAGACTTTGTTATTCAGGCCGACTGAGGGCAACCTGCCAGCAGATTACTCAAATGTAATGACTGCAACAGTGAAACACGAAGAACATCCATGTTTCCTTAAATACACCCCTGGTTAAAAAATCTCAACTCACTCATCCAGTAAAGTATACAATAAGCCTTACCTACTGATTGATAAAAGAATGTAGCCCACCATTACTATAGCCTAAAATTTCCTAGAAGGATGAAGCAAGTCCAGGTATGGCTACTCGATGGCTGAGAAAAAGTACCAAATCAAACTTGGCGCATTCACAAGAAAACCAAGAGGAGAGGCCCAACTTTGCTACAGTACAGTTTGTCAGTTATTAAAGACTAGCAGTACAAAATCAGTTACTCAGCAGCACGACTTTTGTCACTAATTGACAGATGTTCTCATGGACTTCCTGCACAAAAGTGGGGATAAGGAGAAAATCTAATGCCCTTTTCTTTAATATGACAATCTAATAGCCAATGATCTACAAATGGATAAAGGAAACATTGCCAAATATCTTCCTTGATTCTATAATGCTTCATTCTTCTGTACCATTTAAGGTACTTTAGTATTGTCCATCGTCTTCAAAGCTCCACCCACACAGGATTTGCTTAACCCATTAAAAGCCAATCCTACCTGGACAGTCTACTTCATCGCTTCCGTCTTCACAGGTCTTCCAGCCATCACATTGAAAGGCCACAGGTATACATTGGATTGACCCAGTACGGCAAGCAAACTGATCAGGGCTACAACGGAGCTCTGTTAAAAAAAAAAATAAAATAAAATAAATAAAAACAAAAATCCATTAAAACTGAAGATACAATCAAATCCAGTAAACAAATGTACAGTATTGAGAATTTTCATCTGACAAATCTGTAATGGGTAATGTCAGAAATGCAGGTTTCATTAGTTTGGTTTTCAGCAGGATATCTTGTGAGTGTAGCATGAATGTTGTTCCAGTGTTATCTGAGAGTTTTCTAGTTTCCTCCCACATCTCAACTTATGCAGAAAGTAAACTGTGAGCGGGAGTGCTCGCGGGCAAGTCTGTGTGAGACAATTTGGTCAAAAGAGAACACTTGCACGTGAGAGTGTGCTCAAATTTGTGCACGAGTCAGACAGAGTACGTGTGCATGCAAACAAGAGACTGAGCATGTATGAGAGGGTGGAGACTGGGTGCGTGATATAGATAAAAGGCCTTTCTATTTGCCTAACAAAGTCTTGGGAGTTCACTGGCTTTTAACAGAGTTATACAGGAGTCAGATGCACCTCAGTAGTACAGAATCAATACGCAAGTTACTTTTATTAACTTTAGCTAGACTAGTCCTACTAAGCAATAATTCATTTACTAATAAGTGCAATAAAAAGTACAGTTTTGTACCTACCATAAATGTAGATGTTAGAGTGCTAATGCAGCTGCAGTCATAACAGATGGGTTTTCCTGCCGTCAGGCAGGTCCTCGGTAGGCCGAATTCCAAAGTCTAGGTCCAGCGTCGGATGTAGTCACTTCTTCCCTGACGTCAGTGCGACAGGGGTATAAAAGAACCAGCCAACGCCATTTTCTTCAGTTTTTCTTGCCCCAGATGTCAGGTGCCCCCAGAAGGAAGGCAAAACATAAATTTATGTAATAATGCAATGCAATATAATCAAAAAACAGTAGTTGCAAGCAAATACACCATAAAAGAATACCCCAATCAGGTTGTATGAGAAGGTGTTAGCCATTAGGCCTGTCCCAAGAGGGGAAGGAGGGAGGGAAACCTGGACTGCAGCTGTATTAGCACTCGAATATCTATATTTATGGTAGGTACAAAACTGTACTATGTTCATCGTGCATACAGCTGCAGTCATAACAGATGGGTAGAATCCCAAAGCTAAAAAAGGGGTGGTAGGCACTAAGTGGAACTAGGAGGAGCCAGGATGCCCTGCAAGACTGCAGTGGCAAAGCCTGCTCTTGTTCTGGAGTATAAAGGCAGATGGTAGTGCTTTGTGAAGGTATGTACAGAACTCCAAGTGGCTGCCTCCAAGATATCTTTAGTAGGCACTCCTCTGAGGAAGGCTGTGGAGGTGGCTGTGGCCCTAGTGGTGTGTGATCTGATACCAGTAGGTACGAGCTTTCCATGATAGGAGTAACAGAAGCGTATACAGTGACCATTCCACTTGGAAATGGTCTGTTTAGTTACAGGTTTCCCTTGACCCCCCACAGCATAGGAAACTAGGAGTTGATCTGATTTTCTGAAGGGTTTGGTTCTGTCCAAGTAGTAACGTAGCTGCCTATGGATGTCTAAAGAATGAAGCAGCCTCTCCCCTTTGTTTTGAGGATTAGGGTAGAAGGTAGGAAGGTGTATGGCCTGGTTTAGGGCTACCTTAGATACCACTTTAGGCATAAAAGAAGGGTTAGTACGCAGGGAAACCCTGTCCTGATGGAATATGAGGAATGGCTGCACCGCCATGAGGGCCTGTAACTCAGATACCCTACGAGCTGAAGTGATGGCCCGGAGAAAAGCTGTTTTCCAGGACAAATATTGTAATTCTGCTGAAGCAGCTGGTTCAAAGGGAGGCAATGTCAATTTTTCCAGTACATAGTTAAGGTCCCAAACTGGCACTGGTTGTTTCCTTGGAGGCCATATGTTCTTAGCCCCTCTGAGGAACTGTCGCAGGAGTGGGTGTGAGAATAAAGGAGGATCCATATTGAATTCTGCAGAGATTGCTGAGGCATGTATCTTGATTGAGGAAAATGAAAGTCCCTTGCTCAAAAGTTCAGCTAGGTACTGTAAGATCTGAGGCAGGTTTAATTTTCTAGGATCCTGCCCTCGTTCTTCATTCCAACAGCAAAACCGCTTCCATTTTGCGGAGTAAGCTTTTCTTGTAGATGGTCTTCTGGCCTCCAAAATGACATCCTGCACTTCTTTGGAGAGTAGTGTCTGATGTGAAGTTAAGGAATTTTCCATGCAGCTAGGCTGAGAGTTTTCAGCTGACTGTGTAGGGTTTTGAAATTGTTCTGCGTCAGCAGTAGAGGTGTTAGAGGCAGGGGCCACGGAGGAGTGTGTGTTAGGCTCCTCAATAGTGGATACCAATGTTGTCTCGGCCAGTCTGGAGCAATCAGTATCATCCTCGGCTTGTCTGTTCTTACTTTCAAAAGCACCTTGGGCAGCAGAGGTAGTGGTGGGAATGCATAAACTGACCAAGTTGTCCATGTGAATGAAAGGGCGTCCACTTTCCAAGCCTTTGGGTGGAAGGTCCTTGAGCAAAACTTTTTTAATTGATGATTTTTGTGGGAGGCAAAAAGGTCTATGTCTGGCCTTCCCCACGCTTGAACAACCTCCATGAATACGTGTGGATGTAGCTTCCATTCGTGAGGGTCTGTCATATGCCTGCTCAGAGTGTCTGCCAGTGTGTTTTCCATTCCTGGCAGGTACTGAACCTGAAGTTCCATTTGTCTTTCCAGAGCTAGATTCCAAAGAGTCATGGTTAGTCTGCACAAGGGGTATGAATGAGTTCCTCCTTGTTTATGTACCACATTACTGTGGTGTTGTCTGTTCTTATGAGCAGTTGTCCTGGATGCAGGAATTCTCTGAACGCTGAAATTGCATTTATTACTGCCAGCATTTCTTTTTGATTGATGTGAAGGTGCTTTTCTGTTTGGGGCCATCTGCCCTGAATGCACCTGTCCTTCATGTGCGCCCCCCAGGCGTAATCTGAGGCGTCTGTGGTTATGACTTGTGTAGCTTGAGGCTTGCAGAATGGGAGGCCTTTGTTTACTTGGCATGCTTGGGCCCACCATATGAACTCCTTTTGAAGACAGGGAATTATTGGAATCTCCACTTCTAAACTGTGACTGTGTTGAGACCATAGATTTTGTAGGTACCATTGAAGTTTCCTCATGTGCAACTTTGCACATGGGATTAGAAGAATGCAAGATGCCATGAATCCCAGAGCCTGCAGGATTTTCCTTGCAGTAAGCCTGGTACTTTTTGCAAGCATTTTGAAGTAATTAGATAGTTGCCCTTGTTTTTCTGTTGTAAGGTAAGCCATCTGGGTGTTTGTGTCCAAGTTGGCACCCAGGAAGGTTATTTTCTGAGAGGGTGTTAGCTTTGATTTCTCCTTGTTGATGGTGTATCCCACAGAAAGCAGTAAACGTGTCACATATGCCAGATGTTTCAGAAGTACGTGTTTGCTGTCCGCTTGGATCAGGCAGTCGTCCAGATAAGGGTAAATTTGTATCCCTTGAAGTCTGCAGTATGCAATCACTGATGCCAGGCACTTGGTGAATACTCTGGGCGCAGTAGATAAGCCAAAGGGCAATGCAGAGAATTGGTAGTGGTTTGAACCTGCAAGAAATCTGAGGTATCTTCTGCAACTTTGTCTGATTGGGACATGCAGGTATGCCTCCTTGAGGTCCAAAGTTACCAGCCAAAACCCCTTGCCCAGCATGGGAAGGAGTTGCTGTAATGTGAGCATCTTGAATTTTGGCGAGAAGAAATGTGTTGAGAATGGATAAGTCCAGAATGGGTCTCCAGTCGCTTCCTTTTCTTGGCACCAGAAAAGCCTTGAATAAAAACCTTGTGCTTGTTGGTGCGTAGGTACCTTTTGTATAGCCCTCATGTTTAGGAGCTTTGCGATTTGTAGTTGTGCCTCTACCCTTTGATTTTGTGGTAGGTTTGGCATGCCTCTCATTTTTGGAAGAGTGTGAAAATGAAATTTGTAGCCTCTGTTTATTATGTCCAGAATCCATTTGTCTGTTGTGACAATATGCCAATTGTTTGCAAATAGTGCCAGTTTTCCTCCCAAAGGTGCTGCCAGTTGAATTTTGCTTGGCATGGAAATGAGGGAGTCATTGAGTCTGTTTTCTGTACTGCTGTGCACTGTCGTCACCACCTCTTGGTGTTGGTGATTGCCATTGTCTGCCTCTGTAGGACCCTTGGGGTTGTCCTCTGCCCCTTCCGCGTCTGTATCTGCCTCTTTGGGCCTTGTCAGTGGCTGGAAAGGACCAGTTTTTTGACGGCCAATTCCTGCTGAACCTTGGTGGCTGAACCTGTAAGAAAGCTTTGACAGTTTGCATAGATTTTGCTTTTTCTTCCATTTTACGTAAAATATCCTCAGCATTAGCACCAAAAAGAACATCCTGATGTAACGGTGCATCCAGAATTTTTGCTTTCACCTGGTCTGGAAGATTTTGTTCCCTTAGCCACACATGTCTGCGAATGACTGCTCCGGTGGCGGCCGATCTGCTGGAGGCCTCTAGGGCATCATATTCCACATTGTAAGGAGTGCTTGCCCACTTGTTCAGCACTATGCATAATATCCTGCAACTCTTTTAAATCTGGTTGTTCAGGCTGTGACATTTTGGTTTTTAATTGTGATAACAGAAATTGCTGATATTTAATCATATGAAACTGTCAGTTTAAGGCCCTCATGGCAAGGGTGGCCGAGGTGTAAACCTTCTTACCCCACCTTTCTAGAGATCTAGATTCCCTTTCCGCAGGTAGTGGATTCTTGGCCGTGGAAGCCTTAATTCCTTTAGGGCCTTGAGAAATAGTTTCAGGGTCTACATTATGGCCTTTATAGAGGAACTGATGAGAATTAGGAACTCTGTAATACCTATCCGGCTTAACTGGTGCAGGAGGCAGAGAATCAGGATTAAGACAGGCCTCCGAGTATACATCATCCAAAACCTCCAAAACAGGGGGAATAGCCAAAGGTCTATGCTGAGGTAACCAGAGGAATTCCCTAAGCCTTTTCTTGGAGTCTGAAAAGTCTTGGCCTTCCCAATGGAAGTGCTCTCTCAAGGAGTGTAAAGTTTCCCCAAAGGAAAAATCCTCAGGGGGGGATACAGAAGGAATAGACTGCTCTGCATCCGAATCATCGAAGGGTGAATAAGAGTGTTCTTCAGCATCAGAATGTTCTGATAAAATGGATTCTTGGTCAGAAGGAGGAGAATCCTCCTCTACTCTGGGTCTCTTGTACGCGCGGCCCTGGGAGCCTCTGATAAGAGTGATCAGGTCTTCAGCCATTTTAAGCATGTGCTTCTTAGGTGTAGGCCCAGGTCTTGGGCCTTGTGAGGCAGGCCTAGAAAGTTGCTTGGCTGATTTGGCTTTAGTAAAGGCCTTGATGGAGAAAGAAGATGAAGGCCTAAATACACCATGGGTGGATGTAGATCTATCCACATTGGTGGGTTCGACATGAGCAGGGGCTTCGGTTGTAGTTTGGGAAAGGACCGAAGAACCAGCGGTCTCAGGTACAGACGACCCCGCCGAGGGAGTGTCGTCAGTAGTCAGGGACTGCAAAGGCGTCTCGATGAGAACCGGCCCACGTGGAGCTTGTTTCGGCGTGGTGTCGGTGGAGACCGCAGTTCTCGACTGACGGTCCTTTTCTTTGCGTTTTCTGGACATAGCGGTAGTCGGAGTATCCGACGACATTTTATAATTAAACGCTTTACCAAAAAAGTGCTGGGCGAACTCCGCCCGACGCTTGATAGTGCGTTTATTGAAGGTAGCACAAAAGCGGCAGCCCGAGACGTCGTGGTCTGGGCCCAAACAAGGTATGCAAAGGGAATGGAAATCCTTATGCGGTATTTGCTTCCCACAAGAAATACAATTATTAACTTTTTCTGACATCGGTCTGAGGCAAGAAAAGATTCCCCAACAGGGTACTTGGCTTTAATGAAGACTTCAGTTCTAAATTTTTCGTAATTCAGGAGCTGGCCGACCGGCACTTAAGAACTGCTTCTGCTTCGGGCACCGCGCGGCAACAAAGACTGAAGAAGATGGCGTCGGCTGTGTCTTTTATACTCTAGCCTTCCTGACGTCAGAAGAGTACGCGACAACAACCGACGCCGAGGGAGTGTCGTCAGTAGTCCGGGACTGCAAAGGCGTCTCGCTGAGAACCGGCCCACGTGGAGCTTGTTTCGGCGTGGTGTCGGTGGAGACCGCAGTTCTCGACTGACGGTCCTTTTCTTTGCGTTTTCTGGACATAGCGGTAGTCGGAGTATCCGATGACATTTTATAATTAAACGCTTTACCAAAAAAGTGCTGGGCGAACTCCGCCCGACGCTTGATAGTGCGTTTATTGAAGGTAGCACAAAAGCGGCAGCCCGAGACGTCGTGGTCTGGGCCCAAACAAGGTATGCAAAGGGAATGGAAATCCTTATGCGGTATTTGCTTCCCACAAGAAATACAATTATTAACTTTTTCTGACATCGGTCTGAGGCAAGAAAAGATTCCCCAACGGGGTACTTGGCTTCAATGAAGACTTCAGTTCTAAATTTTTCGTAATTCAGGAGCTGGCCGACCGGCACTTGCGAACTGCTTCTTGGGCACCGCGGCAAAAAAGACTGAAGAAGATGGCGTCGGCTGTGTCTTTTATACTCTAGCCTTCCTGACGTCAGAAGAGTACGCGACAACAACCGACGCCGGACCAAGACTTTGGAATTCGGCCGACCGAGGGACCGCCTGCCGGCTGAAAACCCATACGTAATTACTGCAGCTGTAATGCACGATGAACATCTGATGAGAATTAGGTACTCTTGTAATACCTATCCGGCTTAACTGGTGCAGGAGGCAGAGAATCAGGATTAAGGCAGGCCTCCGAGTAAACATCATCCAATACCTCCAAAACAGGAGGAATAGCCAAAGGTCTATGCTGTGGTAACCAGAGAAATTCCCTAAGCCTTTTCTTGGAGTCTGAAAAGTCTTGGCCTTCCCAATGGAAGTGCTCTCTCAAAGAGTGTAAGGTTTCCCCAAAGAAAAAATCCTCAGGGGGGGATACAGAAGGAATAGACTGCTCTGCATCCGAATCCTCGAAAGGGGAATAAGAGTGTTCCTCAGCATCAGAATGTTCTGATAAAATGGATCCCTGGTCAGAAGTAGGAGAATCCTCCTCTACTCTGGGTCTCTTGTCCGGAGGGGCCTGGGAGCCTCTGATAAGAGTGATCAGGTCTTCAGCCATTTTAAGCATGTGCTTCTTAGGCGTGGGCCCAGGTGGTGGGCCTTGTGTAGCAGGCCTAGTATGTTGCCTGGCTGTTTTGGATTTAGTGAAGGCCTTGATAGAGAAAGATGATGAAGGCCTAAATACACCATGGGTGGATGTAGATCTATCCACATTGGTAGGCTCGACATATGCAGGGGCTTCGGTTGTAGTCTGGGAAAGGGCCGAAGAACCAGCGGTCTCGGGTACAGAAGACCCCGCCAAGGGAGTGTCGTCGGTAGTCAGGGACTGCAAAGGCGTCTCACTGAGAACCGGACCACGTGGAGCCTGTTTCAGCGTGGTGTCGGTGGAGACCGCGGTCCTCGTCTGGCGGTCCTTTTCTTTGCGTTTTTTTAGACAAAGCGGTAGTCGGAGTATCCGACGACATTTTATAATTAAACGCTTTACCAAAAAAGTGCTGGGCGAACTCCGCCCGACGCTTGGTAGTGCGTTTATTGAAGGTAGCGCAAAAGCGACAGCCCGAGACGTCGTGGTCTGGGCCCAAACAAGGTATGCAAAGGGAATGGAAATCCTTATGCGGTATCTGCTTCCCACAAGAAATACAATTAACTTTTTCTGACATCGGTCTGAGGCAAGAAAAGATTCCCCAACGGGGTACTTAGCTTTAATGAAGACTTCGGTTCCAAAATTTTTCGTAATTCAGGAGCTGGCCGACCGGCACTTGCGAACTGCTTCTGCTTCGGGCACCGCGCGGCAAAAAAAGACTGAAGAAGATGGCGTCGGCTGTGTCTTTTATACTCTAGCCTTCCTGACGTCAGAAGAGTACGTGACAACAACCGACGCCGGACCAAGACTTTGGAATTCGGCCGACCGAGGGACCGCCTGCCGGCTGAAAACCCCATATGTGATTACTGCAGCTGTAATGCACGATGAACATCAGTAAGCAGGAAGGAGGAGGTGGAAGCAAAGACAGGTCACAGCAAAAAATAGATATTCTACATGACACACTCAGGCTTGAGGACCCTGGATTAGGCACATTTACTGCAGTTAAGCTCCAGAGTTTAACTAGCAAATGCTGCCAAGGGTACCGTATAATGCCAGAGATTCCTCCAACCACGACATCACTACAAACCCCTGAACCTCCAAAAATATATTTTTTACATCTACACACACGTGTGTGTGTGTGTGTTTATGTATGTATGTATATATATATATATATATATATATATATATATATATATATATATATATATATATATATATATATATAGATATATATATATATATATGTATATATATATATATATATATATATATGTGTGTGTGTGTGTGTATATATATATATATATATATATATATATATATATATATATCTATATTCACACACATATAGGGTCCTGATGAAGACATGAAAAGTCAGCAAGCAAAGGAGAGTAGATGTGCTGAAATTGAATTCATCCTCAAGTCTTGGTGAGTACCTTCACGAGGTGGACCCTGTTTTTTCACAAATTCTCACCAAAGCGACACTGACGGACTATATTTATATAGCATATGTCATGGACAGAAGTAAATCAAAAATAAAAAAAAATAGCTGGGTGCACAAGACCCTGGATAAAAAAGTGCCCAACCCTGGTAGGTGCACTAGTGCCAGGACTGGAAAAAGTGACAGTGTAGAATCCTCAAAATACGGAAACATTCCTGCAATGGGGCCAGCCCCCCCGTTGTATTAGGAAGTAGCAGTCCACAAAAACGACAAAAATTGATTGGCCAAAGAAGAGCCATAAAGAAGACAGAGTGGACTATTGAGGAAAAGAAAAATTATGTATTGTTACTATTACATAAAAAGCTCAGAATTTCCAGACACAAGATATACAAAATGATTGAGAGAGAAATTAGTGGAAAGAAAAATACCAGAAGCGTCAATAAAAATGTCTGTTGATTAATACAACAGATTTTTGAAAAACAGTATATAGATCAAGAAATTTTGATCTGTTTGGAAAAAGAAGCATCGGAGGAAGTGAGAAAATAAAACAATAAAACCTAGAGATATTTGAAAAATATAAAAAAGAAATACGGACATGGGAAAGAAAGATTTGATATGGTGCAATATTTATGCAAAGGAGAAAGCCAAGTTGATTAATATAGAGAAGGCAGTCTCAAAGATATTCTTAGAGAAATACAGGCAAAGGCACCCAGATATGGAAAATTTCACAATAAAAAGATTAATAGCACATTGATGTAATGCAGAAAAGATTAGTAAAGCAGAAGTTAAAGAAACAGAGGTTGAAGTTATGGAGTGCCTGCGAAGTGAAGGATTTAATGTAGAAGGTCTAAAACAGACTACATTACAGCATGATGGAGTGAGTCCCCAGAATAAGGGAAAGCAAGATCATCAGGAGACGTGAAGAAATATGGACGGGGAAAGGAAGAGAGATTTAATATGGTGCAATATTTATGCAAGGAGAAAGCAAAATTAACCAAAACAAAAAGAGCAGCACCAAAGATATTTGAAGAAAAATACAGGGAAAGGAATCTGGACATGGAAAAAGTACAGTTGTGTACACTTACCATAAATTTAGATGTTCGAGTGTATTCACTGTTGCTGTCATTACATTTGGGTTATCTGCCTGCAAGTCTTCTTCAGCCGGCCTGATTACCAAAGTCTTGGGTCCTGCTTCGGACGCTGTCTCATCTTCCATGACTTCAGGTAGTTGGGGGTATAAAGCATTGCAGCCAATGCAATTACATCAGTTTTTCTTGCCCCAGATGTCAGGTGCCCCCATAATGGGAAGCAATTATATACAAGGTTACACCTCCAACAAAAAGCAAATTCACCAGAAAGCTTAGATACAGTAAACAAGAAGAAACGTATAGCCAATATAGATGTCAGGGGGCTGGAGGGAGGGTAACCAGGACTGCAACAGTGAATACACTAACATCTACATTTATGGTAAGTGTACACAACTGTACTAAGTTCTTAAGTGTTTCATTTTTGCAGTCATTACATTTGGGGAGATTCCCAAAGCTAAGGAAGGGAGGAGGCAGTTAGAGCATTAGGGCCAGCTATTAAGCTCTGCAAGATTGCAGTGGCAAAACCAGCTCTGGATTTAGAAAAAAATAAACAAGTGGTAATGCTTGATGAAGGTATGTACATAGCTCCAGGTAGTAGCTTCTAGGATGTCCCTGGTAGGAACACCTCTGAGAAAGGCTGTTGAAGTAGATGCAGCCCTGGTGGAACGTGATCTTATCCCCTGTGGTGTAGGTATTCCGTGGTGCTTATAGCAGAAAATGCAATGGCCTATCCACTTAGAAATGGTTTGCTTTGAAACTGCCTTCCCCTCTGCCCCTGCAGCAAAGGCAACTAACAGACGTTCAGTTTTCCTGATAGATTTTATTTGGACAGGACTAAGCCTAAGTTGTCTGTGCACGCCCAAAGAGTCCAGTATTTGTTCTCCTTTGTTCTGTGGATTAGAAAAGAAGGTTGTCAAATGAATGGACTGATTAAGGGCCACACTGGTTACCACCTTGGGCATAAAGGAAGGATTGGTCCTGAGGGACACCCTGTCTGCATGGAAGATGATAAAGGGCTCCACTGTCATGAGAGCCTGTAATTCAGGCACTCTTCTTGCTGAAGAGATGGCTAGAAGGAAAGCTGTTTTCCAAGAAAGGAATTTCAACTCTGCAGTTGCCGCTGGCTCCAAAGGAGGTATATTGAGCTTTTCCAATACGAAGTTAAGGTCCCAGGCTAGAGTAGGGGCTCTCCTGGGTGGTCTTAAAATTTTGGCCTCTCTGAGGAATTGCTTCAGCAGGGGGTGAGAAAAGAGGAGTGGTTCAGTACTGTAATGTGTTGAAATGGCTGTGGCATGAATTTTAACAGATGAGAAGGAAAGGCCCTTGTGGAGCATCTCTATTAAGTACTGAAGAATATGCAGTAAGCTGGGCACTGGTGTGCCCATCACTTGAGTCTGGCTCTAGGAACAGTATCTTTTCCACTTTTTAGCATATGATTTTCTAGTACTAGGTCTCCTTGCCTCCAGAATGACATCCAGCACTTGCTTACTAACAAAGGATATTGGAGAGCTCAGGTAATTAAGCCAGGCTGCAAGGTTCAGGGTTTGAAGCTGAGTGCAGAATCCAGCCCTCCTGCTGGGACAGCAGGGAAGGCCCTGAGGTAGGTGCCATGGTTCCAGCAGTGGCACACTGCCCAAGAGGGGGTACCAGTGCTGGCTTGGCCAATCTGGTGCAATGAGAATTGTCCTTGGTTTGTTCTGTTTGATCTTTAGCAGAACTTTCAAGAGGACAGGCAGAGGGAGGAAAGGCATAAACTGAGAGGCTTTCCCAGGTGAAGGACAGGGCATCCACTTTCCAAGCTTGTCTGTGGGGAGTCCTCCTGCAGAATTTGTCCAATTGGTAGTTCTCAGGGGAGGCAAACAGGTCTATCTCTGGCCTCCATTTGTTTCTCACAGTGTTGAATGTCTTTGGTTCCAGTTTCCACTTGTGTGGGTCCAGGCGGTTTCTGCTTAGGTCGTCTGCCAGTGAATTTAGCTTGCCTGGCAAGTATTGAGCTTGTAGGTGCACTTGGTAGCTCAAGGCTGTGTTCCACAGAGCCATGGCTAGTCTGCAGAGAGGGTATGAGTGGGTTCCCCCCTTCTTATGTACCACATAACAGTGGTGCCAGTCTTTACCAATAATTGTCCTGGAAGAATATGGTCCTTGAAGGCTATCAGAGAAATCTGTACAGCTAACATTTCTTTTTGATTGATATGCAGGTGCATTTTGCTCTGGTTCCATTTGCCCTGAATGCACTGCCCTGCCAAGTGAGCCCCCCATGCATAGTCTGATGCGTCTGTTAGGGTTTGGGTGGCAAGGGTTAGAGTGAATGGCAGTCCCTTGTTGTGGTAGCAGTCCTCTGCCCATCAAAGGAACTGTCTTTATACAAGGAATGATAGGGATCATTGATTCCAGGTCATGAGAATGTTGACACCATAGGCTTTTTAGATACCACTGTAGTTTCCTCATATGCAGTCTTACGTATGGAATTAGTAGGATGCAAGAGGCCACGAACCCCAGGGCTTGCAGTATTTTTCTTGCTGATAGCTGTGTCTTTGTGGCCAGTAGTTTGAAGTAGGCTGTTAAATAAACGTGTTTCTCTGGCATGAGGTAGGCCATCTGGGAAGTTGTGTTCAAGCTTGCTCCCAGGAATACAATTTGTCGGCAGGTTACTAGGTGAGATTTATTTTCGTTTATGGTGTACCCCAGTGAGGTTAGCAGTTTCTTTACAAATGCCAGATTTAATACGTCCTGGCTTTCTGCCTGAATTAGACAATCGTCCAGGTATGGGTATATTTGAATATTTCTTTGCCTGCAGAATGCAATGACTGGAGCTAGGCACTTTGTGAATAACCTGGGCAAAGTAGAAAAGCCACAGGGCAGTGCAGAGAACTGATAGTGCATGTAGCCTGCTCTGAAGCATAGGTATTTTCTGCAAGATTCCCTTATTGGGATGTGCATTTAAGCTTCCTTTAAGTCCAATGCCAAAGTTGCCAACCAGGTATCTTTGCCTAGCATGGGAAGCAGCTGATGAAGAGTTAGCATTTTCAATTTTGGGATTACCAAAAATGTGTTTAGAATAGACAGGTCCAGGATAGGACGCCAGTTGTCGTCTTTTCTGAGTACCAAGAAAAGTCTTCATTAAAAACCTTGTCCCCACATTCCTCTGCTGGGACAGGCTGAATAGTCCTGATACTGAAGAAAGAGAAAGTACAGTTTTGTACCTACCATAAATGTAGATGTTCGAGTGCTAATACAGCTGCAGTAATCACAGATGGGTTCTTTGCCGTCAGGCGGGTCCTCGGTCGGCCGAATTCCAAAGTCTAGGTCCGGCGTCGGTTGGTGTTGCTTTCTCTCGACGTCAGTGAGGCCAGAGTATATAAGACATAGATAACCCAGTCAGGTTGTATGTAGAGGGGGTTAGGCCCTATGCCTTTACCAAGTGGGGAAGGCGGGAGGGAAACCTGTACTGCAGCTGTATTAGCACTCGAACATCTACATTTATGGTAGGTACAAAACTGTACTATGTTCATCGTGCATACAGCTGCAGTAATCACAGTTGGGTAGAGTCCCAAAGCTACACACAGGGTGGTAGGTACTAGTTGGAACTGGGATGAGCCAGAATGCCCTGCAACACAGCAGTGGCAAAGCCTGCTCTAGTTTTGGAATATAAAGGCAGGTGGTAGTGTTTTGTGAAGGTATGTACAGAACTCCAAGTGGCTGCCTCCAAAATGTCTTTGGTAGGAACTCCTCTGAGGAAGGCTGTAGAGGTAGCTGTGGCCCTGGTGGAGTGGGATCTGATGCCTGTGGGAACAGATTTCCCATGATATGAACAGAACCGTATGCAGTGGCCTATCCACTTTGAAATTGTCTGCTTGGTCACTGGCTTCCCTTGAGCCCCTACAGCATAGGACACAAAAAGTTGTCCTGATTTCCTGAAGGACTTTGTTCTGTCCAAATAATAGCGTAGCTGCCTATGGATGTCTAAAGAATGTAGCAACCTCTCCCCTTTGTTTTGAGGATTGGGGTAAAAGGTAGGTAAGTGTATGGCTTGGTTTAAAGCTACCCTGGATACCACTTTATGCAAAAATGACGGGTTGGTACGAAGGGAAACCCTGTCCTGATGGAAGATGAGGAAGGGCTGCACCGCCATGAGGGCCTGTAGTTCCGAAACCCTACGAGCTGAAGTGATTGCCAGAAGGAAGGCTGTTTTCCAGGACAAATATTGCAAATCTGTTGATGCAGCTGGTTCAAAAGGAGGCAATGTTAATTTTTCTAGAATGTAATTAAGATCCCAGGCTGGTATTGGTTGTTTCCTTGGTGGTCTTATATTCTTAGCCCCTCTGAGGAACTGTCGTAAGAGTGGGTGAGAAAATAAAGGTGGATCCGAGTTGAATTCTGCAGAAATGGCTGAGGCATGGATTTTTATGGAAGAAAATGAAAGTCCACTGTTCAGTAGCTCAGCTAGATACTGCAATATCCGAGGCAAATTCAGCTTTCTAGGGTCCTGGCCTTTTTTCTCATTCCAAGAGCAGAACCGTTTCCATTTTGCGGTGTAAGCCTTTCTAGTAGATGGCCTTCTGGCCTCCAAAATGACATCCTGCACCTCCTTGGAGAGTAGGGTCTGTTGTGGTGTTAAGGAATTTTCCATGCAGCAAGATTGAGTGTTTTCAGCTGACCATGAAGAGTTTTGTAGCTGTGCTGAGTCAGCAGAAGAGGCCTTAGAGGTAGGGACCAGGGAGGAGTATGTGTTAGACTCCTCAGGAGCGGATACCAGTGTTGCCTTGGCCAATCTGGAGCAATCAGTATCATCTTCAGTCTGTCTGCTCTTGCTTTCAAGAGCACCTTGGGCAGAAGAGGCAGAGGTGGGAAAGCGTAAACTGTCCATGCTGTCCAACTGAATGAAAGGGCGTCCACTCTCCAGGCCTTTGGATGAAAGGTCCATGAACAAAACTTTTCCAATTGATGATTCCTGTGGGAGGCAAAAAGATCTATGTCTGGCCTCCCCCACTCTTGTATTATCTCTGTAAAACACCTGAGGATGCAACTTCCATTTGTGTGGATCCGTCATATTTCTGCTTAGATTGTCTGCCAGCGTGTTTTCCAATCCTGGCAAGTACTGTGCTTGAAGTTCGATTTGCCATTCCAGAGCCAAGTTCCAAAGAGTCATGGCTAGTCTGCACAAGGGGTATGAATGTGTTCCTCCTTGTTTGTTTATGTACCACATTACTGTGGTGTTGTCTGTTCTTATCAGTAATTGTCCTGGATGCAGGAGCTCCTTGAAAGCTGTAATTGCATTTATTACTGCTAGCATTTCTTTTTGATTGATGTGAAGGTGCTTTTCCTTTTGGGACCATTTGCCCTGAATGCACCTGTCTGTCATGTGCGCCCCCCAGGCGTAATCTGAGGCGTCTGTTGTGATGACTTGGTTTGCTTGAGGCTTGCAGAATGGGAGGCCTGTGTTTGCTTGACATGCTTGGGCCCACCATAGAAATTCCTTTTGCAAACATGGAATTATTGTTATTATTGTTTCCAAACTGTGACTGTGTTGAGACCATAGGTTTTTTAGGTACCATTGAAGTTTCCTCATATGCAGCTTTGCACATGGGATTAAAAGAATGCAAGATGCCATGAAGCCCAGAGCCTGCAGGATTTTCCTTGCAGTAAGCCTGGTACATTTTGCTAGTGTTTTGAAGTACTGAGTTAGCTGCCCCTGTTTTTCTGGCGTTAGATAGGCCATCTGGGTGTTTGTGTCCAAGTTGGCACCCAGGAAAGTTATTTTCTGAGATGGTGTTAGCCTGAATTTCTCTTTGTTGATTGTATATCCCAGAGAATGCATTAACCGTGTTACATAAGCCAGATGTTCCAGAAGTATGTGCTTGCTGTCCGCTTGGATCAGGAAGTCGTCCAAATAAGGGTAAATTTGTATCCCTTGAAGTCTGCAGTAGGCAATCACTGATGCCAGGCACTTTGTGAATACTCTGGGCGCAGTAGATAAGCCAAAGGGCAATGCAGAGAATTGATAGTGGATTGAACCTGCAAGAAATCTGAGGTATCTTCTGCAGCTTTGTCTGATTGGGACATGCAGGTATGCCTCCTTGAGGTCCAATGTTACCAGCCAAAACTCCTTGCCCAGCATGGGAAGAAGCTGCTGTAATGTGAGCATCTTGAATTTTGGTACGAGTAAAAATGTGTTTAGGATGGATAAGTCCAAAATGGGTCTCCAGTCGGTTCCTTTCCTTGGCACCAGAAAAAGTCTTGAATAAAAACCTTGACCTTGTTCGTGAATAGGTACCTCTTGTATAGCTCTCATGCTTATGAGCTTTGAAATTTGTAGTTGTGCCTCTGCCCTTTGATTGTGTGGCAGGTTTGGCATGCCTCTCATTTTTGGAAGAGTGTGGAATTGAAATTTGTAGCCTCTGTTTATAACGTCCAGGATCCATTTGTCTGTTGTGACAATATGCCAATTTCTTGCAAATAATGCTAGCTTTCCTCCCAAAGGTGCTGCCAGCTGAGACCTGCTTGGCATGGAAATGAGGGAGTCGTTGGGTTTGTTTCCTGTATTGTTGTGCACTGTCTTCGCCACCTCTTGGTGCTGGAGTTTGCCATTGTCGGCCTCTATATGATCCTTGTGATTGCCCTCTGCCCCTTGTGCGTCTGTATCTACCTCTTTGGGGCTTGTCAGTGGCTGGAAAGGACCAGTTTTTTGAAGGCCAATTTCTGCTAAAACGTGGTGGTTGGACCTGTAAAAAAGCTTTGACAGTTTGCATAGATTTGGCTTTTTCTTCCATTTTCCGTAATATCTCCTCAGCATTAGTACCAAACAGCACATCCTTTTGTAAAGGAGCATCTAGAAGTTTAGCTTTCACATGATCAGGCAAGCTTTGTTCCCTAAGCCAGGCATGTCTACGAATGACTGATACTGTAGCAGCCGCTCTACTTGTGGCCTCTAGGGCATCATAGCCACATTGTAAGATGTGTTTACCCACTTGCTCTGCACTATGCATCATATCCTGTAACTCCTTTAAATCTGGTTGTTCAGGTTGACACATTTTATTCCTTAATTGTGATAACAGGAACTGTTGATATTTAAGCATATGAAACTGACAATTTAAGGCCCTCGTGGCAAGGGTGGCCGAGGTATATACCTTTTTTCCCCACCTTTCTAAAGATCTTGACTATTTCGGCAGGAAGTGGATTCTTGGCAGTAGAGGCCTTCAATCCCTTGGGGCCTTGAGAAATGGTTTCAGGATCAGCATTATGGCTTTTGTAGAGAAATTGGAGAGAGTTAGGAACTCTGTAGTACCTATCAGGTTTGAATGGTGCAGGAGGCAGGGAATCCGGGTTAAGGCAAGCCTCCGAATAAACATTATCAAGTATGTCCAAAACAGGAGGTAATCGCCAGAGGCCTGTGTTGAGGTAACAAAAGAAATTCCCTCAGTCTTTTCTTGGAATCAGAAAAGTCTTGGCCTTCCCAATGGAAGTGTTCCCTTAAAGTGTGCAAGGTTTCCCCAAAGGAAAAATCCTCAGGAGGAGATACAGAAGGAATGGACTGCTCTGCATCCGAATCTTCAAAAGGGGAGTAAGAGTGTTCCTCTACATCAGAATGTTCTGATAAAATGGAGCCCTGATCAGAAGAGGGAGAATCTTCCTCCACTCTGGGTCTCTTGTCTGGAGGGGGTTGAGAACCCCTGATAAGAGTAATCAAATCCTCAGCCATTTTACGCATCTGCTTTTTAGGCATGGGGCCTGGAGAAGGGCCCTGTGCAACAAGTCTCTTGGGATGCCTGGCTGCTTTGGATTTAGTAAAGGCCTTAATAGAAAAAGAAAATGAGGGTCTAAAGACACCATGGGTGGAAGTGGACCTGTCCACATTAGGAGGCTCAACATTAGCAATGGCTTCGGTTGTAGTCTGGGAAAGGGCCGAGGTACCTGCGGTCTCGGGTACAGAGGACACCGCCAAGGGAGTGTCGTTGGTAGTCAGGGACTGCAAAGGCGTCTCGCTGAGAACCGGACCACGTGTAGCCGGTTTTGGCGTGGTGTCGGTGGGGACCGCGGACCTCGCGTGTCGGTCCTTGTCCTTGCGTTTTTTGGACAAAACGGTAGTCGGAGTCTCAGACGACATTTTATAATCAAAGGCTTTACCAAAAAAGTGTTGGGCGAACTCCGCCCGACGCTTAATAGTGCGTTTATTAAAAGTAGCGCAAAAGCAACAGCCCAAGACGTCGTGGTCTGGGCCTAAACAAGGTATGCAGAGGGAATGGAAATCCTTATGCGGTATTTGCTTCCCACAAGAAATACAATTATTAACTTTTTCTGACATCGGTCTGAGGCAAGAAAAGTTTCCCCAACGGGGTACTTAGCTTTAATGAAGACTTCGGTTTCCAATTTTTTCGTAATTCAGGAGCTGGCCGACCGGCACTTGCTAACTGCTTCTGCTTCGGGCACCGCGCAGCAAAAAAGACTGAAGAACATGGCGTCGGCTGTGTCTTATATACTCTGGCCTCACTGACGTCAAGAGAGAAAGCGACACCAACCGACGCCGGACCTAGACTTTGGAATTCGGCCGACCGAGGACCCGCCTGACGGCAGAGAACCCATCTGTGATTACTGCAGCTGTATGCACGATGAACATCCTGCTGTTGGGCCTCTGCCCACTGATTTGGGGGTAGGTCTGGCCAACCATTTGGGACTAGTAAGGAGTGGAAGTGGAATCTGTATCCTTGGGAAACTATATTTAAAAATCATCTGTCTTTGGTAATGAATTCCCAGATTTTTGCATGCAGGAGGATTCCCCCCCCCCAAGAGGGAAAAAAGTTGAGCAGGGCTTGGAAGGTTTAAGGTTAAGTCATTGTGACAGTTTACCATAGGGGGGGTGTCTTATTACTTCCAGCACTGGAAGTGGGAGCCCCCCACTGCTTAGGCCTGTGACTACCTTGAGACTGTAGCCTAGGTGGTCTGCTGTTCCTGTGTTTGGACTGAACAGCCTGGAAGAGACAGGAAAGGACCAATTCTTAGAAGGCCAATGTCTACTAAACCTGGGAGACTGTACTTGCAGGAAATCTAACAGTTTGCACAGATTGAGCTTTTTCCTTCATCCTTTTAAGTACTTCTGCTTTGTTGCCAAACAGGCGGTCCTGGTTTAAGGGAGCATCCAGTAATTTAGCTTTAACATGATCTGGAAAATTTTGTTCCTTAAGCCAAGCATGCCTTTTAAGAACAGACCGAGTGACAGCAGCCCTGCAAGATGCTTCTAGAGAGTCAAACCACATTGCAAAGTATGTTTACCAACTTGTTCAGCAGAATGCATTAAATAGTACAGTTGTGTACTTACCATAAATGTAGATGTGAGTGTATTCAGTCATTACACTTGGGTTATCCTGCCGGCAGGCTAACCGCAGTCGGCCTGAATTCCAAAGTCTAGGTCTGGCGTCGGTTGTTGTCGCCTCCCTGACGTCAGTACGCCAGGGGTATAAAAGATGCAGCAGACGCCATTTTCTTCAGTTTCTTGCCCCAGATGTCAGGTGCCCCCAAAAGGGTAGGCTAAAATTATGCCAAATAAGTATGCATGCACTAAGTAAACATTTCCTTCATCTACAAGCAAATACACCACATAGGTTGTATAGAATAGAGAAGTACAGATAAGTCCCAGCAAAGTAAGGGGGATGGTGGGTAACCTGGACTGCAACAGTGAATACACTCTAACATCTACATTTATGGTAAGTACACAACTGTACTATGTTCATAGTGTTTCACTGTTGCAGTCATTACACTTGGGTTGAATCCCAAAGCTGAGGTTGGGTGGTTGGGTCTAAACAGGATTAGGAGAGGCTATGAGGCCCTGCAGAACTGCAGTGGCAAAGCATGCTCTGGATTTAGAGTAGAGTGGTAAGTGGTGGTGCTTTGTAAAAGTGTGCACTGAACTCCAAGTTGCAGCCTCTAATAGGTCTTTGGCTGGTACTCCTCTGAGGAAGGCTGCTGAAGTGGCTGCTGCTCTGGTTGAATGTGGCCTAATGCCCTTAGGCACTGATTTGCCATGTTGTGAATAGCAGAAATGAATGCAGTGGCCTATCCATTTTGAAATAGTCTGCTTTGAGGTAGCCCTTCCTTGTGATCCTGCAGCATATGCCACCAAAAGTTGCTCAGTCTTTCTGAAAGCGTTAGTTCTGTCCAAGTAAAAGCGTAGCTGTCTGTGTATGTCGAAAGAATGCACAAGTCTCTCACCCTTATTCTGTGGGTTTGGATAAAAAGTAGGCAAATGAAGGGTTTGGTTAAGGGCCACACTGGACACTACCTTAGGCATATATTTTGCGTTTGTCCTCAGAGAAACCCTGTCTGGATGGAAAATGATAAAAGGTTCCACAGCCATGAGTGCCTGCAACTCTGAGACTCGTCTTGCAGAGGTAATTGCTAGGAGCGGAGCTGTTTTCCATGACAAGTATTTTATCTCAGCTGTATTGGCTGGCTCAAAAGGAGGTAGTGTGAGTTTTTCCAAGACATAATTGAGGTCCCATGCAGGTATTAGTGCTCTCCTTGGAGGTCTTATGTTTATGGCCCCTCTGAGGTACTGCCTTAGCAATGGATGAGAAAAAATAGGTGGTTCCGTATTGTAATGAGCTGAAATGGCAGAGGCATGGATCTTAATTGATGAGAAGGATAGGCCTTTGTCCAGCATCTCAGTTAGAAATTGTAAAATCTGAGGAAGATTTGGTACAAACGTGTCAATTCCTTGTGCCTGGTTCCAAGCACAGAATCTCTTCAATTTTTCTGCATAAGATTTTCTGGTACTGGGCCTCCAGGCCTCAAAGATGATATCCAACACCGCTTTAAAGAGAGGTGTGTTCTGAATGGCTACATTATCCGCCATGCTGCCAGATTTAAGGTCCTGAGTTGGCTGTGCAAGATCTGATTGTTTTGTTGGGTCAGTAAGTGAGGAATTAGAGGTAATGGCCAGGCTGGGCCTTGAGACAAGCTCTGTAGGATTGGGTACCAGTGCTGGCGGGGCCAGTCTGTGGCAATCAGAATCATTTTTGGCTTCGTTTGTCTGACCTTTAGGAGTACCTTGGGGAGGAGAGGCAGAGGAGGAAATACCTTGGGGAGGAGAGGCAGAGGAGGAAAGGCATAAACTGTTCGGGTTTTCCAGCTGAAAGATAGAGCATCCACTTTCCATGCTTGTTTGCGTTAAGTCCTTGTGCAGAATCTCTGTAGTTGGCAGTTGTGAGGGGAGGCAAATAGATCTAGGCCTGGGCATCCCCATTTCCTTGTTATCATGCTGAAGACTTGTGGATCCAGTTTCCATTCGTGGGGATCCATGAGGTTTCTGCTTATTTCGTCTGCCAAAGTATTTATCTTTCCTGGCAGGAATTGTGCTTGCAGGTGTACTTGATAAGTCAATGCTGTGTCCCACAAAGTAATGGCTAATCTGCAGAGGGGATAGGAATGTGTGCCTCCCTGCTTGTTTATGTACCACATGACTGTAGTATTGTCAGTCTTTATCAGCAGTTGCCCTGGATGAAGCAGATCCTTGAAAGCTGTCAGGGCATTCTTAACAGCTAGCATCTCTTTTTGATTGATATGAAGATGCATTTCTCTTGCGGACCATGTGCCCTGAATACATTTTCCTGCCATGTGGGACCCCAGGCATAATCTGATGCATCTGTTGTTAATGTCGGCCTGGCTGTGGGCAAAGTGAATGGCTGTCCCTTGTTGTGGTGACAGGCCTGTGCCCACCATCGAAACTCCTGCTGCAGGCAGGGAATGAGAGCAATTAATGTTTCCAGGCTGTGGCAATGTTGAGTCCAAACACTTTTTAGATACCATTGTAGTTTCCTCATATGCAGTCTTGCATATGGAATTAGCAGAATGCAGGATGCCATGAAGCCCAAAGCCTGCAGAATTTTTCTTGCAGATAAGTGGGTCTTTGTTGCCAACCTTTTGAAGTAAGAAGTTAATTGCCTTTGTTTGTCTGGCGCGAGAAGCCATCTGGGCAGTTGTATTTAAAGCTTGCTCCCAGGAATATTCTCTTGAGAGGGTACTAGTTTTGATTTCTTTTCGTTTACTGTGTACCCTAGGCAAATTAGTAATCTTTTTACAAACGCCAGATGCTTCAGTAGAATGTCCTTGTTCTCTGCTTGAATCAGGCAGTTGTCCAAGTAAGGATAAATCTGAATTCCTCTTTGTCTGCAAAATGCAATTACTGGTGCCAGGCACTTTGTAAAGACCCTGGGCGCAGTAGATAAGCCAAAGGGCAGTGCAGAGAATTGGTAGTGCATTGAGCCAGCTATGAATCTGAGGTATCTTCTGCAAGACTGTCTGACTGGGACATGCAGGTATGCCTCTGAGGTCCAAAGTTACAAGCCAAGCCTTCTTGCCCGGCATGGGCAGAAGCTGCTGCAAAGTCAACATTTTGAATTATGGAATGTCCAGAAATGTGTTTAAAATAGACAGGTCCAGTATTGGTCTCCAGGCTTTGTCCTTTCTGGGTACCAAGAAAAGTCTTGAGTAAAATCCTTGTCCCTGCTCTTGCTGTGGCACTTGCTGACTGGCCCTCATGTCCATGAGAGATGAAACTTGTTTTTGTGCCTCTGCCCATTGTGTGGCAGGTCTGGCATACCTTTTGCTCTTAAAAAATAAGCCGTGTCAGGTATATCCGAACGTAGCCCAAACAAACTTGAAATGAACTAAAACAAAGTTGTTACCCTGAACGTAGATTTATTGCTTTTTTAAAAGACAAAACACGTTTTCGCTACTGCTACTTTATAGCATCTTAAACTGTACACTAAATTTTGCTTTGTTTAAATACTTTTTGAAATTATATACACATACAATAGAAAAAATTGAATATACTGCTATTGAAGTATAAACTGCTTTTATTTGGGCACAAGTCAGCATATTACTTATTTAATATTAATATTATTTATTTAATAAACTATTTAATAAAATTTTTAAATTTTTAAGTTAAGATGAACATATATATTTTAAATCTATTTGAAATGTTTCAAATTAATAGACTTGATGGATCTGACTTTAAAGTCTTTCATAAAATATATAAAATTACTACATATACACTCTTTAGAAGACGTATAGCAACACTGTCGCTAGTTGTACTAACTTGCGCTATACTAGTAACTATTGATTTTGTTGAAGGATTAATTTTTAATTTTAATTATCTACTAAATGTTTTTAAACATATAAACACTTTATATAATATAGAAAGGAGTTGGAAATGCTTTATCTGCTTTTTAGAGGCTTTTTAGATGCATTGAATACAGATGTATTTAACGTTGAATAGTTAATTTATGCATTTCTTTGCTTAACTGAAGTGACGTGATTCTACGTATTCACGCTACTCATATGTTTAAAAGTTTGGCGTTTCTGTGTGCTCTGTTTCTCTGAGGAAGCTACTGTCGCACAGTAGCGAAAACGTGTTTTGTCTTTTAAAAAAGCAATAAATCTACGTTCAGGATAACAACTTTGTTTTAGTTCATTTCAAGTTTGTTTGGGCTACGTTCGTATATACCTGACACTGCTTATTTTTTATGTGTTTTGACTTCAACAGTTGTGCGTTTGGGATATGGCTTCAGAGATTCCATCTAGCCCAGAAACTCCGAATATTTTTGGTTCAAATACACAAAATGAACCAGCTGTACAAACGGACATCTTGTCACTATTACGCTCAATTTCACAGTGTATGGATTCGTTTTCTAATCGCTTAGATGCGATGGATAAAAAAAAATCAGCTACAGCTTCTTGTGCTCACATTGAACCTAACATCATTGTCAGCAACAGTGCTGTTGACCTTAAAACATCCTCAACAATTCCAGAAGCGCAACCTCAGCATGTTCGAGCACAAAGGGCACCACTTGACCAAAATGCACCTAATGCTATCTGCAATTTTGGGAATGCAACAGTTCCATCTAATCCTTCGACTAGCAACAAGCCTGCATCCATTGTACCACTTCCACAGCGAAGTGAACAAATTTCCACATTATCTGGCAACCAAATTCCTGAAGGAGTAACAAGGGGACCAGACCAAGCACTTATTGGCGTTCCACCGATCCAGGACTGGATCCAGAACACAGATAAGCTTGTGTTCGACACATTGCCAATACAGTCCGGCTGCGGGTTCGGCACCCCTAACAGTGAGTAACAACAACATTGCAGATAAACTTAAGAACTTTGATAGCAAATTAGTGAAACTGAAAAAGCTACAGCTTGAAGTAGCCTATTTTAAACAATGCTTGAACGATAAAGTAGTACCCAAGGGTCTTCGTACTACTTTTTTTTCCTACTGGTTTACTTGTAGACAGTGCATTTTATAACAACCTTATGGCCCTCTTTGATCAACAGGGGACCTTACTGTTAGAACTAATGGTCAAACATTATTCATTACACATCACTTCTTTAATATCTGAAGTGAATGAACTTGATGACTATTAAAAGAGACCTTGACTTCAACAGGTATAAATATGATTATGGTCGAATTTTTTCCAGCATCAATGCACTAGTGGACAAACTTAAATCGAACAAAGTAAAGAAACTTTTAAGAGACAGAACAGCGTATATGCAAAAAAATGTCTACCCTAAATTACAATTTAACAATGGAGACCAACATTTTAAAAACAGCCCTGACTCACAAACACATTGTATTAATCCTAATAGGTCTGACATGGATGTCATAGAAGAAACAATAGAGGATGAATTCATTGAGGTACCTAGACGGAGTAATAGAATTCGAGCTAATAACAATTCTAGGAAATATCAACAAGGAACCGCAGTCAATAATAATCCTAACAATACCTCTAATACGGGGGATTTTTTAGGAGCACGCAACAATCGGTTCAAGAAGAACTACAACAAGAACCGAAACAATTATCGGTAACACTTGAACCTGATGATAATAATGTTGATACCGATGGAAAGAAAAAACTAAGGATACTAACTAATGCACAGGGGGACTTTAAAATTTATAATTTTTCTAGCATTGAACTTGATCATTCATTGATTGAACTTTTGGCTTATGGTAACACCTTTGTACCTAGTAAACAATTCAATCTGGCAAAAACTATTATTGATTTAAAATGTTATGTGCGGAAGCTTAACCTTCATTTAATATTCAATAACTCAAGCTTCACGATACCAGACTCTAAGGCCTAGCAGCGCATATAACCCCCCGTTACACCCTGCGTTACTTACTTTTGAAAATGTGTGAATTAGACATAAGACATCTTGGTCTAACACTTGCAAGTAACAAACATGTGAAACCCAATATATCTTGAGAGCAGCTTACATTGTTTAACAACCTTTGTGCATCTCTCCTGTAAGGGTTATCAAACCTGATAAAGGGGGAGGTTTAGTCATTTTTGACAATTTTGAATACAACACTAAAATGCTTACAGTTTTACAAAGTACAGCATATACTCCATCTTCACTCAATGAAATTAACATAACTCACTCTAGAATTAGAGGTTATTTTCGTGACTTGTTTATAGGAGCCAAGATTGACCTTGACACTTATAATTATATTGACATTTTGTTTCCTAAGGTCCCCATAATTTTTGGCATCCCCAAAATACATCAAGACCTTTACAATCCTCCTATGCGTGCTCTTATCGATGGCCGCGGATCCATAACATATCCTTGTGCACAACTGGTGGACAACATCCTTTCGAAATACATAAAACACATTCCAGAAATTTGTAAGGATTCATGGTCTTTCCTTAGTAGTATAAACAACTTGACTTTCGACACTGCCAACAACTTCCTTACAGTTGACGTTGTTGATTTATACACGTCTATCCCACATAACGAAGCAATAGAATGGATCACACTAATTTTGAAAGTTAAATGCAACCCAGAAGGAAATTGATGTAGTATCTGAACTTCTAGACATAATTCTTACATCTAATATCTTTATTTTCAATAAAGAATATTACCTACAAAAACAAGGGATAGCAATGGGTTCACCATGTGGTGCCAGTGTGGCAAATTTATTTGTAGCATACTGGGAAAAACATTACATCTTTAATAACCCAGTGTGGATGGCACACAAAATATTACACCAGATTTTTAGATGACGTCTTCATCCTCTAATGGGAATTTGAGGGAAGCATTAGACTTGATAAACTTTTTCAACTCTACAACCACCTTCCTCAAATTTACACACCATTTTTCCACTATCGAGATTGACTATCTGGATGTTAAACTTAATAAGGACCCTGCAAAAAACATGCATTTTTCATCCATTTTCAGGAAATCCACTTACTGCAATTCCTTCCTTCACTTTTCTAGCTCCCACCCTTTTAAACAAAAAAGGTCAATAATCAAGGGGCAACTCATTAGAGCAGCTAGGATGTGCTCCATTGATACAGGTTTTCAAAGTGAATGTCAACTTTTGAAAGATATGTTTCTCAATCGGGGTTACCCCTCAGTATTGATTGATGAGACAATCCAAGAAGTAAGTCGAAAACGATCTAATGGAGTCTTTATACCATTATTGTTCAAAGTTGGTTGCAACACATTGAATAACCATTCTTGTTCCCTCATTGATTCTCCTACTTAAATCATCATTGATGACCAGACCTGTTTGAACACTTCTATCGCTTAACAGTTTACCATTAGCTTTATCACCACTTACAATACTAATTCCAATCAGATTAGATATATAGTGTTCAAAAATTGGTTTTTCATCAGGAATAGTTTACAACTGATGGAAAAACTGGGAGAAAATCCAATTATAGTGTATAAAAAGGGTAACAATCTCAAAATGCTTTTGGAAAGAAATAAAACATTTGATTTCAATTCAAGACAAAAGGGGACTTTTATGTGTGGTTCCTGCAACTACTGCAAACATTTGAGAACATCAAATTCTTTCACCATTAGAAATAGAAAATGTCACATTAATTACAAAATGAATTGCGAGTTTAAATCCATGGTCTACCTAGCTACATGTGACTGCTGTCCAGCCTTTTACGTAGGTAAAACAGATCGTAAACTACATGAAAGGCTGTATGAACATATTTATGCCATAAAGAAAAATAAAGTAGACAACGCCTTGGCGAAACATATCTTGTGTAATCCTGGTCACAGTTTTCATTTTCTTGCCATAGATCATGTTCCCTATTCTATCAGAGGTGGCCCTACATCACTTCTTCTAGAAGCTAGTGAACTAGAATGGCAATTAAAACTTGATGCGTTCAGCATACCTGGTTTAAACGAAAACTGTAACATCAATTGTATTTTAAAATTAAGGAGCACTTTGAGGTAAAAGTTAGAATTTGTGAATATACTTTATAGCATCTTAAACTGTGCACTCAATTTTGCTTTGTTTAAATACTTTTTGAAATTATATACACATACAATAGAAAAAATTGATTGAATATACTGCTATTGAAGTATAAACTGCTTTTATTTGGGCACAAGTCAGCATATTACTTATTTAATATTAATATTATTTATTTAATAAACTATTTAATAACATTTTTAAATGTTTAAGTTAAGATGAACATATATATTTTAAATCTATTTGAAATGTTTCAAATTAATAGACTTGATAGATCTGATTTTAAAGTCTTTCATAAAATATATAAAATTACTACATATACACTCTTTAGAAGACGTATAGCAACACTGTCGCTAGTTGTACTAACTTGCGCTATACTAGTAACTATTGATTTTGTTGAAGGATTAATTTTTAATTTTAATTATCTACTAAATGTTTTTAAACATATAAACACTTTATATAATATAGAAAGGAGTTGGAAATGCTTTATCTGCTTTTTAGAGGCTTTTGAGATGCATTGAATACAGATGTATTTAACGTTGAATAGTTAATTTATGCATTTCTTTGCTTAACTGAAGTGACGTGATTCTACGTATTCACGCTACTCATATGTTTAAAAGTTTGGCGTTTCTGTGTGCTCTGTTTCTCTGAGGAAGCTACTGTCGCACAGTGGCGAAAACGTGTTTTGTCTTTTAAAAAAGCAATAAATCTACGTTCAGGATAACTTTGTTTTAGTTCATTTGAAGTTTGTTTGGGCTACGTTCGGATATACCTGACACTGCTTATTTTTTATACCTTTTGCTTTTGGCAGGGTGTGAAAGTGGAACCTGTAGCCCTGTGACACTATATTCAAGACCCATTTGTCCTGGGTGATAATGTGCCAATTTTGCGAAAAAAGTGCTAGTTTTTCCCCTAAGGGGGCTGCCAAAAGGTAAGTGCTTGATGCTGGCAGAGGAAAGTCATTGAGACTTTTGTTTGTATTGCTGTGATGTTTTCTCCGCTTTTGGAGGTAGAAGTACCCCATTGTTTAGGCCTGTATGAGCCTTGGGGCTGGGATCTGCCACTGGGGCGTCTGTATCTGCCTCTTTGTGGCCTGACACTGGAAAGAACCAATTCTTTGTAGGCCAGTTCCTGCTAAATCTGGGTGGCTGTACCTGTAAGAAATCCTTAACTGTTTGCATAGATTTTGTGCTTTGTCCTCCATTTTCTTCAACACCTCTTCTGCCTTAACACCAAACAAAGTATCATGCTGTAATGGAGCATCTAATAATTTTGCTTTAACATGATCAGGCAGATTCTGTTCCTTTAACCAAGCATGCCTCCTAATGACGGAACCCATAACAGCGGCCCTGCAGGAGGCCTCCAAAGAATCAAAACCACATTGCAAAGTATGCTTTCCCACTTGTTCAGCTGCATGCAGTAAGTCCTGCATTTCTTTGTTTTCTGCACTTTCAGAATTAATCAACATTTTCGGTTTAAGCAGTGACATTAAGTATTGCTGATATTTAAGCATATGAAACTGACAATTTAAAGCCCTTTCAGCCAAGGTAGCAGAAGTGTAAATCTTTTTCCCCCATCTGTCCAGTGCCCTTAAATCCCTATCAGGGGGGATAGGGTTTTTTGCAGTGGAAGCCTTGACCCCTTTGGGACCCTGAGATATAGTTTCTGGGTCAGCAGCAGGGTTTTTAAAGAAATGTATGTAAATCTGGAACCCTGTAGTATCTGTCTGGCTTAACAGGAGCTGGAGGTAAAGAGGAGACAGGCCAAACTCTGAAAATACATCATCTACAATGTCTAACACAGGAGGAATAGCAAGAGGCCTGTGCTGAGGAAATAGAAGGAAGTCTCTAAGCCTTTTCTTAGATTCGGAGTAATCTTGGCTCTCCCGGTGAAAAGTGCTCCGTCATGGTATGCAAGGTTTCCCCAAAAGAATAGACCTTAGAAAGAGAGGCTGAAGGGATAGATTCTTCAGCATGAGAATCCTCATAGGGAGGAAGAGCGTATTCCTGTTCAGAAGAGTCAGAGAAATGGAAACCTGATTAGAAGATTCATATTCTGTCTCTTGCCTAGGCCTCTTATCAGGAGGGGGATGGGAACCCCTGATCAAAGTAATTAGGTTTTCGGCCATTTTGAGCATCTGTTTTTTAGGCATGGAAGCCTGTCCATGGGATTGCTGTACTTGTTTCTTTGTCTTTAGTGCCGCTTTAGTCTTTACCTTTGAAGCTGAAGTTGGTTTTACATATAACTGTATAGGCCTGAAAACACCCTCAGAAGCTGATGCCTGCTCAGCGGCTCCGGACCCATCTGAGGGAATATTTTCCGAGTGTCCAATACCTTGAGTTTCCTGCGGCCTAGTCGTCTCCAAGTGGGAGTCGGTAGCGGGCGCCAGGGGATGCGAAATCGCCACACAGAGAATCGGCGACTGACTTCGAAAAAGCCTAGTCAGTTTTGGACTTCGGATGTCTGTCCGTTTCCTTTTCCTTGTGTTTCTTGTGAATTGCGGTCATTGGATGGCTATCCGACGACATTGTGTAATTAAATCTTCAGCCAAAGTAGTGAAATGCAAAACCGTACAGACGCTTAATAGTGCGTTGGTTAAATCTAGCAGCACAAAACCTGCAATCAGCAACGTCGTGATCAGGGCCTAGGCAAGGAATACAATAAGAATGTAAGTCCTTATGAGATATTTGCTTCCCACAAGAAATACAATTAACTTTTTCTGACATCAGTCTGGAGCAAGAAAAAAAAGTTTCCCCAACGGGGTACTTAGCTTTAAGTGAAGACTTCGGATCTGAAATTCGAACACGAAAATCTCAGGAGTCGGCCGACTGGCACTTGCGAACTGCTTTTGCTTCGGGCACCACGTGCTAAGAAAGACTGAAGAAAATGGCGTTGGCTGCATCTTTTATACCCCTGGCGCACTGACGTCAGGGAGAAGGCGACAGCAACCGACGCCAGACCTAGACTTTGGAATTCAGGCAGACTGCGGGTAGCCTGCCGGCAGGATAACCCAAGTGTAATGATTGCAACAGTGAAACATTATGAACATCCTGTAATTCTTTATTTTCAGCACAGTCAGGAATCAACATAATTTTCAGTTTAAGTAGTCCAATAACATGTTGCTGATACTTTAACATATGAAACTGACACTTTAAGGCCCTAATGGCCAAAGTAGCAGAAGTGTATACCTTCTTACCCCATCTGTCCAGGGCCCTAGAATCTCAATCAGAGGGGATAGGTTTTTTGGCAGTAGTAGCCTTAATGCCTTTGGGTCCCTGTGAAGTGGTCTCTGGATCCGCAGTAGGATTCTTAAAGAGGAACTTGTGAGAGTCAGGTACTCTAATACCGGTCAGGTTTTCTGGGAGCTGGAGGTAAAGTGTCTGGGGCCAGGCTAGATTCCAAGTAGACATTATCTACAATGTCCAGTACAGGAGGGATAGCTAAAGGCCTTTGTTGAGGTAGGAGTAGAAATGCCCTAAGCTTCTTTTTGGAGTCAGAGTAATCCTGGCTTTCCCAGCTGAAATGCTCCCTAAGAGTGTGCAGGGTTTCACCAAAAGAGAAGTCTTCTGGAGGGGAAGCAGAGAGTATGTAGTCCTCTGCATCAGAATCTTCATAGGTAGATAAAGGCAAATCCCGGAAATCAGAAGAAACAGTAATATCAGAATCCTGATCAGAAGAATCAGAAGGAAAATCAATTCTAGGTCTCAGAGGGAGAAGGCTGGTTTCCCTTAGAGTAATAAGTTCTTCAGCCATTATCAATTGTTTTTTAGGCATATGGGCCTGACCATGCGGTTTGGACATCGCTTTTCTAGGCGTGAGTGGAGTTTTAGGCCTTGAAGAAGAAGATGGTGTCAGTTTGAAATGCAAGTTAATAGGCCTGAACACACCCTCAGAAGCCAGTGCCTGCACAGCGGCTCCGGTCCCATCCAAGGTAGCGACATCCACAGGTTCCATAGTCTTAGAAATATCTCGCGGCATACCGGACTCCGAATGGGTCTCAGTAGAGGCCTACGAATCTGAAGTAGCACGTATCAGGGGCTGCGAAAGCGCTTGAGTACCGGCGAACTGGCAACTAGCTTAACGGAAGTGTCGGCGGCAGCTCTAGACCTATGCGGTCTCTGTCTTTATCTTTACGTTTTTTCGGAATGTCTGTAGTCGGGTGGCTTACCGAAGCCATTTCTGGATAATTTAACAGAGTATCGAAATAGTTTGCTGCAAAAATGGACCGACCGATGACTAATAGTTCGAGGATTGAGTAAGGCACAAAACCGACAGCGAGGGAAGTCGTGGTCTGGGCCTAGGCAAGGAATGCAGTACGAATAAAAATCTTTGAGGTATTTGCTTTCCACAGGTAATACAATTGTTAACTTTTACTGACATCGGTTTAGAGCAAGAAAAAGGATCCCCAACGGGGTACTTAGCTTTAAGACTTCGGTTCTGAAACTCTACAACGAAAATTTCAAGAGTCAGCCGACCAGCACTTGTGAACTGCTTCTGCTTCGGGCACTGCATGGCAAAAAAAAAAAAAAAACAGATGTAATGGCGTCGGCTGCATGCTTTATACCCCTGACTACCTGACGTCATGGAAGATGAGACAGCATCCAACGCAGGACCCAATACTTTGATAGTCAGACCAGCTGAGGGCTACCTGCCAGCAGATAACCCAAATGTAATGACTGCAACAGTGAAACATGAAGAGCATCTTTACAATACAAAAAATAAGACGATTAAGAGGAAAAGTAGAAAGAGAGAATAGTAATGGAGAAGTCAAAGAAATAGAAACTTTTAGTTATGTACTTACCATAACGATAGATGTATGTGATCCATCTCGCCTACATTCATTACTGACGGGTTCGGAGCCGAGAGTCAGCTCCGACTCGGCCACTATAACTAGCACAAAGTCTCTCATTGGCTGGGCTAACCCTGTATCCCAGGATGTATCACGCCCAAACCCCCAGATCTTGTTTGCCCCAATATGATTTTCTCACATACACCATACCACAAGGATACATATGTAAGAGGAGAGAAAAAAATAATTTTCTCAGAGAACTCAAATACAAGTTTCCTCCAAGTCCAACAGGTAGGGGGAAGGAGGGTACGTAAGAATGTAGGCGAGATGGATCACATACATCTATCGTTATGGTAAGTACATAACTAAAAGATGTAATGTGATCCTATCTCGCCTACATTCATTACTGACGGGACAGCGTCCCTAGCACCTAAATCCTGGGAGGCTCACTGGAAAACACTCCTGAGCACTGTGGAACCAAAGGAAGCCCGACTTCTAGAGGCCACGTCCAGTTTGTAATGAGAAATAAAGGTATGTGGAGAAGTCCAAGTAGCCGCTGCACATCTCATCTATGGATGGTCTAGCATGAAAGGCCACTGAAGTTGACATAGCCCTGGTAGAATGCGCCTTAACTGGAAAGGGAAGATCCTTACCCGCTAATGCATAAATAAATGAGATGCAGTCTCTAATCCACTTAGCTATAGTGCCCTTAGTTACAGATCTGCCAATTCTATTGTCCGAAAAGGACACAAACAACTGATCTGATTTCCTCTCCTGTTGTGTCCTATTTAAATAAAACCACAGTTGTCTATGCACATCCAACTGGTGAAATTTGTATTCCGCTTTGTTGGAAAAACTTGGGAAAAAGACCGGAAGCTCAACAGACTGATGGAGACAGAGCAGAAGAGACCTTAGGGAGAAAAGAAGGATTAAGTCGCAGAGATACTCTGTCTTTATGAAAAATTAAATGAGGAGGTTTAACAGAAAGGGCTTGAAGCTCAGATACTCTTCTGGCTGAAGTTATGGCTACCAAGAAGGCAGTCTTCCATGACAGAAATTTCAATTCGCAGGAGGCTGCTGGTTCAAAAGGAGAGGACGTCAAAGCTCTGAGCACCACATCTAATTCCCAAGGCAAGACGGGTTGCAAAACTGGAGGGCACAGCAACCAGGCTCCTTTCAGAATGGCTTTACACAGCTTATGAGCCATGAGCGAAGGCTCATGTGCAACATGATAATTGGAGATTGCTGCCAACTGAACCTTTATAGTGGAGGCAGCCGAGCCTTGTCTAAAGAGTGTAGCTAAGAAATCTAACACCGCCGACACCGGGGCTGTAAGGGGGTCAAGATCACGTTGCTGAGCCCAAATTGAAAATCTCTTCCATTTACTAGAGTATATTTTCCTAGTAGAGGACTTGTGGGAGGAAGACAGAATATGCACTACTTCCAGGGTAAACATATGCTGTCTGACTAAGGTCGGAAGTGGAGGAGCCAGGCAGCGAGCTTGAGTGTTCGTAGGGATGGATGGAGATGTCCTGACTGATGAGTCAATAGGTCTGGAGTTGGGTCCAGAATCCAAGAACCATCCACTGCATACTTCCGAAAGAAGGGGAACCAAACTTGACTGGGCCAGTGTGGTGCGATCAAAATCATTTTGCTTCCCAAGCAGGTAGCCTTCTGAATCACTCTGGGTAGAAGAGGGACCGGCGGGAAGGCATAGAGCAGACCGGAGGGCCAATTGTGGACTAGAGCATCCCTGGGTGACTCCCCCTGTGGAGGGATCAGAGTGAAATAATTGCTGCACTTCGCATTCAGGGGGCTGGCAAAGAGGTCGCAGCAGGGAAGGCCCCACTTAGAGAAGATCTGCGCAGCCACTCTGTCGTTCAGGGACCACTCGTGAGGCATCAGAATAGCTCTGCTCAGCCTGTCTGCTATCACATTGGACTTCCCCGGAATGTGCGTTGCCACTAGAAAGCGCTGGGAAGTGATAGCCCAATTCCACACTCTCATGGCCTCTCTGCAAAGGGGTTAGGACTTGGTTCCTCCCTGCTTGTTCAGATACCAGACAACCCACATAATGTCGGAAAGAATCGCAATAGTTCCCCTGGGAAGAGAGCTGTGAAGTGCCTGCAACGCTACAAGCACCGCTCTCATCTCTAGAACATTGATATGCAAGTGAACCTTGTGGTCTTGCCACGTACCTTGGACCGTCTCGCCCAGATAATGCCCCCCCCCACCCTATCTGGGAGGTGTCCGTGGTTACTGTGGAAATAGGGGATGGGGCGCTCAAGGGTCTCCCTTGATCCAGATTGGACGAGAGAAGCCACCAACGCAGATCCTGACAGCAATTCTCCATGATGAGAATCAGATGGGACAAGGGGTGTTCCTGATATGACCACTGGGCTGAAAGAAGCCACTGAAGTATTCGCATGTGTAACCTGGCTAGCGGAACTAAAAGAATGGTAGCCGCCATTGATCCCAACAACAGAAGAACCACCCTGGCTTGGGCTTTTCCCCGGGGTAGTAAAGCCAAGACTTGGGCCTGTAACACTTTTATTCTCTCTGTCAGTAGAAAAGCTCTCATCTCTACAGAGTCTAGCTCTGCGCCAATGAAGGCAACACGCTGTGATGGCAGCAATACAGACTTTGCCCAGTTGAATGAAATCCCTAGAAGATTTGACAGTAGCTCTCGTGGCTTGAAAAAGTAGATGCCTGGTGGGGGCGGTGAGGAGCCAGTCGTCTAGATAAGGAAACACCTGGAATCCTAGACGTCTCAGGTGAGCTGTCACCACTGCCAGACACTTGAACACCCTGGGGTCTGTGGTGAGACCAAAGGGCAGGGCCCGGAATTGAAAATGACTGGCTCCCAGCCGGAAGCGTAAATGAATCCTTGAGGCCTTGTTTATTTTGATGTGATAATACGCATCCTTGAGATCGAGGGAGCACATCCATACTCCTTTTTCCAGCAATGGGAAAATGGATTGCAAGGTGACCATTCGGAACTTGGACTTCTTTACAAAGCGGTTTAGACGGCTGAGATCCAGAATGGGTCTCAAGTCCCCTGTTCTTTTTGGCACCAAAAATAACCTTGAGTAAGTTCCTAATCCGATCTGGTCTGCGGGGACTGGTTGGATGACTCCTTTTTCTAGCAGCTTTGAAACCTCTATTGCTGCCTGATCCCGTAGACTGGGTGGAATGTCCAGGATTTTTCTTGATGGGGGGGGGGGGGGGACGGACGAAAAAAGGGAATGGTGTAACCTCCGGTGATGATACGAAGCACCCATCGATCCTGAGTGATGGACTCCCAGGCCTGATGATGCTCCGAAAAAAGATCCCCGACTGGCTCCGGAGATGCACAGTTGGGTAATCCCTCAGGGACGTTGGTAGGAGAAACCACGAAAGGACTCGCGGTCTCCTGTATTGCGGGGGGCCTCTGCCGCCTCTAGGGTGACGCCTTCCATTAAAATTCCCCCCTCCTCTGCCCCTGGGGGGGGGTCACTGATGGGCAGGGGAAGACATTTGAGACTTTCTGAACCACATTTTCCCTCCCCTCTGAGCCTTGGGATAAGGTCTAGTGGGAAGCGAAAAACGGGCCCCAATGGCAGACAAAGTCTTACCCACCTGCTCACATCTAGTGAGAGTGTCTTTCACTTTGGGTCCAAAAAGGGAGGACCCCGCAACAGACAATACTTCATGAGGCTCAGTGAAAGAAGACTTGAAAGCCTCCGCAAAATGACACGCGCATCCAAGCTTGCCTCCTAAGGGCTACGCCCGAACTCGCTGCTCTACCCGCCCCCTCGGCTGCATAAGATATGAGCCTCATGGACGAGTTGACGATGGAAGAAAGGGTAGACAGCTGGGCGTTAACAGATTGGGCCAATGCCTCAGGCAGGTTACCAGACAGGGTATCTCCCAACTCCTTTATGAGATCCCTTTGGAGCCACGTAAAATGACAAGTAATTCAGCGACCGCAATGTAAAGGTCGCTGAAGACAGGGTACGCTTCCCATACCTATCCATACTCCTAGACTCCTTATTAGGAGGATGGATGTAGAAGCCTCTGCCACTTCCTGCTGGGTGGCAGACGCCACCACCATAGCATTCACAGGTACTCCCTTAGTCAAAAATTCTTTTCCAGGAGGCGCAGATAAAAATTTATTGGGGCGGCTAGGAACTGGCTCCACAGAGTCAGGGTGTTCCCACACCCTTCGACAAATAAGATCCAATAATTCATCGAAGGGTGGAGACACCCAGGAGGCGGAAGGCTGGGCTCCGAAGGCCTTGAGGAAGACTGACTCCTCCTCTAAAGGGTTTTTGGATGGCCAGTCGCCCCGCTGTCTCAAGCTCTCCAGGATAACAGAGAACGAGACATCATCCGAGGATGACTTCGGGGACCCTTCTGCATCATCGAGGTCAGTGTCCGAGGTGACAGACTCATCTGGGGTGTCTACATGCTTCCTCTTACACAACTTCTCCCTGGGAGGCTCTTCAGGCACAGACTCTGAAGGGCCCTCAAAGTAGGGGACCACACATGGAGGTATCTTCAGGCCTAGGAGCCCCACTGTCCAGAGATAGGGGGGCACCACAAGCTCTAGTCGCAGCATCTAGGGAAGGAGTTGCTGATTCAGGTGAAGTCACTATGGACTTGGCCGGCGCGCTCCTCATAGCCTCAAAGGCAGGTCAACCAGAATCGGACGAAAAACCCGCCTCCGAGACCATGACCGGAGTCGGGGTACCCCTAGCCAAAGCACCAAGGGGGAGACTCGGAGCCGCAGTCTGAAGCCCCGATGTATCCCCCTCGGGTTCGACTGAGGACACCAGAGTACCGAAACCTGTAAAAGGAATGGAAAAGGTTGGAGCCGATGTCGGATCCGAAAGACTTGCAGGAGGTTTCGGAGCCGACCCAGGGGTTTCACTCGATTCGGCAGACTCCAGCTCAGACGACACCAAAGTTGTCGGAGGAGGAAGAAATGGAACAGATATAGTAGCTGGCTCCGGAGCCGACTGGGCTGGAACCGAAAATAATTTAGTCAACACTGGCGACTGGAGGAGCCTCTGGACCACCCTATCGACATCCAAATCAGAGAGCCTGGAGGACTTGGAGGAGACTGATGGGGGTCGAGAAACCTTCTCAGTCGGAACAGAGACAAGACTGGGGGAACAGCTCCGAATCGGCTCCAAAAGGATCGGAGCCGAAGCAGGCTCGAGAACCACCGCAACCTCCTTCAGCGCCAACGACCGTGGAGTCGAAGAAGCCAACCCCGCAACAGACGATACTTCCTGCAGCTCCGAGACCAATGGAGCAGAGGAAGGAGACATAGCCTTGGACCGTGCTTCCTGCGGCTCCGAGACCAGTGGAGCAGAGGAAGGAGATGTAAATTTAGACCTTTTCTCCGGAGGCTCCGACGAACTAGTTGGAGCCGGAGACTTCATTTTAGATTTCATTTTAGACTTGGACCTGGATTTCTCAGAGGGAGGAGAGGACGCCAAGGTTTCCTCAAAGGAGGTTTAATCAAACCCTTGAGGATAAGTATTTTTTCTCTCCTGTAAAACCCTGGCAGAGAAAGCATGACACACACTGCAGGATTCCTGCAAGTGTATGGCACCGAGACAATATACACAGATGGCGTGGCCATCAGTCAGCGACATCCTGTACGCACATTTGGTGCATTTTTTAAAGCCAGATGGCTTATGTTCTTTAGGTTCCTTGCCCAACATAAGGAACACAATCCACAAACAGCAACAATACTTCAAATTTACCCAATAAGCACAAGCACACTCAGCAACACAAGGTAGGGAGGGAGGAAAGGGCTCTAATTTAAACGCCCGAACAGTAACACAAGATAGGGCAAAGGCCCTCTAAAACGGGCCCAGCCCGCCAAACAGAAGGATTACCACAACAAACACAATCAGTCACAACAATGGATAAAACAGACAACATAGCTATTAGAATAGCTTTTTTGGTATAACAACTCGAAGCTATAGTTCATAAAAACAAAAGAGAGTGTACTTAGCCACAGCCAAGTCGAGACCACGTCGTTACTCTAGGAGCAGCAAACGAGATCTGGGGGTTTGGGCGTGATGCATCCTGGGATACAGGATTAGCCCAGCCAATGAGAGACTTCGTGCTAGTTATAGTGGCCGAGTCGAAGCAGACTCTCGGCTCCGAACCAGTCAGTAATGAATGTAGACGACATAGGATCAACATTACATCACATCTGAAGTTTTGAAACGGCTGCAAAGAGAAGAATTCAGTGTGGCAAATTGAATACATAAAGCACCACAACAGGATACAGCAAGGGATATCCAAATTAAAGGGAAACCAGTGGAACAGGAAGCAATTGGTCAGGTGCCATATCAAGATATTTTGGAGCCTTCCACAGGAAACAAATATAAACGTTCATTTGAAGCTAGACAGCAAGGAAAAGAACAGGAAACTGAAAAATCTGATGCAGTCAATGTTGAGGAGTGATAGGCCAGTGAGTTCCCATATGACAGAACAACAGATAACAGGATGAAACTGAAGAGAATGTGCCACAGGAAGAAGCTATAGAATGTTCTATAGAATGCCCGCAGGAAATGGAAAACAAGGGATGTGCCCTCAGTATGGAAGAAAATGAGGGGAGAGAAAAGTTGCTTGATTTGACAGACAGATATATCAAGATAAATGAGAGAAACAGACTACAGAAGGTTAATAAAACGCCCAAAGTCAGTAGCTTGTTAAACGAACACAGTAATTAGGACTGTCCACAGAGATCCAGGAGATGCAACTGAAGCAAAGAGAAAATATTAGTGTGCTGCCAAATTAATAACTGATAAAGTTCTACCACAGGAACACAAGGTAGCGAGGGAAGAGAGGGGGTTGAAAGTGAATACCATCATGGAAATATCGAACACAGAAAACTATAAAGCAGCTAAGACAAGAATTGCTATTGTAAGAAGATTATAGATGGAACAGATCAACAAAAAGACTAAGAGAGACGGATGTGATAAAAAGCAATGCGCAGTATTAGAACAGACCAGGATCTATTATGAACTATTGAAGATGAACTCAAAATTTTGCGCATATGCACACGTGCACACACGTGTATACCCACACACACACACACACGTGTATATCCACGTGTATATCCACACACACACACACACACACACACACACGTACGTGTATATCCACACACACACACACGTACGTGTATATCCACACACACACACACACGTGTATATCCACACACACACACGTGTATATCCACACACACACGTGTATATCCACACACACACGTGTATATCCACACACACACATGTATATCCACACACACACATGTATATCCACACACACACACATGTATACCCACACACACACACACACATGTATATCCACACACACACGTGTATACCCACACACACACGTGTATACCCACACACACACGTGTATACCCACACACACACGTGTATACCCACACACGTGTATACCCACACACGTGTATACCCACACACACACGTATACCCCCACACACACACGTATATACCCACGTGTATACCCACACACACACACACACGTGTATACCCACGCGTATACCCACGCGTATACCCACGCATATACCCACACACACACGTGTATACCCACGCGTATATCCACACACACGTGTATATCCACACACACGTGTATATCCACACACACGTGTATATCCACACACACACACGTATACCCACGTGTATACCCACACACACACGTATACCCACGTGTATACCCACACACACCCACGTGTATACCCACACACACACACGTATACCCACGTGTATACCCACACACACACACGTATACCCACGTGTATACCCACACACACACACGTATACCCACGTGTATACCCACACACACACCCACGTGTATACACACACACGTGTATACCCACGTGTATACACACACACACGTGTATACCCACGTGTATACACACACACACGTGTATACCCACGTGTATACACACACACACGTGTATACCCACACACACACACGTGTATACCCACGTGTATACACACACACACACGTGTATACCCACGTGTATACACACACACGTGTATACCCACGTGTATACACACACACACACGTGTATACCCACGTGTATACACACACACACACGTGTATACCCACGTGTATACACACACACGTGTATACCCACGTGTATACACACACACACGTGTATACCCACGTGTATACACACACACGTGTATACCCACGTGTATACACACACACACGTGTATACCCACGTGTATACACACACACACACGTGTATACCCACGTGTATACACACACACACACGTGTATACCCACGTGTATACACACACACACACGTGTATACCCACACACACGTGTATACCCACGTATACACACCCACGTGTATACACACCCACGTGTATACACACACACGCAGTATATACACGTGTATACACACACACGTGTATACCCACGTATACACACACACACGTATACCCACGCAGTATACACACACACGCGTGTATACCCACGTGTATACACACACACGCAGTATACCCACGTGTATACACACACACACACGTGTATACCCACGTGTATACACACACGTGTATACACACACACACACGTGTATACCCACGTGTATACACACACGTGTATACACACACACACGTGTATACCCACGTGTATACACACACACACACGTACGTGTATACACACACGTACGTGTATACACACACACACACGTACGTGTATACACACACACACACACGTACGTGTATACACACACACACACGTACGTGTATACACACACACACACGTGTACACACACACGTGTATACCCACGCGTGTATACACACACACGTGTATACCCACGTGTATACACACACACACGCGTGTATACCCACGTATACACACACACGCAGTATACCCACGTGTATACACACACACGCGTATACCCACGTGTATACACACACACGCGTGTATACCCACGTGTATACACACACACACACGCAGTATACACACACGCGTATACCCACGCAGTATACACACACGCAGTATACCCGTGTATACACACACGCAGTATACCCACGTGTATACACACACGTGTATACCACGTGTATACACACACACACCGTATACCCACGTGTATACACACGCGTGTATACACACGCGTGTATACACACGCGTGTATACACACGCGTGTATACACACACACACGCAGTATACCCACGTGTATACACACACACCGCATGTATACCCACGTGTATACACACACACACACGTGTATACCCACACACGTGTATACCTGCACACGTGGATACCGACGTGTATACACACACGTGTATACCCGCACACGTGTATACCCACGTGTGTATACCCACACACGTGTATACCCACGTGTATACCCACACACGTGTATACCACGCATACCCACGTGTATACCCACGCAGTATACCACACACACGCAGTATACCCACGCGTGTATACACACACGCGTACCCACGTGTATACCCACGCGTGTATACCACACACATACACACGTATACCCACGTGTATACCCACGTGTATACCCACACGTGTATACCCACATTATACCCACGTGTATACCCACACACGTGTATACCCACGTGTATACCCACACACGTGTATACCCACGTGTATACCCACACACGTGTATACCCACCCACGTGTATACACACACGCACGTGTATACCCACCCACGTGTATACCCACACACGCACGTGTATACCCACGTGTATACCCACACACGCACGTGTATACCCACACACACACGTGTATACCCACGTGTATACCCACACACACGTGTATACCCACGTGTATACCCACACACACGTGTATACCCACGTGTATACCCACACACGTGTATACCCACGTGTATACCCACACACACGTGTATACCCACGTGTATACCCACACACGTGTATACCCACGTGTATACCCACGTGTATACCCACACACGTGTATACCCACACACGTGTATACCCACACACGTGTATACCCACACACGTGTATACCCACGTGTATACCCACGTGTATACCCACACACGTGTATACCCACGTGTATACCCACGTGTATACCCACGTGTATACCCACGTGTATACACACACGTGTATACACACACGTGTATACACACACACGTGTATACCCACACACGTGTATACCCACACGTGTATACCCACGTGTATACCCACACACGTGTATACCCACGTGTATACCCACACACACGTGTATACCCACGTGTATACCCACACACGTGTATACCCACGTGTATACCCACACACGTGTATACCCACGTGTATACCCACACACGTGTATACCCACGTGTATATCCACACACGTGTATATCCACACACGTGTATATCCACACACACACACACACACACGTGTATATCCACACACACACGTGTATATCCACACACACACACGTGTATATCCACACACACACACACACGTGTATATCCACACACACACACACGTGTATATCCACACACACACACACGTATATCCACACACACACACACACACGTGTATATCCACACACACACGTGTATATCCACACACACACACACACACGTGTATATCCACACACACACACACACACACACATACACACACATATACCCACACACATACCCACACACACACATACCCACACTCATACCCACACACACTCATACCCACACACACTCATACCCACACACACTCATACCCACACACACTCATACCCACACACACACATACCCACACACACACACCCACACACACACACACCCACACACACACACGTGTATACCCACACATGTACACACGTGTATACCCACACATGTACACACGTGTATACCCACACATGTACACACGTGTATACCCACACACACGTGTATACCCACACACACGTGTATACCCACACACACGTGCACACATACCCACACACACACGTGTATACCCACACACACGTGTATACCCACACACACGTGTATACCCACACACACGTGTATACCCACACACACGTGTATACCCACACACACACACACACACATGTATACCCACACACAGTCAGTGGCACAAATGGTAGCACACTCGCCTTTGGTGCAGAAGGCTGTGGGTTCTACTCCTACACCGAGCAGACCAACTGCAGACACTAATGCAGCATAAAAATAGGGTGCCACCCTTCAGATGAGAAGTTAAACAAAGGCCCTATTCTGCTTAAGTTTGTGGGAGTTCTGGACGATGCAAAACATCCCAACGGGCGCCTAACAAAATAAACCAACAGCGCCTATTGGAAATATGATCAATGTCCTGGACATATTTCCACTAACTGTATAACTACCACCTTGTGCTTCCTCTGAAAGGAGGCTATACTGGCCAAGTGGGACTAACCCAGTTATAGGATAAGTAAATATGAGTGTGAGAAAAACACAAACAACTTAGTAGGTTCCAAAAATGGTAGGTGAATAACCCAGCACAAGCTCGTATATAAAAACCAGTAGTCACCTAGAAGTCCGACTGATGCTACTTTGCACTGATGTTTTTCTACTTCCCATGCATGCATAAAGGTCATTTCCTAACTGTTAATAAGCAACAACTTATCTTAATAGTACATTATTCCACAGTGCTGGTACTATTGGTATAATGCAGTCATCTTTTTAAATGGACCATTATGACCAGAACCTGATAAAAACACTTTTTCAAACACCTTTTTCTAACACCTTTATCATTGCTATATGCTATACTTAATTTATGGTGTACTAATGTCTGCCACCCCAATTAGTAGTTACTTTATTTTTTTTAATTTTGAGGAGTCTGCATGTCCTGTACGTTCTCCAGGTATTCCAGTTTCCTCCCAATCCCACAGAGATATTGCAGTTTCCTCTCACTCCCACAGACCCAGTAGACGGACTCTCCCTAGGGGTGTGTGTGTGTGGGGGGGGTGTCTAATGCAGAGGAAAGGCCAATCAATCTACTTTCCTTCTTCCCCTGCCTGTTAAACTCGATGGATGTGACTACCACTGCAATCAGAGCTTTGAAACTACCAAAGGTTTATGGCCCCCAGACAAGGGAAGAAAGCAGAAACTACTAACAGCACAAACTAAAAGAGGTGTGAATTTCAGTAGCTTTGTGCCAAATGGATGGGCAGCGTTTTCCACTTACAAGAAATCCTGAAATGCAATGGACAACACTTAAGGCGAATAACATACTCAAATATTTCATGTAAGGTGTGCACAAAGAAAACTAAATATGCCAGGAAGGTCACAAAGGAAGAAAGACCATCAATGCCAAAATGTGCATTGTCATCCCTTTTGGTAAAAACTATGTACCCATGAACTACCACATAGGCGGTAGTCTACGTAACACCTAAAGTGTGATAAGAGACCTTGGGACACAGGTGGACAGTAGTCTCTCCTTTGGTAATCACATCACCACAGTAGTCAGGAAATCCTTCTACGTTGCACACCTCATCACAAAAGGTTTCTCATCCAGGAAAAAAAAAAAAGAGGTAATTGTTCCCCTCTACTCATCACTCATTAGACCCATTATAGAGTACAACGCCCCTTTTCGTATGTACCTCACAAGACATCTACAACTGGAAAGGCCGCAGAAATATCTCACAAAGAGGATTACCGGCCGCAAACAGATGCCCTACGCAGATTCTCTCAAAAAAACTCCAGCTTTACTTTGTTGCATATCGGCTACTTAGAGGCGATCTCTGCCTAACATACAAAGCTGCGTCAAACCCAGAGCTGTTGGACATGCTCCACGTAAAGAAATCCCAATCCCTTCGAGCTACACGCTCTAGGGACCTAAATCTTGTCACCATAATAAACAGAACATGCTGGAGGGATAGATTCCTGTCTCAGAGACTTCCCATACTCTGGAACAAACTACGTATCTATATCAAACAAAGCTGCTCATTAGCACTCTTCAAGAAAAATTTTAATGATTGGATGGGAGATAGGAAATTCACCCCAGGGATCACTTCTTTGGCTCTGCTTGACAGGGGCACAGGAAAATAATTTTCTTGGGTGGCAAAAGCCAGTGTACCATTTGGCTAGGTTTATATAGGCCCTAGGACCAATAGCCTAGTACCTACCTATGAACCTATAAGGCTTGACTTGGAGAACAAGCATAAATAAGATCATTTTATAGAGGAAAATACTGAGAAGGGGTAGGTTTCCAAATCTTGTGCGATTCACCCACTGTGCAATACAAGCATATAGTTCTGGAAGAACAAAAAACACAGTCATGTATTAAGATGAAATTACCATTGTTGAGCCTATACTATGCATTACATGCAATTCACTACAAGCAAATTACAGATTGCTTCTAAAAAAATTAGTAGTTTCTTATGCTTGCCCTACAAAACACAAACTGGTCTCCTATGTACTCTAATGCATCCTCCCACTGTTTTTGCTCTATTCTAGCTTCTCTCACTTAGGAAATCCTTACACCCCATCATAACATGCAGGGTCTATACAGCAACTAACCTTGTCTCCCCCCAGAACTTAATGAAAATCCAGAACAATGACAAAACAGATTGGGGAAATCCTGCAATAATGTTTCTTACCATTTCCTGATCATGCAAACCAGAAGTGATACCAAAAGCAGCTAAACCTTCTTAGTGTAGAATTCAAAAGCAGTCACATCTCTAAAAAATTGACTCTCCAATGACCTCTGTCAATTAATGCATTCTTTGGATAAACAGACCTTTACCTCTGCTTGAGGCTGAAGAATTACTACAAAATATTTAACTGGTTTCCCTACCAGCACAGCCCTAACCCTTCCCTAACAACCTATCAGGAGAACAGTCCAAAAGTGAATTGCCTTTTTACCTTATGAATTAAATTCTCTTCAAATGCAGTTTACAAACTTTAAACTGCCAATCAAGAAATCTTCTCCAATTAATCTTCTACACTTTCATTTCCTCAAAACGTCAGTTACTTATACCTACAAACCTCTGGTCTTCATATTCAGACTCTCTCTAGCTCACTACATGCATTACTCAGTAGAACGGAATCACTCTTCCTAAATCCAACCAAAACATCACGAAATTCAATCCACTACAAAATTCGATCCTAATTTTAAAAGTGGAAAGCATTTTTTGTACAAGATGTTTCAGTTTATCCAATGCAGATATTTCAGTTTATCCAATGCAGATATATTCCATCTCCTACACAACACGATTTTCATCTTTAAATACTAGACAGCTTTCATCCTACCTCTCATCCACTGAGCATTAAAATTATAACAGAGGGTCAAAAAAGAGCAAAATTTATTTCTGAATGGGATTTGTTACTAGACTCCATAAAGGTAAGGAATAGTACAGTTGTGTACACTTACCATAAATGTAGATGTTAGAGTGTATTCACGGTTGCAGTCATTACATTTGGGTAATCTGCTGGCTGGCAGGTTGCCCTCAGTCGGCCTGATTAACAAAGTCTTGGGTCCTGCGTCGGTTGCTGTCCCTTCTTCCATGACGTAGGTGTATAAAACATGCAGCCAACACCATTACATCAGTTTTTCTTGCCCCAGATGTCAGGTGCCCCCCAAATGGAGATATATATATATATATATATAAATTAAACACACAAAAATATTCCTCCAAACAAAAGCAAATACACCAAAAAGGATTTTAAGTATAGAAAAAGAAAGTAGAGGCATAGGAAGAGAAAAACGGGGCTAGAGGGAGGGTAACCAGGACTGCAACAGTGAATACACTCTAACATCTACATTTATGGTAAGTGTACACAACTGTACTATGTTCTTCATGTTTCACTGTTGCAGTCATTACATTTGGGTAAATTCCCAAAGCTATGGTTGGGAGGATGGATTTATACAGCATTAGGACCGGTTATAAGGCCCTGCAAAAAGCAGCGACAAAGCCAGCAAAGGATTTAGAGAAAATTGGTAAATGATAATGCTTGGTTAAAGTATGAACTGAACTCCAGGTAGCAGCTTCTAGAATATCCCTGGTAGGAACACCTCTGTAGAATGACCTTTTATTTCATGGGAAAGATCTTTGTTTTGAGATTTGTAAACAAAGGTAGACAGAGCTATTCTGAAAGTGTCACTTTAGAGACTGGAGCACCTTTCTTTGAATCTGAAAAAGGACACAAATAGCTGGTCAGATTTTCTGCAGTCCTTTGTCCTATGCAAGTAGAAGCGTAGTTGTCCATGTACGTCTAGTTGGTGCAGCATGTATTCTGCCTTATTCTCATAGTTAAGGAAAAACACTACGGATTGGTTCAAATTAGTGTGTGAACATACTTTGGGTAAGAAGGAGTGGTTTGTTCATAAAGATACTCTGTCACTGTGGAAAATCATTTAGGGGGCTTTATTGACAAGGCTTGGAGCTGTGACACTCTTCAAACAGAAGTAATAGCTTTCAAAAGAACAGTTTTCCAAAACAAATATTTCAGGTCGCATGATGATGCTGGCTCAAAACAGGGGAAAAAACTAAATGTGACAAGACAAAATTTATGTCTCATGATGCTGGAGTGTCTCCAATAGCTGGTCTTAGTAAAAAGATACCTTTAAGAAAGTCTTTGCATAGTCTGTGTGACAGAGGCCTGATTCACCTAAATGGAAATTGGATATTGCTAACTGAATCCTAACAGTAGCTGTGGTTGCCGCTTCATTGAACAGATTTGCCAAAAATTCTAGAATAGAAGCGGGTCTATATCAGAACATCGAAGTTTTAAAACTTCGAATGTTCTAATATCTACCAGTCTTAATTGAATGCTAAAAATAGCGAAGCTGCAGAACAGTTGGCCAGTTCTGTGGCTTCGCTATTTTCAGCACTCAGTGCTGTGGTGGCGATTTACGGGTCGGGTTCAGGTAAGTGTGCGACTGTGTGGTTGTTAGGATTAGGGCGCGGGTTAAGTGAGTTAGGGTTAGGGCAAGCGTTAGGTGAGTGTGTGATACTGACGGACCTTAGGGTTAGGGTTTGGGTTAAGGTAAGTGGATAGATAGTAGTGTATGTATAGTTTAGTGTTGGGTTAGTTGCAGGATTATAAGTGTGTGCGTAATGATGTTTTTTAGGTGTGCTTATGTTGTATGTGTTTCAGAATTCTGAATGTTCGATATTATGTGGTTTAGATGTTTTAGGTTCGATGTAATAGCGTTGCTATTTTCATCTTTCGATAACGTGATATAAACGCATAGAAGCTACTGGGGCAGAAAAAAGGATCAACACGACTTTCTGAAGGCCATGAAGAAAATTTTTCCATTTGCTTGTATACATCTTTCTCACTGAAGCCTTACGAGAAGAAATAAGGATTTGTTTTAATGAAGACAGGTTAGGGAGCCTGGCCATGGTTGGAATTGGAGCAGCCAATCTGTCAACTAGAGGGATTGAAGAGAGGGGTGGAGCGTTCCTGATGCACAAGTCAGAAGGTCCGGAACTGGGTCCAAAGTCCAAGGGTCCTCCCGAAGATGAGGCCACAGGAAAGAGAACCAGATATGACAAGTCCAGTAAGGGGCAATGCGTATGAAGTCCCTTCCCAAGATGAACAGAGTGGAGGAGGGCATTGACTACAACTCTGTTCTGAGATATACAAGTATCCTGCTTTTTTTGGCTTATTTATACTGATTATTGTTTCTAGCAATTTATATATAGCACTTTGTATTGCCTGCTGCATAGTTTTTAGTGCATTTTATAGCTATTAACCGGTAACTGATCTGTTTGCAGTTAAAAGCATTCTGTAGAGTCTCTTTGCACCTTTATCTGTTTAAAAACTTTCATTTTGTGACTTTCTGTAGTGTTTACTGTCTAAAGAGTGTAGGCTAATAGCTTTAGTATTGGTCCCCATCCTCGCTCCGTGTTCATGTCTTGGTGTTATACTTGGTGGCTTTGCAGTTGCCCGCCCCTACTGTAAATTTGATCTGGGACACTCCTCCCAGTCTAGTGTCATTAGCTCATTATACCGAATACAGACAGAACATCTGAGAAGGCCTTCTGTTTCTCCGTTTTCCCTTTCAAAAAAAAAAAAAAAAAAATTGCCTGAATCTCCTTGTGTTCTGTCTGTGCTTCTCAAACCTTTTTTAAATATAAAGTATAATTTAGAGCATTTATTATAACTGTAAATGCTTAATATTGCTACAACTCAGGTGCTCTAGGTTGCACTGCATCTGAATTGTGTGTTTTAGCTGCTTTTCTGTATATATAGACTTCTCTGTATATGTAGACTACCTACTTATTCTGCTGTATTACTGCCACTTTAAATCGTTTTTCAGTTGTGCACTTGCCTTGCTTCATTTAAAAAGTTTTAAAAATTGCTAATTTTGTAGAGTTTTAATTGCATATACTGTTTAGGACTACACACTCCAGAGTGTTAGCCTTTTCTGTGTTTCTTTACTGTATTATTGCACTGTTTAGCTTGTTTCAACAAAAAAAATACTATCTTGTTTGCTCGTTTCCCACCTTTCCTAGCCAGTCCAGATCCCAGGCTTTGCTTGTCTCAGGACATTATTTTCTGTGTTCAGAGCTATCCAGACCTTACTGTGGTAGTGGGAAGTCCTACTGCTTACCAGTGGGAGTGGTGATCATTGTACTACCTAATGCTAGAGGAGTGGTTTCCAGCTCTGAAATTGTAATTTTATTAAACTTTTTTGGCTGATTTCCATCCCTTTCAACTTCCTGGCTTAAAAACGTTCGTGTTTGCACAATTTTTCACATTGTGCAGCACTGCGAGGCTACAGTTAAACTATTCCAGGTGCCAGAAAGTCTGCTCTTCAAATTTTCCCTTATAACTAGCTGGTTTCTCAGTAGAAGCACTAAATCTGAACCCCTGTGACTAGCACTTGCTCTAGAACCTGCTGGAAAGCACTAGGACGCCTGAAACTGAAACAAGCACTCAACTCTCCTAGTCAATAAGGAGAAATTAATCGTAGGCACTAAACAGCCTATAACTGCAAAGTACCTTGCAAAGGTAAGGGAAAACAGCTCTTATACTTTACAAAAAAAGCACCTAAACAGGCATATCCAAGGGTCAGAATCCAGTGATTTCTTCTGTCCACCTGGTGAATCTGGGCATACTGGGGCAATGCGGCAACTGCCTCATGTACACAGACAATCCTCTCCTCCTGCCACCCAACACTACAACCTGCGAGAGATGCACTTACATAGCCAAACTGAAAGCAAAGCACTCGCCGGCCAAGATTGTGTTAGACAGTCAAGAGGAGAAAGTTAACACCTAAAATACACCTCAAGCAACTCACAGCCCTTCAAAACCCACACAATCAACACCCACACATAGCAACACTAAACCCACATATGCGGAGGCCCTTAACATTAACCTGCCCAAGCAACAAGGACCTCCGAAGCTGAAACGCAAACAAACACCAGTCACAACCAAAGTGACATAGCTCACAACACCAGTGTGCCACCCAACAACAGCCCCTAAGGCAAGACAATGTACCCAACACTTTATTCATAGATGACTCTATAGTCAGGCACACTAATGTCCCACTCACCAGGCTGAACAAGAAAAAAATTACAGTAAACTGCCTGTTGGGTGCCAGGATCCACCACATAACGCATGCACTACAGTAACTCCACAACAAGTACAAATACGACTCTGTCATTGTCCATGCTGGAGTGAATGACTTGAGACGTACCTCCCTGGACTACATGAAGAGAGACATGGAAGAGCTCTTGGATCATGTGGCCCAGGCAAGTATGACCCTAGCCCTGAGTAGCATCCTGCCTTCGCCCAGAATTATACCACAGTATAAGGACAAAATGATTGACTTCAACAATTGGCTAAGCTTCTGGTGTCTTTCAAATGATCCAGTATCTGTCTGCCTGGGAAGACATGATCTACAAACCACGATGCTTTGCCAGAGAAGGTCTGCACCTGTCACCCCTGGGATTCGGGTTACTGGCTACAGCTCTTGCCACCCCTATACTGCCTTTTTTAGGCAAGGTTCAAAGGATAAAACCACCACCGTAACAGATACAAGCATGCAAAATCTGAAGGTAATGCTACTCAATGCTAGAAGTCTAAACCTCAAAATGCACTCTCTCAAGGCACTCCTAAAAATGGAGAGCATCGATATCTGTGCAGTAACTGACACCTGGTTCAAGGCTCCAGACAGCACCCCTGCAATACCAGGCTACAACTCTTACCACACTTTTCGGCAACAAAACCGAAACACTAAAGGTGGCAAAGTGTCCATATTCACACCTCCAAGCTAGTTGCCCAACACAATGCATCTGAAATTCTCCAAGTGCAACTAACACCAGGTAAGACTGCAATCCAAACTGTAGCTTGCTACAGATCCCCCACCATGCCCCAAGACTCTCACTACATATTTCTAAACATACTGGAAAATATTAAGATACAACCAAACATCCTTATATCGGGTGATTTCAACTACCCTGCCATTAACTGGGAAAACTACTCGGGTACCAACTCCTTTTCCCAACGGTTCTTGGAATTCATAAATTCCAATGCCCTGGATCAACTAATCCATTGTCCCACCAGGGGCTCCAATATCGTAGACCTGGTCATTACCAACATGAGATAGATGCTACACACCAGTGGTCACCCCCTCATTGGTCAGGTCTGACCATAAGCAAATCACCCTTAACATGCACATCCCACCCCCACCCCCCAGTAAGGAAACCTCCTTAAAAAAAACTTCTCCAAAGCCAACTTCATGCTACTGAAGTCAGAACTGACAAACTTCATGACACGCATGCAGACGGGATCTGAAAGTTCAACTGCAGAATCCTACATTAAGGCACTGTACGAGCACATCCACTCGTGCATAAATCGTGCCATCTCAAATAGAACCAAGATGCTCTTCTCCAAAAAAAGGAAGCCAATCTGGTGGTCCCTTGCTATAAACAAACTATACAACAGAAGGAAGGAACTGTTGCAGAAGAGGAAAATCCCAGGATGCAAACAATTCCTTCACCAGCCTCAGTAAGAAGCTGAGATCCCTCAAAATCCTCAAAAGCTAGTTACGAAAATAAAATTGCCAAATATTCCAGAGACGACCACAAGGCATTCTATAGTTATGTCAAGAATCTAAATGGCAATGCTCAGATCTGCTCTGAGCTACAACAGAATGGCATTAAATATACTGATCCCAATGATATTGCCAATATCTGGGTAGATCGATTTAGTGCCAACTTCACCCCCTCTCACAGCCTAAAGGGCCCATCTCAATACGAAAAGATTGCCAAATTCTAGTAATCACAGCCACACAGGTAGAAACCGCACTCTCCAAAGCTAAGAATACAGCATCCATGGGACTAGATGACATCCCAGGCTGTGTACTACATGAACTACAAAATGAAGTGGCACCTCACCCAAGTGTCATGTTTAATCAGCCTCAACCTCAGGCTTCATGCCCACTGAGTGGCGCACAGCGACAGTTTTCCCACTCCACAAGGGGGGATCCACCTTGGATCCCGGGAACTATCGTCCCATCAGTATGACAAGCCTGATCTGCAAAAGCATGGAACGCATCATCATGGAACTTATAAACAAAGACATTGGCAATCTTCAAACACTGGACCCCACCCAGGTGGGATTTGTGACAGGCCGATCTGGTCTCCTGAATCTGACTGATTTCTTCAAATCAGTCTACAGAGCTGTGGAAAAGGGTAAGGCGGTCCACACAGCCTATCTGGACCTCTCCAAGGCCTCAACGTCACTCGATGGGTTGCCAACTAGCTTACTGACAGAACCCAGACTGTAAAAGTAGCAGACTCCAAATCCAGTTCCAGACAACTGGAGTACCTCAGGGTTCAGTCCTGTGACCACTCTTGTTTGGCATCTACTTCTCTGAAGTACAGTCCAACACTAAGGGACTCTGGCTAACAAAGTTCGCAGATGACTGCAAATTGGGAGCCATTATTGAATCCCCAAATGATGTAGATATTCTACAAAAGGGCCTTACAGAAACAGATGCTTGGTGCCAGAGCCATGGGCTCAAGCTTAATGCCAATAAATGTATAGTTATCCACTTTGGAAAAAAACATGTACCCATGAATTACCACATAGGTGGCAGTACACTAAACATCAAAAGTGTGATGAGAGACTTGGACACAGGTGGACAGTGGTCTCACCTTCGATAACCACATTGCCACAACAGTCAGGAAATCCTTCTATGTGGCACACCTCATCACGAAGGGCTTTTCATCTAGAAAAAAGGAGATCATTGTCCCACTGTACTCATCCCTCATTAGACCCATTAGAGTGTATAATGCCCCATTTGGTATGTACCTCAAGACATCTGCAACAGCTGGAAAGGCCACAGAAATACCTCACTAAAAGAATCACAGGCCTAAAGCAAATGCCATATTCTGACCGTCTAAAAGAACTCCAGCTATACTCTGTGGCATATCGTCTACTCAGAAGCGATCTCTGCTTAACATACAAGGCCATGTCAAACCCTGAGCTGTTGGACATGCTCCACTTAAAGAAATCCCAATCCCTCAGAGCCACACGCTCCAGGGATCTAAACCTTGTCATCACAATGAACAAAACATGCTGGAGGGATAGGTTCCTGACCCAGAGACTCCCCATACTCTAGAATAGACTGCCCATACATGTCAAGCAGGGTGCCTCCTTGGCCCTCTTCAAAAGCAACCTTGATGATTGGATGGGAGATAAGAAATTCACCCCAAGTATCATGTCAGTCACCCTGCTAGACAGGGGTCTAGAGAAGTAAATAAATATTGTGGGAAGAAATATCCAGGGAATTGTTATGGCTAGGCTTGTATAGGCCCTAGGGCCGATAGCCTAGTACCAACCGGCTTTTTGAAAAACTTTGGGTATCGATGGAAAGGGAGAAAAGGCATAGAGGAGACCAGAGGGCCAATCGTGTACAATTGAATTCCTTGGTGACTTCCCCTGAGGGGGGATAAGGGCAAAAAAGCTGCTGCATTCGGTATTCATGGATGTGGCAAAAAGGTCACAGCAAGGCTGGCACGATTTGCGGAAAATGTTTTCGCTACTTCCTGTTTTAGGGACCACTCATGAGGCATCAGAATCGCTCTGCTGAGTTTGTCTGCTATCAAGATGGAGTTCCCTGGGATGTGCATTGCTATCAGAAAGTGTTGGGAGGTCATCATTCACTGCCATACTCTCAGGGCCCCCTGGCAAAGGGGGAAAGATCTGGTTCCTCCTTGTTTACGTGCCATATGACTGTCATGTTGTCTGCCTGTATTACAATAGTTCCCAGCAGAAGAGAGTCCTGGAATGCTTGCAATGCTAGAAGCACAGTTATCTCTAGGGCACTGATGTGCAAATGGGCCTCATGATCCCGCCAAGTGCCTTGAACAGTCTTTCCCAAATAATGCACCCCCACCCTAAGAAGCATCCGTGGTCACTCTGGCTAAAGGTTGGGGAAGTACAAAGGGTCGACCTAGCGCCACCTGAGTGGAGTAAAGCCACCAATGAAGGTCTTTTCTGCAAGATTCCGTTATCAATATTTTGTGGGACACATTTAGCTCCTGCACTGACCACAGAGTGGACAGTAACTGCTGGAGAATTCTTATGTGCAGATGTGCTAACGGGATCAAGGTTATTGTTGCTGCCATTGTCCCCAAGACTTTTTGGACTATACTTGCTTGCGTTCTTCTTGGAAAGAAGATTTGAAACTTGATGTTGCAGAACTTGTACCCTTTCTGGAGGGAGTTTGGCCATCATCTTTGCTGTATTAAGTTCTGCTCCTACAAAAACGTTATTCTGAGAGCGCAGCAAGGCAAACTTTTCATAGTCTATTGTGATCCCTAATTGAGAGCAGGGATACAAGGTGGAGTGAGTGTCTCTTGCTTTTGTTAGTAGATGCTTGGTGGTGGCAGTTAGGAGCCAGTCGTCTAGGTATGGAAACACTGAATCCTAGACATCTCAAGTGAGCCGCAACTACTGCCATACGTTTGGTGAACACTCTGGGGGCTGTAGTGGAGCTAAAGGGCAAAGCCCGAAACGAAAGTGCAGGTGTCTCCTGGATCGCCTGCCTATTTTGTATGTGGTAGTACGCATCCTGGAGGTCTATCAAGTACCTCCAACTGTCTTTTCCAAGGAACGGGAGTATTATCTGCAGTGTTACCATCAGCAACGTGGACTTTTTTTTTTAATACAGATTTGTTCAAGCTGCTGAGCTCCAGAATTGGTCTTCAGTCCTGTTTTCTTTGGAACTAAAAAGAACTTTCAAAGGTAGGTACTAGGTTATTGGCCCTAGGGCCTACATAAGCCTAGCCAAAAGGTACCCTGGTTTTCACCACCCAAGAAAATAATTTTCCTGTGCCACTGTCGAACAGAGCCACAGAAATGATGCCCAGGGTGAATTTACCATCTCCCATCCAATCAAGATTTTTCTTTAAGAGTACTAATGAGGAGCTTTGTTGGATATAGATAGGCAGTTTCAGAGTACGGGAAGTCTCTGGGACAGGAATCTATCCCTCCAGCATGTTCTGTTAATTGTGGTGACAAGGTTTAGGTCCCTAGAGCGTGTAGCTCGTAGGGATTGGGATTTCTTTAAGTGGAGCATGTCTACAAGCTCTAGGTTTGACATAGTTTTGTGTGTTAGGCAGAGATCGCCTCCGAGTAGGCGATATGCGACGGAGTAAAGCTGCAGTTTTTCCAATGCAGATATATTCCATCTCCTACACAACACGATTTTCATCTTTAAATACTAGACAGCTTTCATCCTACCTCTCATCCACTGAGCATTAAAATTATAACAGAGGGTCAAAAAAGGGCAAAATTTATTTCTGAATGGGATTTGTTACTAGACTCCATAAAGGTAAGGAATAGTACAGTTGTACAGTTGCGTAGGGCATCTGTTTGAGGTCGGTAATCCTCTTTGCGAGGTATTTCTGCGGCCTTTCCAGTTGTTGTAGATGTCTTGTGAGGTACATACCAAAAGGGCATTGTACTCTATAATGAGTCTGAGTGACGAGCAGAGGAGAACAATGATCTTTTATCCTGTATGAGAAACCTTTTGTGATGAGGTGTGCCAAGTAGAAGGATTTCCCGACTACTGTGGTGATATGATTATCAAAGGAGAGACTACTGTCCACCTGTGTTCCAAGGTCTCTTATCACACTTTCGGTGTTAAGTGGACTACTGCCTATGCGGTAGTTCATGGGTACAGAGTTTTTACCAAAAGGGAGAATGATGCACTTTTTGGCATTGAGCTTGAGGCCATGGCTTTGACACCAAGCATCTGCCTCAGTGAGGACCTTTTGTAGTATGTCCACATCTTTTGGATATTTGATTATGGCTCCTAGTTTGCAGTCATCTGTGACCCAGGACTGAACCCTGTGGTACTCCACTTGTCTGAAGTTGGATTTGGAGTCTGCTACTTTCACAGTGTGGTTTCGGTCAGTGAGCCAGTTGGCAACCCATCTTGTGACATAGGGATTTACACCTAGTTTAGTGAGTTTATCTGGAATTCCAGAGTGGGAGATGGTGTTTAAAGCCTTGGCGAGATCTAGATAGGCTGTGTGAACCACTTTACCCTCATCTACGGCTTTGGTGACTGCTTCAAAGAAGTCTATCAGGTTTAGGAGACATGATCTGCCTTTTACAAACCCAAACTGGGTGGGGTCCTGAGTTTGGAGATTACCAATGTCATTGTTTTTAAGTTCCATGATGATACGTTCCATAGCCTTGCAGACCAGGCTCATTAGGCTAATGGGGCAGTAGTTTCCGGGGTCCGTGGAGGCTCCCCATTTGTGGAGTGGGATAACCGTCGCTGTGCGCCATTCAGTGGGCACATAGCCTGAGGTGAGGCTATGATTGAACATGGTACTTGAGTAGGGTGCCAGTTCATTCTGTAGTTCATGTAGAACACAGCCCTGGGATGTCAGGTCCCATGGATGCGGTGTTCTTGGCTTTGGATAGTGTGTTTTTTACCTGTGCAGTTGTGATTACAGGAACTTTGCATTCTTCTGGTATAGAGATGGGCCCTTTAGGGGATGACGGGGGGTAAAGTTAGCACTGAACCTATTTGCCAGGATGTTGGCAATATAAGTTGTTTCTGTATATTTAGTGCCATTGTGCTCTAACTCAGAGCAGATCTGAGTGTTGCCATTAAGATTCTTGACATAGCTATAGAATGCTTTGTGGTTGTCTTTAGAGTCAGTGGCGATTTTGTTTTCTTAACTAGCTTTGAAGGATTTTATGAGGGATCTCAGCTTCTTACTGAGGCTGACCAGGGAGTTTCTCCAATCATGGGATTTTACTCTTTTGCAACAGTTTCTTTCTTCTGTTGTAGAGATAGTTTATGGCAGAGGACCACCAGACTGGCTTCCTTTTTATTGGAGGATAGCATCTTGGTTCGGTTAGGGATTGCACAATCCATGCACTCGTGTAAGTGCTTATAACGTGCATTTGTGAAGGATTCAGCAGTCATACCTCTATTGTCCGTCAGCATGGATGTCGTTAAGTTTGTCACTTCTGTCTTAAGAAGTGTGAAGCTGGCTTTGGAGAATTTTTTTACTGTTGTTTCCCTAATGGGGGGTGGGGGAGGGATATGGATGTCTACGGTGATTAGCTTGTGGTCGGATCTGACCAACGAGGAATTGACCTCTGGTGTGGAGCACCAGTTGCCCATGTTGGTAATAACCAGGTCTAGGATATTGGTGGTGTGGATAAGTGGATACAAGGCATTTGAATTTATGAATTCCAGAAAACGTTGAGCACAAGAGTTGGTACACGAGTAGTTTTCCCAGTTAATGGTGGGGTAGTTGAAATTGCCCATTATTAGGGTGTTAGGTTGTACCCTAATATTTTCCAGTGTATCAAGAAATGAGGTGTGGGAATCCTGGGGCATGGTGGGGGATCTGTAGCAAGCTACAATTTGGATTGCAGTCTTGCCCAGAGTTAGTTGCACTTGGATAGCCTCGGATGCATTATGCTGAGCAACTAGCCTGGAGGTGTGGATATCCTTGATGAATATGGACACGCCTCCGTCTTTAATGTTTTGGTCCAGGTTAAATGGCCGAAAGGTGTGGTATGAATTATAGCCTGGTAATGCAGGGGTACTCTTTGGAGCCTTGAACCAGGTTCTCTTTCACTGCACATATGTCGATGTTCTCCATTTTAAGGAGTGCCTCAGTTGAGTGCATTTTGAGGTTTAGACTTCTAGCATTGAGTAGTAATACCCTCAGATTCTTCTTGCTTGTACCTGTTATGTTGGTGAATTTGTCATTTGAACCTTGCCTAAAAAAGGCCCTACAGGGGTGGCTACAGCCTTAGCCAGTATCCGGAATCCCAAGGGCGACAGATGCAGGCCATCTCGGCGAAGCATCGCGGTTTGTCGATCATGTCATCCCAGGCAGACAGATACTGGATCCCCTTAGAATGACACCAGAAGCTTAGCCAATTGTTGAAGTCAATCATTTTGTCCTTGTACTGTGGTATCATTCTGGGTGATGGCAGGATGCTACTCAGGGTTGGGGTCATACCTGCCTGGGCTACAATACCGGACAGCACCTCCATGTCCCTTTTCATGTAGTCCAGAGAGGTAAAGCCTCAGGTCATTCACACCAACATGGACAATGACAGAGTCATTTGTACTTGTTGTGGAGTGACTGTAGTGCATGCGTTTTGTGGTGGATCCTGGCACCAGACAGGCAGCTGACAGTAAATTTCTCCTCGTTTAGCCTGGTGAGTGGAACATCAGTGTGACTGACTATAGAGTCACCTATGACTAGAGTGTTGGGTACGTTGTTATGCCTTATGGGCTGTGGTTGAGGGGCACACCAAGTTTGTGGGCTGTGTGTCATTTGGGGTGTGTTAGGGGGTGGAGGTTGCTTGTGTTTCTGCTTTGGAGGTCCCTGTTGCTTGGGCAGGTTTTTACTGAGAGCCTCCGCTAATGTAGGTGTGTGTTTTGTGTTTCTATGCGTTTTGGTGGAGGAGGTTTTGAGGGACTATGTGCTGAGTGTGGTGTGGTGCAAGTGTTTACCTTCTCCTCTTGACTGTCTAGTCCAGTCTTAGGTGAAGAGAGCTTTGATTCCAGCTTGGCTATATAAGTGCATCTCTCACAGGTTGTAGTGTTAGGTGGTAGGAGGAGAGGGTTGTCTGTGTACATGAGGCATTTGCTCCATTGCTCCAAGATGCACAGATTCATCAGGTAGACAGGAGAAAACACCGGGAGCTGACCCTTAGACATGCCTGGATAGGTGCTTATTTGTTAAGTACTAGAAATTGTTTTCCTCTAGACAGTGAGGAAAGTTGAGTGCTGTAGTAATTTGTTCCAGATCCTATTTGGTCTGCGGGGACTGTCTGGATGACTGTTATCCAGAAACTTTTGAACTCTGAGACCTCTTCCTTCACTTGCTCTAACCCGCTCCATTCGCCCTGCGGGCTCACTCCGCTCCCCTACCCCCAAATCCCACCCACCCCCACTACATCTCAACTTATACCTCCCTGGCCACACCCTCACTCCATATCAACCTATAGACTACCCTATCTTGTTACATACTTAACACTTAACTCCTAATTACTTAGTACCTCCCTCTATCTAACCTTCCCTATACAACCTCGCCTATTCCATTTCCTTGCTACTCAATTTTTTCATCCCACTGCCTTAGCTTTCCTTTCTTAACATGCCTATCCCTACCATACCTAGACTTTTACCTGTTCCTCTTTCTTATAATTCTTCCCTCTCTACTTATATCGCATATCCTCACCAGTTATGAATACCTAAACCATACAAGTTTTCAACATCCCTTAAAACAAACTCCTCCTCTCTCCCTTTCATCTCCACTAACTCATTGTAACACAACATTGTCATCATCCTACCTTCTACCTCACTTTCATAGATTAACCCACATTAGGTACTCCAACTGAGAAAACCTAACTGTAATTTTTCCAAACTATTAAAACACTCACATACACCACAGCAATACCTACTTCTACATGGGGACATTCATCCTAATCCAGGCCCAGAAAACTCCAACACTAATTCCCAATCATTCCATACCACCTCTGAAACCCCAATCAGTGGCCCCAACTCTCTTCTCATAGCTCACCTCAATATACGTAGTATAAACAATAAAATTACACAGCTACATGCACTATTAGGTTTATATTCTTTTGACATCCTATGCCTAACAGAGACTTGGCTCAAGCCAGTAACTAGCAACAATGATATAATACCACCTGGATATAATATCCTGAGGCGAGATAGTCTAAACAAAAAAGGCGGTGGGGTAGCAATATTGTATAAATCTGAATTACAAATTACTGTATTGGATACTCAACCTCCCACTCCTAACAATGCTGAAATCTAAATCACTAAGCTCCAGATTAACACAAATAAATCATTACACATTATCTGTGCCTATATCCCTCCAGGTAATAACATTAATACTCTTGAAAATTCACTTAGCTGGTTGTCCACATCCTTCCCACAAGAAAATACTCCTTGGAGATTTTAATATTGATTGGTATTGCTGTACTTCAGCCAAACCTACTACTCACATAAACCTTCATGGCTTCTATCAAACCATCACCTCTACTACCAGAACCCACAAACCTAGCAATAAAAAAAGTACCTTAGACTGGACATTAGTTAATAGTAATCCTCTCCTATATAAAACAGGTACATTGCCAGATGAGATTAGTGACCACTCTCTTACCTTTATAACTAGACAAAAGACCACTATACCCAACCAAACTACCTTTAGGACTTCACGGAACAAAAAAAATATAAACCCAGACAGCTACCTAGCTGAGCTCAAAGCTTGCAACTGGTCACCCCTAAAATACCTACTGCTCGATGAAGCAGTGTCATACTTTAATTCCAAATTCCTGTCAATTCTTGAACGCCATGCCCCCTCCCGTACAGTGAGGACCAGGAACAAACCTGCTCCTTGGCTCTCCAAAGAGACCAGGCACAAAATGCTACAGAGAAATAAGATGTGGTCCAAATGGAGATATACAAAAGACCCTATAGAGCATCAAAACTTAAGACAACTTAGAAACACTACTAAAAAACTAACTATTCTTGACAAAAAAAACTATTACCATAAACTCCAACAAACCCAACCACATAATCCACAAAAATTCTGGTCAAGCATCAACAGGCTACTTCATCCAGGTCACTCCAAAACTTCTACCCCATCTAACTTGACTCAAAACACTCCCATCCAAATCGCAGACACATTTAATAGATTTTTCTCAGAATCAGTTAAATCACTAGCAAATACCTTATCACCAGCTAGCACCACTACACCACCGTCAACAGCTAATAATCCTCCTGCATTTACTCTACAACCAGTGCCAACATCACTCATCCATAGGCTTCTCCAAAAACTTAAACCTTGTACTCCCATCAGCTGACCTCCTCCCAGCTGAATATCTGCAAAATGGCAGCTAGTGCACTAGCCTACCCTATTTCCATCTTAATAAACATAATTATTATAGAATGTACCATCCCCCCTTCCCTTTGGAAAGTTTCACATATAATTCCATTGCATAAGGGTGGTAATTCAACTGAACTCACTAACTTTCGACCCATTGCCATACTCTAACAAAAATCATGGAGAAATATATCCACCAGCAGCTATTCAAGCATCTCCTACAAAACAAGCTTCTGGCTGACTGCCAGCATGGCTTTAGACCATTCCACAGCACTACAACTGCTCTTTTATCCTTCTCTGACTGTATTAATAGAAATCGAAATAACCTTTCTTCTGTTCTCTTTATAGATCTCTCTAAAGCCTTGGACATGGTTAATCATCAGTTAATGTTAGATGCACTACAATCACTTTCCTCAGATACTCAGGCAGTCAAATGGTTCAAGTCTTATCTAGGTAACAGACAACAGGCAGTCCTCTGGGACAACAATCTACCTACTCAGCTCCCAGTCACTCTTGGTGTCCCACAAGGCTCCATTCTGGGACTTCTCCTCTTTTCTATTTTCATTAATGATCTGAAAACTACCCTCCCCCATACCACCTGCATACAATATGCAGATGACTCAACTTTAATCTGTGCCACAGCCTCTTCAGCTGAACTCCAGTCCAGTACTTAGAGTACTTACCTTAGTTGAAAACTGATTCCATCAACGCTGTCTCCTCCTTATCCCAAAAAAAAAAACTAAACTATTACTATTCACTTCCACACAGAAGTCTACCCATATTAATTTCACAATTGCATCAAATAATAGCACTGTAATAGCACCAGACACAACCAAACTCTTAGGTGCAACAACTGATCATAAGTTTATGTGATTGTCATAGTTAAGATTAACTATCAAAGCAGTTAATAGAAAACATGGTTTCCTTTACAGACTTAAAGCCTTTCTTACACCCTCTACCAGGACTACTATTGCTCAAACCCATCTAATCTCCACCCTACTCTGTGCCTCCCCCATATATACCAACCTATCCAAAACTAATCTAAACAAGCTGGCAACCTCCTATAACAACATCACCAGATTTGCCAGACTCCCCTTTTAGAACCCACCACTGCCAAAATCTGAAACAGCTAGGATGGCTGGAATTTCAAAACCAGGTTGTTCAACTTACTATCACTCACAAGGTCCTGTACCATCCCACTAATACTCCTGTACTCTGTAATCTTATTAGTCCTTATACAAATCTCAAAGCTCTACGCTCAGAAAATAAGATACTAGTTGCCACCCTCAAGTCCAATAACAAATCTGGTGATTGCCTGTTTACTAACTTTGTTGGAAATACTTGGAACAGACTTCCAAATGATCTAACTACCCTTATATCTACCCCACTGTAAGAACCAACTAAGAGTCTTCCTTAAATCCCAATGGTTATGTACTTTTTCTAAACCAGACCGACACCCTCTCCCCTTGCTAAAATACCTCAAAACTCCCTTAACACTGATATCCATTTCTTATTTCCTTCACTATTTGTTTACGTTCCTCTACATTTTTTCTTCTTGTGTTAACTCAGTAGTTTCTGTACTCTATCAAACTACTTCAGGAGAACTAGCCTTGTCAGAGTTTTGTAATATGCCATGCCCTGTGAGCATCTATGTATATAAATTGTTTGATAGATATTCAGCTATACATTTCTTTTTGCTTATGTCTAACCCACTTCAAATCTGCTATAACTGCTCTAACATAGTTACATCTAATGCTCTTAACCTCTTTGCACCATCTCTAACATTTATTTTTTTCTCACTTTTTTATATTTCTTTTGTCTCTTTCCCTTTTTTCCCCTTCTCATCTACTAACTTAAAATTAAATCGATGGTAAAGTGTTTTTTTGACATTATTTGATGTTATGTTTTTCTTAAAGTAGATGATTTGTATCTTTACTCAATTAAATTAATACTGTTTTGGAGCTTTTCTCCCCGGGCCTCTACTGAAAATGGACATATATCCAGCTAGACTAGCCCGGTCAACAAATGTAAAATAAAATAAACTAAGAGTTGCCTGTTCCCTCTGACTGGGTGATATGTCCGGGACCTTTTTTATATTTGGGAGCTAGAGGGAAAAGGGTATGAAATAACCTCTGGATATGATGCTTTGTACCCGCTTGTCTTTTGTTAGTCAGCCAGGGCTATTGGGTACAAAGATAAGCTGCCCCCGACTGCCTCCAGAGATGGACAGGCGAGCCACCTTTCAGAATGCTGAAAGGGCTTACCAAAAGAGGATTCTGGGTCACCCTGATTTTGTGGGCTCCATTAGCAGTTCCCCCTCTGTCCCTGGGGAAAGAATCACCATGCTTGTCCTGGAAAGCTCTCTGGAATTTTTAAAACCACATTTTTCCACTACGCTTCTGACCTTCTGGTAAGGTCTGGAAGGTAAGGAAAAATGGACTACTATGGCAGAGAGAGAGTCTTTCCTTCCTGTTCACACCTGCTTAGTGTGTCCTTGACTTTAGGCCCGAACAAGGACAAGCTATCAAACGGGGCATTCATAAAGGAAGATTTAAAGGGGTCTACAAATTCACACAAGCGCATCCAGGAATGTCTTAAGGAAATTCCTGAACCCGCTGCTCTGCTCGCTCCATCCACTGCATAAGAAATCAGCCTCATGGAGGAGTTTACCACAGAATTTAAGTTAGAGAGCTGAGAGCAAACTTTTTCTGCCGCCCCTTCAGCTACTGAACCTTGGAGAGCATCTCCTAGCTTTCAGATCATCTCTCTGTAACCTTGTGAAACAAGTCAGGTAATTCAGCGATCTAAGAGCAAAGGTCGCAGAAGAAAAAATACGCTTCCCATATCTGTCCATCACCCGAGACTCCTTGTTCGGTGGACAGACAGAAGGCGACGTCTCGGAAAGTTCCTTCTTGGTGGCTGCTGCCACCACCATAGCATCTACCAGGACTCCCTTAGGAAATTCTTGTTCAACAGGGAGGTAATGAATTTATTTGGCCTCTGAGGAACTGGCTCAACAGAATCTGGAGACTACCAAGCCTTTCGAGAAACTAACTCCATAAGTTTGTCGAAAGGCAGAGATACCCAAGTGGAGGAAGTGAGAGATCCAGAAGTCTTCAGGTACACAGACTCCTCTGTTGAAGGGTTGGTGGACTTCCAGCTACCTCTCTGTTCAAGTATTTACACGATGCCTCAAAACCGACATCATCGATGTCTGTATCCGACGTGATGGACTCCTCTGTAGAGTCTAAATGCTTCCTCTTGCATAATTTCTTCCGAGGGACCTCTTTGGAGAAGTAGTCTGAACAGGTTTCGAAAGAGAGGGGGAGCCCTGTGGCTTAGGATCTCCGCATTCCTGTGAATGCAAGGGTAGAGAGAGACACCAGTGCCTTTGGGGGGAGAATGTCCAGACCAGAGAGTGGAGCTGCCTGTGGAGACCGCATTCTCCTCATGGTCTCGAAGGCCGGCCCCTGATCCGAGGAACCAGAGGAAATCCCCGGGACCAAGGAGGACAGCTCAGAGGCTTATGTAGGAGCCGAGCTCACTCAAGCAGATGCCCCAAGAGGAAAGTTTGGATTCGATAACCGTCCGATAAGACTCTGATCCCCTGACCAGACCGGAGAGTGTTGGCTCCTTCGAGTTCCAAAGGAACAGAGAATGTCAGAGCAATATTTGGATCAGACAATCCTGTGATAGGTCTTTGTTCCGACGGTTCCACCAACATCAGCTCCGGAAACACCAGCTCAGAGATTGGCTCAATGGAGGAATTGGTACAGAAGGGGAGGGTTTGGTCAGATCCGAAGCCCTCAGGGTTGTATCCGATAAATTGGCAAGCGCCGGTGTACTTGAGTCTACACCACCCAATCCACATCATCAGATGTGCTCCTGGAAGATAGAGTCAAGGGGGCAGGGGATTTAGAAGACTTTAAGTAAAGGTGACATCAGAGCTGGAAATATCGGTTCCAATTCAGGGGACCAGCTCTGTAATTGAAATTCCACTGGCACTGAGACTGATGGGGAAGAAGTGGAAGGCCTCCCGGAACAGACGGTCTTCAGATCTGGAGAAGATATTTTAGGCACTCTTGGATGGTTCTGGAGTGCTAGAAGATGAAGACCTTTTTGAAGACCTGTTGGACTTTGGAGACTGTGACTGACCAGATTTTGAAGAATCCTGACCTCCTAGAATCGCTTTGGCGAAGGGGGTTTTCAAAAGGCCTCTTAAAATCAGCTTATTCTTGAGCTCCAATAAACCTCTGTGGCTAAAGGAATGGCAAATTGCACAGGACACTTGGAGGTGAACAGCTCCTAAACAATATACACAAACTGTATGCCTGCCTGTGAGGGACATTTTCTGTCTGCATTTTTCACTTTTTAAACCCAGGGGGTTTTGGGTCCTTAGAATCCCTGGTAGACATAACAGTGCTGATCAATCAAGATAAGGAAAAAAACAGCCGACAATCAAACTGCAGATATATGCAAAAGGAATTTTTTTTTTTAAAACACTAAAAACGACTAAGAAAAACTATACCTAACTCTAATAGAAGGAAGAGGATGGTGTAGCCCTCTAACAAACAGGCTATGCCCTGCGGAGAGAGAAAAGGGGAGGGAAGACCCTCCAACTTAAACAGGTCTAGGTAGTTCTCTAATTCAACCGAACTACTTGTAAGAATCAGAAAAAAGGAAAGCTCTCTAAAAACGGGCTGTTTACATTTAATTTCAAACCAGAATAGGGGAAGTATGCCTTGTGTAAAAACGGCTGCCAACAACAGTTAAACACAAAGGTAGTGAAAGGACTAGCAGTAAAACCAAGGGGTTACTAATAGAAAAACACACTATTAAAGATACAGTAGAGAAAATACAGTTGTGTACACTTACCATAAATGTAGATGTTATCTGTTCACTGTTACAATCATCACATTTGGGTTATCCCTGCCAGGGTAGCCCTCGGCTGGCCCGAATAACAGAGGCGTAGTATTTCAGTGTCAGTTGCTGTCACCTCAGGACTGACGTCAGGTCGTTAGTAGTAAAAAGTAAGGCAGCCGACACCGTTACATCAGTTTTTCTTGCCCTGTCAGGAGCCTTATAGTGGGAGCCAAGGTATGGTGGAAGAACCCCACCAGTAGAGAGTAAATACCAAAGCATTCCTTGTAAGGAGAAAGAGAGAAGAGGGGGATGGAGGGAGGGAAACCAGGACTGCAACAGTGAATACACTCTAATATCTACATTTATAGCAAGTGTACACAACTGTACTATGTTCTTCATGTTTTACTGTTGCAGTCATCACATTTGGGTTGATTCCCAAAGCTGAGGAAAAGGGTGGAGGCAGTAATGAAGACTAGGAGCTGGCTAGGATGCCCTGCAAGACTGCAGTGGCAAAGCCTGCCCTGGATTTGGAGAAGATAGGCATGTGGCAATGCTTGGTGAAAGTGTGAACAGATGTCCAGGTGGCAGCCTCCAGGATGTCCTTGGTGGGGACTCCTCTGAGGAAAGCTGCAGAGGGGGAGGCTGCTCTGGTAGAATGAGTCCTGACCCCTTTAGGGGGAGGTTTTCCGTGTTGCTTGTAACAGGAATGGATGCAGTGTGCTATCCATTTGGAAACGGTTTGTTTGGAGATGGCTTTGCCATCTGCCCCTGCCACAAAGCTGACTAGTAATTGATCAATCTTTCTGAATGATTTAGTCTTGCCTAGATAGAATCTGAGCTGCCTGTGCACATCTAGAGTGTGCAAGACCCTTTTTCCCCTTGTTTTGTGGGTTAGGGAAACAGGTGGGCAAATGAAAAGGATTGGTTGAGAGCCACACTGGACACTACGTTGGGCATGAAAGATGGGTTAGTCCTGAGGGAGACCCTGTCAGCATGGAAGATGAAGGGCTCTACAGCCATGAGTGCTTGTAGCTCAGAGTCTCTTCTGGTTGAAGTGATGGCCAAAAAGCTGCCTTCCAGGAAAGAAATTTTAACTCTGCTTCTGAAGATGCTGGTTCAAAGGGGGGCATGGTGAGCTTTTCCAACACAAGCTTAGGTCCCAAAAGTTGGGGTAGGTGCTCTTCTGGGTGGCCTCAAGTTGCTAGCCCTTCTTAGGAATTGTTTGATCAGAGGGTGTGAGAAAAGGGGGTGCTCAGTGTGAAAATGAGTAGAGATAGCAGAGGCATGAATTTTAATAGAGGAAAAGGAGAGACCACTGTGTAGCAAGTCAGCTAGGTAATCCAGGATGAGAGGTAGGGAGGGCTGTGCCATATCGGCTTCCTTTGCCTGAACCCAAGTGCAGAACCTCTTACATTTGTCAGCATAAGACTTTCTAGTGCTAGGGCATCTGACCTCACGTACAACATCTAGAACCTGTTTACTGAGGTTGGCAGATGGATCAGAGGTCAGGGAATAAGCCAGGCTGCCAAATTAAGGGTCTGCAATTGGGGATGCATGAATTCTCCTTCCCTCTGGGTCAGAAGGGTTGGGGTCTGGGGGAAATGCCATGGAGGCAGTGGAGACAGGCTGCAAACAGCAGTGGGTACCAGTGCTGGCAAGACCAGTCTGGAGCAATCAGAATTGTCCTTGGTTTTTCCTCCCTTATTTTGAGCAGAACCATGGTGATGAGAGGTAGTGGGGGAGAGGCACAGACAGAGAGATTGACCCAGGGGAAGGATAGGGCATCCACTTTCCAAGCCATGCAGTGATGCTCCCTGGTGCAGAACCTGCTGAGCTGATAGTTGGTGTGGGAGGCAAAGACTTCGACCTTCGGGGGGCCCCATTTCTGAGTTATTAGGGTGAAGGTTCTTTGGTCTAGCTGACACTTGTGTGGGTCCAGAAGATTTCTGCTTAAGTGGTCTGCCACAGAGTTTAATAGAGCCTGGCAGGAATTGTGCCAATAGGTTAAGTTGCATGGCAGAAGCTGTGCGCCAAAGGTTTATGGCCAGCCTGCATAGAGGGTAGGAGTGAGTCCCTCCCTGCTTGTTGATATATCACATCACAGTGGTGGTGTCTGTCTTGATCAGGAGAGTCCCTGAGGAGAGAAGGGGCCTGAAAGCGGTCAATGCGTGCTGGACAGCTAACACCTCTTTTTGGTTGACGTGTGGATGGATTTGCTGTGGGCTCCACTGGCCCTGCATGCACCTGCCGTCCAGGTGAGCACCCCAGGCATAGTCTGATGCATCTGTGGTGAGGGTCTGGGCAGCGGGGAGTGGTGAGAAGGGTAGTCCCTTGTTGTGGGAGCATACTGCTGCCCACCAAAGAAAGTCTTTCCTTTGGCAAGGTATCACTGACATAAGAGTTTCAAGGTCTTGAGAGTGATGACACTAAAGGCTTTTTAGGTACCATTGTAGTTTCCTCATATGCAGTCTGGCATACAGAATGAGTTGAATGCAAGATGCCATGAACCCCAGAACTTGCAGGATTTTCCTTGCGGATAACTGGGGTATGGTGGCTAGTTGAGAGAAGTAGGCTGTCAGGTAAGTTTGCTTTTCTGAAGTAAGGAATGCCATCTGGGATGCTATGTCCAGGCTTGCTCCCAGGTATACAATTCTTTGGGTGGGTACTAGCTTGGTTTTCTTTTCGTTGATAGTGTACCCTAGGGAGGTCAGTAAGGACTTTGCTAAGGCCAGGTGCTTGAGCAGCTTTTCCTGACTGACTGCCTGAATTAGGCAGTCTAAGTACGGGTAAATATGGATATTCCTTTGTCTGCAAAAGGCAATGGCGGGAGCCAGACATTTTGTGAAAACTCTGGCAGCAGTAGACAAGCCAAAGGGAAATGCAGAGAACTGAAAGAGCAGAGATCCTGCCCTGAACCGTAGATATTTCCTGCATGATTGCCTGATAGGAATGTGGACGTAGGCCTCTGTTAGGTCTAGAGTGGCTAGCCAAGCATTCTTGGAGAGCATGGGTAGCAGCGGCTGGAGGGTGAGCATTTTGAATTTTGGCATCAGGAAGGTGTTTAGAATTGACAGATCAAGGATGGGGCGCCAGGTCCCCTCTTTTCTGGGTACCAAAAATAGTCTGGAGTAGAAACCTTGGCCTATCTGTTCTGCAGGGATATGCTCTATTGCCCTCAGACAGCAGGGAAAGGACTTCCTTTTTCGCCTCTGCCCAATGGTTTGGTGGAAGATCTGGGAACCCTTTTGGGGGTGGAAGGGTGTGGAAAGAAAATCTGTATCCCTGGGACACTATGTTGAGGACCCAGCGGTCGTTGGTAATGGTGGCCCAAGTGCTTGTGTGGAAGAGTCTTCCTCCTAGGGGCAAGTGCAGGGCAGAGGGAAGGGGTGGGGGAGGAGAGTCATTGTGAGTTCTTAACATGAGGGGGTGGTTTAGAACTCCATGGTTTTGACGTGAAGGAACTCCACTGCTTTGATCTCTGCATTCCTTGTGGCTGTTGTCGGGGGGGGTCTGCTTCTACAAGGTCTGGGTTGAACTGACCTGGTGGGGGCAGTAAAGCAGCAGTGCTTGGAGGGGCAATGCCTGCTGAACCTGGGTGACTGGACCTGTAGGAAATCCTTAACTGTCTGCATAGATTTAGCTTTTTCTTCCATCTTTAAGACCTCCTATGCCTTGGTGCAAAATAAGTGGTCTTTGTGCAAGGGTGCATCCAATAATTTAGATTTGACATGGTCTGGCAAGGGCAGTTCCTTAAGCCAAGCATGCCTTCTAAGGACAGAACTGTTGACTGTTGCCCTGCAAGAAGCTTCTAGGGTGTCAAAACCACAGTGTAAGGTATGCTTAGTTACTTGACTTGCAGAATGCATTAGCTCTTGTAACTCTCTAGATTCTGCACAAGCAGGAAAGGAAGACTTTTTGTTTGAGGAGTTCCATGGTATGTTGTTGAAATTTTAGCATATGGAAGTGACAATTTAGTGCTATGATTGCAAGAGTAGCAGAGGTGTATACTTTTTTACCCCGTCTGTCTAGTGCTCTGGAATCCCAATCTGAAGGGGAGGGATTCTTATTAGAGGTTGCTTTAATTCCTTTAGGCCCTTGAGAAATTACCTCAGGGTCAGCAGTAGGATTTTTTAAAAGAAATATTTTGAGAGAGTCAGGGATTCTGCAATACCTGTCAGGTTTTCTGGGAGCAGGACGGAGGGTATCAGGAGTCAAACTGGATTCCAGGAAAACATAGTCCACAACCATCCAGGACTGGGGGAAAGGCCAGGGGTCTGTGCTGTGGAAGAGCTAAAAATTCTCGGAGTCTCTTTTTAGACTGAGGGTAGTCCTGATATTCCCACTGGAAATCCTCCCTTAAGGTATGAAGCGTTTCCCCAAAGGGAAAATCCTTGGGTGGAGATGCTGCTGGAATGGATTCCTCTGCATCAGAATCCTCATAAGCAGAGAGGGGTTGCATGTCTTCATATTCAGATGCATCAGAATCATCAGACTACTGATAAAACTACTGGGGAGAGATCTCTCTCTTCCTATTGGAAGGGGTACCTTGGCTGGCTTCCCCTGATCAGCATTATAAGGTCTTCCGCCATTTTAAGCACTTGAGATTGAAGCAAGAAGCCGGTGCTGGAGACTGGGTCGTCTGTTTCTTAGGTGTGGTTCGAACCTTAGGCCTTAGAAAGTTGGTAGTTTTCGAAAGTACGGTAGACGCGAAAGAAGTCGGTTTGTATCGAGAATCTGTACTGCAAAGTACTGCCTCATAAGCCGGTGCCTGCTCAGCAGCTGTGGACCCATCCAAGGTAGAGACAATTGCAGGATCTTTGTCAAAAGAGTTTTGTGGCATACAGGACTCCGAAAGGGTCTCTGTAGCAGCCTACGAATCCACACGCGAGCATCAGGAGCTGCAAAAGCGCATCACTGAGGACTGGAGAACTAACTACTAGCTTAACAGAAGCGTCATCTGTAGGCTTGGACCTGTGCAATCTGTCTCGGTCTTTATCCTTACATTTTTTCAGATCTGCTGTCGGATGGCTTACCGAAGCCATATCGGAATTCGAGGACTGTAAGCGAAAGTATCTAGCTACAATAAGGGCCAGACTGTGTACAGTTCTGGCATTAAAGCGCAGAAGCGACAGCAAGTGACGTCATGGTCTGGGCCTAAGCAAGTGACGCAGTAAGAATGGAAGTCTTGGTGTGGTATTTGCTTTCCATGGGCCAGACAACTGTTAACTTCAGACATCGGTTAGAGCAAGAAAAAAGGATCCCCAATGAGGTACTTAGCTTTAGAAGACTTCAGCTTCAATTTGGAAGAACTCAGGTAGCAGCCGACCAGCACTCATGCAAAATGCTTCCGCTTGGGGCTCCTCGGCAAGAAAGACTGATGTAATGGCATTGGCTGCCTTACTTTATAATACTGACGACCTGACATCAGTACTGAAGTGACAGCAACAGATGCCAAAATACTACGCCTCTGGTATTCAGGCCGGTCGAGGGCTACCCTGGTAGGGATAACCCAAATGTGATGACTGCAACAGTGAAACACGAAAAACATGTACCATTTTTCCCAAAAAAAAGATATTTGAAAAAATTGTACTTGGCCAGAACCAATGAGAAGAGCACCAGATCTGTTTTAATGGCAAACAAAATCTGGGGAACTCTCCTAATGCATGAGACAGGGGAAAGCCACAAGCTGGTGAAAGACCTTGAGCTGGTGTACAAGGCAGAGTCTGATCCGTGGGATCAGATGCGAACCCAACCTAGTAAGAATGAAGACGAAATAGGACAACACATCATGAGGATTAAATCACCCAAGCTGTTAGCCTTGGGGGTGGTTTGGCTGAATAAGGGCCCCCCTTTTCTGGGTCAAGAGGCCGACAGCACTGCTGTCCCCTCACTTGTTAGCATCAGAAGGGCGAGCCAACACCATCTGGGTCATCATGACCTCCGGCCTCTCCTCCCCGATCTTCTACAATACCCTGGAGATCAAGGGTATGGAAAGAAAATCTAAAGATTAGACCTTTCCTACCTAGAGAAATGGCATTTATTTCCAAGCTGCTGGAACTGCCTTCTGTAACAACTTTCTCAGTTTCTTCTTTTCTGGTGAAGCATTTGTGTTAAACATCCATTCATGTGGATCTACCTAGGGAATATGTTCAGACTATCTACTAGGATATTTTCTTGAGACAGTATGGAAAAGCTGCCCACAGAGCCAGACCTACCTCCTGATATGCCTCCCAAGCGTAAACAGCTAGTCTGCACAGGATATATGAGTGGGCCCCTCTGCTTGTTGTTAAATGTACCACATAACAATGGTGCAGTGCAAGAATTTGCTGATTTTCCTGCATCTAGACATTTTCTTAAAAAAGAAAGCTAGGGCCACCATCACCATGATCTCTCCATGTCTCTCTCTCCTTTGACCCATAAGGCCTGGGCCTACAGAAATCCCACCTGGGCATCCCAGGGCTAGTCTGTAGTCAGTCTGTGTAGGTTCTCCCAACCTGAAGGATACCCCCCCCCCCCCAAGTTGAAGTGCACCTGCATTCACCATCACAGTTGTTCCTCCTTGATTTAATCTATGAGAAGGGTAACAGTATCCAAGGACTGTGAATCTTGGCATTATCTGTTTCAGAGATACAACTGTAGCTTGTTTCTGCAGTCTTACTAGATGTACCCATCAGGATAAATGATGCCATGTACCCCAGAGACCTTCCTTATTGTGATAAGCTCCTTCTACAGGACACAATGTATTGAAGAGTATCCTGTCCTCTGGGAGTAACATCTTTTGCGGCTGTGTCCAACACAGCCCCAGAGATAAACAACCCTCTGAGGAAGTAAAGTCTAACCTGACCAGGCTGAAAGTGAACCCTGATTCTTTAAAGCAACTATGAAATTAAAAGGCCTTCTGAACTCCTTTCGGGAAGCCTGCTTGTTTCAGGCAATCATCCAGCTAAGACTAGATGTGAATGCTCTTTGTCCAGCAAAAGGTTAGAACTGAAGCTTGGCATTCCGGAAAGACCCAGACTGCATAAGACAAGCCAAAGAGTAAAGAGATGAAATGGAAATGATCTAACCCCTCTTTAAATCTTGTTCACTTTCTGTGGTTCCTGACAAACAAAGATATGCATCATTCAGGTCCCGAACGAGCAGAACCCTATGGGGGAGCAAGTAGTAGGCCTTGAAGAACTAGTACCATGAATTTTGGGTTAATCAGTAATTGGAGTTGGACAGGAACACAATAGGTCTCAGCATGCCTTCTTTTGTAGGCACTAAAATCAGCCTTGAGGAAAAACCCTGCATTTTCTTCTGCTGTATGTGCTCTCTCAATATGGTACCTTGTTTCATGGCTTTTCTTAACAGGTGAACGACCAGACTCAGAACTGAAAGGAAGTTCCCTAGTTTTGGACTGTTACGAAACCACAACTTATAACCCTGTCTCAGAATTTTTAGGACAGCCTGGTCTTCAGTCCCCTACCACCACCCACAAGCTCGTACACATTTTTTTGGCAAAAATGGCAAGACATTCTTCTATCCTTCAAGATAAGAGAGGAAGGATAGCCAGGTTTTGGGATGGGGGTTGAGGTGGGGTTTTTTTTTGTTTTTTTTTTTTGTGGTGGGGGGCAGCCAAGATAAATCATGGCTATTACATCTAGGAATCTTACGCTTGAGGGACCCCACAATACTGTAAGGAATGAATGGCAAGCAAATTCCAGCCTAGCCTTATCATCCTTACCTAATTTTCTCTCTTGATTAAGAGAGATCATGACTTTTCTAATGTAGTTTCTACTGATTTTAGATGCCTATGAGACAAAAGCTGGTAGACAAAGTTATACACTACTTTTCTCTTACAGTCTTTTGCAGATCCATTCAGCAGAGGGTCCCAAGATGATGCTCTTGCCTAAGGGTGTATTAAGGAACTCCCCCTTCACATTATCTGGTAGAGGCTGTCTTCCAATAACAGACCCCATTTGCTGCTGCCCTGCAGGCTGTATTCACTACATCATAACCACATTACTCAAATAACCCACTACAGTGGGATAAGACATCATACAATTGAAGCAATTCCAGTTTAAAATCTTTGTCACTTATTCCCTAGTCTCAGACCACAATCTCTAGTAAGATTTGCTGGTAACTGAGTACATAAGCCGCAGAAATACCTCACTAAAAGAATCACAGGCCTAAAGCAGATGCCCTATGCTGACAGTCTAATAAAATTCCAGCTATACTCTGTGGCATATCTACTCAGAGGCGATTTCTGCTTAACATACAAGGTCATGTTAAACCCCAAGCTGTTGGACATGCTCCACTTAGAAGAAACCCCAATCCCTCAGAGCCACACACTCCAGGGATCTAAACCTTGTCATCACAATGAACAAAAAATGCTGGAGGAATAGGTTCCTGACCCACAGACTCCCCATACTCTGGAATAGACTGCCCATACATGTCAAGCAGAGCACCTCCTTGGCCCTCTTCAAAAGGAACCTTGACGATTGGATGGGAGATAGGAAATTCACCCCAGGGATCACGTTCGACTCCCTGCTAGACAGGTGTACAGGGAAGTAGATATTGTGGGAAGAAATATCCAGGGAATTGTTATGGCTAGGCTTGTATAGGCCCTAGGGCCGATAGCCTAGTACAACATATGAACCTATGGGTCTGGAAGTTTAAGGCCCTGAAACTAGGTATATGTCCTTTTCCACTAATTGGTTGAGAATCCTACCCTCCCTGTCACTGGGAATAATGGTTTCTGAAAAGATTCAAAAAGGACCCCTTGCTGGACTCCAAGGACACCATAGCTGGATCAGCAGTCAAAGGGTTTTTGTACATGAACTTGTGGAAAATCTGAACCCAAGTAGAACCACTCAGGCTTAAATGGAGTAGGGAAAAGGAAAAAGTAGTTGTGTACACTTACCATAAATGTAGATGTTAAGAGTGTATTCACTGTTGCAGTCATCTCAGTCGGCCTGATTATCAAAGTCTTGGGTCCTGTGTCGGTTGCTGTCTCATCTTCCATGACGTCAGCTAATCAGGGGTATAAGGCATGCAGCCGACCAGTTTTTCTTGCCCCAGATGTCAGGTGCTCCCATAATGGGAAGCAATTATATACAAGGTTACACCTCCAACAAAAAGCAAATACACCAGAAAGCTTTAAGCACAGTAAACAAGAATAGAGGTATAAACAATAGAAGTCAGGGGGCTGGAGGGAGGGTAACCAGGACTGCAACAGTGAATACACTCTAACATCTACATTTATGGTAAGTGTACACAACTGTACTATGTTCTTCATGTTTCACTGTTGCAGTCATCACCTTTGGGTATATTACTAAAGCTAAGGATGGGAGGAGGTAAAGACAGCAATAGGACCAGGTATATGGCCCTGAAAGACTGCAGTGGCAAAGCCAGCTCAGGATTTAGAAAAAAATGGCAAGTGGTAATGCTTGGTGAAGGTATGTACAGAACTCCAGGTAGCAGCTTCTAGGATGTCCCTGGTAGGGGCACCTCTGAGAAAGGCTGTAGAGGTAGATGCAACCCTGGCTGAATGTGCTCTTATCCCCTGTGGGGTAGGTTTTCCATGGTGCTTACAGCAGAAATAAATGCAATGGCCAGTCCACTTAGAAATGGTTTGCTTTGAAATAGCTTTCCTCTCTGCCCCTGCATCAAATACAACCAGCAGCTGTTCAGATTTCCTGAGAGGTTTAGACCTAAGTAAAATATAAATCTGTGCAAGTTCAAGGAGTGCAGTATTCGTTCCCATTTATTCTGTGGATTAGAAAAGGTTGGCAAATGAATGGACTGATCAAGGGCCACACTGGATACCACGTTGGGCATGGAGGGATTGGTCCAGAGGGACACCATGTCCGCATAAAAGATAATGAAAGGCTCCACAGCCATGAGGGCCTTTAATTCAGACACCCTTCTTGCTGAAGAGATGGCTAGACAGAAGGAAGGCTTTTTTCCAAGAAAGGAATTTCAAGTCTGCACTTGCAGCTGGCTCGAAGGGAGGTAGAGTGAGCTTTTCCAATACAAAGTTAAGGTCCTAGGCTGGAGTAGGGCGCTCCTGGGTGGTCTTAGTTTTGGCACCTCTGAGGAATTGCTTCAGTAGTGGATGACAGAAGAGGGGTGGTTCTGTATTGTAATGAGCTAAAATGGCTGAGGCATGAATTTTGGAGGAAAAGGAACGGCCCTTGTGAAGCATCTCAGTTAAGTATTGAAGAATCTGAGGTAAATTGGGTGCTGCTGTGCCCATCCCATGAGTTTGGCTCCAGGAACAGAATCTTCCCATTTTTCAGCATAGGATTTTCTAGCACTAGGCCGCTTTGCCTCCAGAATGACATCCATCACTTGCTTACTGAGGGATGGGAATGGTGAGATCAGGTAATTAGCCAGGCTGCCAAGTTCAGGGTTTGAAGCTGTGGGTGCAGAATCTGGCCCTCCTGCTGAGACAGCAGAGCAGGGGTCTGAGGCAGGTGCCATGGTGCCACCAGTGACACTGCACAAGAGGGGGTACCAGTGTTGGCGTGGCTAGTCTGGTGCAATCAGTACTGTCCTTGGTTTGACCTGTTAGATCTTTAGTAGCACCTTGGAGAGGAGAGGCAGAGGTGGAAAGGCATAAGCGAATAGGTTTTTCCAGGTGAAGGATAGGGTATCCACTTTCCCAGCTCGTTTGTGGGGAGTCCTTGTGCAGAATTTGTCCAATTGGTAGTTCTGACGGGAGGCAAACAGGTCTATCTCTGGGCTCCCCCATTTGTTTCTCAACATGCTGAACATCTTTGGTTCCAGTTCCCACAAGTGTAGGTCCATGAGATTTCTGCTTAGGTCGTCTGCCAGTGTATTTAGCTTTCCTGGCAGGAATCGATCCTGTAGGTCCACTTGGCAGCTCAAGGCTGTGTTCCACAGAGCCATAGCTAGCCTGCAGAGAGGGTATGAGTGGGTTCCCCCCTGCTTATGCATCACATAACAGTGGTGTCAGTCTTTACCAATAATTGTCCTGGAAGAATGTGGTCCTTGAAGGCTGTCAGAGCATATTGTACAGCTAACATTTCTTTTTGATTGATATGCAGGTGCATTTGACTTTGGTCCCATTTGCCCTGAATGCACTGCCCTGCCAAGTGAGCCCCCCATGCATATGTTAGGGTGGCAGGGGGTAGAGTGAATGGCAGCCCCTTGTTTTGGTGGCAGGCCTCTGCCCACCAAAGGAACGTTATCTGTAGACGAGGTATGATCGGAATCATTGATTCTAGATCCTGAGAATGTTGACACTATAGGCTTTTTAGATACCACTGTAGTTTCCTCATATGCAGTCTTGCATATGGCATTAGTAGAATGCAGGAGGCCATGAACCCCAGGGCTTGCAGAATGTTCTTTGCAGATAGCTGGGTCTTTGGGGCCAGTAGTTTGAAGTAGGCTGTCAAATGAACTTTTTTCTCTGGCGTGAGGTAAGCTATCTGGGAAGCTGTATTCAAGATTGCTCCCAGGAATACCATTTGTTGGCAAGATACAAGATGCAATTTCTTTTCGTTTATGGGGTACCCCAGAGAAGTTAGCAATTTCTTTACAAAAGCCAGATGATTTAATAGTATTTCCTGGCTTTCTGCCTGAATTAGACAATCGTCCAGGTATGGGTATATTCGAATATTTCTTTGCCAGCAAAATGCAATGACTAGAGTTAGGCACTTGGGGAATACCCTGGGCGCAGTAGATGAGCCAAAGGGCAGTGCAGAAAACTGGTAGTGCATGTAGCCTGCTCGGGAACGTAGGTATCTTCTGCAAGATTCCCTTATTGGGATGTGCAAGTAGGCTTCCTTTAATTCCAATGTTGCCAACCAGGCACCTTTGCCTAGCATGGGAAGCAGCTGATGAAGAGTTAGCATCTTGAATCTTGGGATTACCAAAAATGTGTTTAGGATAGGCAGATCCAGAATAGGACGCCAGGAATTGCCTTTTCTGGGCACCAGAAAAAGTCTTGAGTAGAAACCTTGTCCCCATTCCTCTTCTGGAACAGGCTGAATAGCTCTGATGCTTAAAAGAGAGAAAACTTGCTTTTGAGGCTCTGATCACTGATGTGGGGGTAGGTCTGGCCAGCCGTTCGGGGTTGGTAAGAGTGAAAATGGAATTTATACCCTTGGGAAACTACATTTAAAACCCATTTGTCCTGTGTAATGAGTTGACAATTTTTTGCAAGGCGGGCAATCTTTCCCCCAAAGGAACAGTCAGTTGAGCAGGGCTAGAAAGATTTAAAGTTAAGTCATTGAGACAGTTTACCATTGGGGGGGGTCTTACTACTCCCTGCTTTGGAAGTGGGAGCGCCCCACTGTTTAGGCTTGTGAGTACCTTGGGACCGAAGCCTGGGTGCTCTGCTGGTTCTGGGTTTGGACTGAGAAGGCCTGGAAGAGGCAGGAAAGGACCAATTCTTAGATGGCCAGTGCCTACTAAATCTGGGAGGTTGGACTTGCAGAAAATCTTTAACAGTGTGCACAGTTTTAGCTCTTTCCTCCATCTTTTGAAGTACTACTACTGCTTTGTTGCCAAACAGGCGGTCTTGGTTTAAGGGAGCATCCAGCAATTTAGCTTTAACATGATCTAGCAGAGATTTCTCCTTAAGCCAAGCATGCCTTCTAAGTACAGACCCAGTGACAGCAGCCCTGCAAGATGCCTTTAATGAATCAAAACCACATTGCAAAGTATGTTTTCCAGAATGCATTAAATCCTGTAATTCTTTATTTTCAGCACAGTCAGGAATCATCATTTTGTTTAAGCAATCCAACAATATGCTGCTGATACTTTAACATACGAAATGGGCAGTTTAAAGCCCTAATGGCTAAAGTAGCAGAAGTGTATACCTTCTTTCCCCATCTATCCAGTGCCCTGGAATCTATCACAGAGGGTAGGATTTTTGGCAGTAGCCACCTAAATGCCCTTGTGTCCCTGAGAAATGGTCTCAGGATCCGCAGGAGGATTTTTAAAGAGGAACTTGTGAGAGTCAGGTACCCTGTAATGCCTATCAGGTTTTCTGGGAGCAGGAGGTAGAGAGTCAGGGGCCAGGCAAGATTCCGAAAAGGCATCATCTACAATGTCCAGTACAGGAGGAATAGCTAAAGGCCTGTGTTGAGGCAGGAGTAAGAATTCCCTAAGCCTCTTTTTGGAGTCAGAGTACACCTGGCTTTCCCAGCGGAAATGCTCCCTAAGAGTATGCAAGGTTTCACCAAAGAAGAAATCCTCTGGAAGGGATGCAGAGAGAAAGGAGTCCCTCTGCATCAATCCTCATAGGTGGATAAGGGCAAATCCTTGTCATCAGAGAAAACAGAAATTTCAGAATCCTGATCAAAAGAATCAGAAGGAAAATCAGTCCTAGGTCTCAGAGGGGGAAGGGTGGCTTCCCCTGATTAGGTCTCAGAGGGGGAAGGGTGGCTTCCCCTGACTAGAGTAATAAGTCCCTCAGCCATTCTTATCATCATTTGCTTTTTAGGCATAGGGGCCTGACCATGCAGTCTGGGCATAGGTTTTATAGGCATAGATAGAGTTTTAGGCCTAGAAAAAGAAGATGGTGTTAGTTTAATATGCAAGTCAGTAGGCCTGAATACACCATCAGAAGCTGGTGCCTGCACAGCGGCTCTGGACCCATCCAAGGTAGAGACATCCGCAGTTTCCACAGTAGAAGCATCTCGCAGCATACCGGACTCCAAATGGGTTGCAGTAGAGGCCTGCGAATCTGAAGTAGCGGGTAACAGGGGCTGCAAAAGCACCTCACTGAGTACCAGCGAACGGGCGACTAGCTTAGGAGAAGCGTCGGCAGGTTTGGACCTAAGCGGTCTGTCTCTGACTATCTTTGCGTTTTTTTCGCAATATTGGTAGTCGGGTGGCTTACCGAAACCATTTCTGGATAATTGAACAGAGAACCAAAATATTTAGAAGCGTAAATGAATAGATGACGAATACTTTGTTGATTACATAGGGCACAAAACAGAGAGCGAGGTATGTCGTGGCCTGGGACTAGGCAAGGAAGGCAGTACGAATGGAAATCTTTATGAGGTACTTGCTTTCCACAAAAAATACAATTATTAACTTTTACTGATATCGGTTTAGAGCAAGAAAAAAAAGTTTCCACAATGGGGTACTTAGCTTAGTTTAAGACTTTGGTTATGAAACTCGAAAAAGTACAGTTGTGTACCTACCATAAATGTAGATGTTAGAGTATAATTACTGTTGCAGTCATTACACTTTGGTTATCCTGCTGGCAGGCTACCCGCAGTCGGCCTGAATTCCAAAGTCCTGGTCCGGCGTAAGTTGATGTAGCCTCTTCCCCGACGTCAGTGCGCCAGAGGTATAAAAGATGCAGCCGACGCCATTTTCTTCAGTTTTTCTTGCCCGAGATGTTAGGTGCCCCCAAAAAGGTAGGCTACAAATGCGCCAGGGGTATAAAAGATGCAGCAGACGCCATTTCCTTCAGTTTTTCTTGCCCCAGATGTCAGGTGCCCCCAAAAAGGTAGGCTAAAATTCTGCTTATAAAAAAACATGCAGTAACAATCATTACCTTCATCTACAAGCAAATACACCACATAGGTTGTATAGAATAGAGAAGTACAGACAAGTTTCAGCAATGAAAAGGGTGATGGAGGGAGGGTAACCTGGACTGCAACAGTGAATACACTCGAACATCTACAATTATGGTAGCTACACAACTGTACTATGTTGTTTCACTGTTGCAGTCATTACACTTGGGTTGAATCCCAAAGCTGAGGTTGGGAGGCTGGGCCTAAATAGAGTTAGGAGTGGCTATGAGGCCCTGCAGAACTGCAGTGGCAAAGCCTGCTCTGGATTTAGAGTAAAGAGGTAAGTGGTAGTGCTTTGTAAAAGTGTGCACTGAAGTCCAAGTTGCAGTCTCCAAAATATCCTTGGTTGGTACTCCTCTGAGGAAGGTTGCTGAAGTGGCTGCTGCTCTGGTTGAATGTGGCCTAATGCCCTTAGGCACTGATTTGCCATGTTGTGAATAGCAGAAACAAATGCAGTGGCCTATCCATTTTGAAATAGTCTGCTTTGAAATAGCCTTTCCTTGTGATCCTGCAGCATATGCCACTAAAAGTTGCTTAGTCTTTCTGAAAGCTTTAGTTTTGTCCAAGTAGAAGCGAAACTGTGTGTAGAAGCGAAACTGTCTGTGTATGTCCAAAGAATGCAGAAGTCTCTCCCCTTTATTCTGTGGGTTTGGATAAAAGGTAGGCAAATGAAGGGTTTCGTTAAGAGCCACACTGGACACTACCTTAGGCATAAATGTTGGGTTTGTCCTTAGAGGAAACCCTGTTCAGATGGAAAATAATAAAAGGTTCCACAGCCATTAATGCATGTAACTCTGAGACTCTTCTTGCTGAAGTTATTGCTAGGGGCAGAGCTGTTTTCCATAAGAATTTTATCTCAGCTGTATTGGCTGGCTCAAAAGGAGGCAGTGTGAGCTTTTCCAAGACAAAATTGAGGTCCCATGCAGGTATTGGTGCTCTCCTTGGAGGTCTTATGTTTTTGGCCCCTCTAAGGTACCACCTTAGCAGTGGATGTGAAAAAATAGGTGGGTCCGTATTGTAATGCAGAGGCATGGATCTTAACTGATGAGAAGGATAGGCCTTTGTCCAGCATCAGTTAGGTATTGTAAAATCTGAGGAATATTTGGTACAAGCGCGTCAATTCCTTGTGCCTGGTTCCAAGCACAAAATCGCTTCCATTTGTCTGCATAAGATTTTCTGGTGCTGGGCCTCCTGGCCTCCAAAATAAAATCCATAACCGCTTTAGAGAGAGGTGTGTTCTGAATGGTTACATTATCCGCCATGCAGACAGATTTAGAGTTCTGAGTTGGCTGTGCAGGATCTGATTGTTTTGTTGGGTCAGTAAACGAGGAATTTGAGGTAATGTCCAGGCTGGGCCTTGAGACAAGCTCTTTAGGATTGGGTACCAGTGCTGGCGTGGCCAATCCGGGGCAATCATTTTTGGCTTCTCTTGTCTGACCTTTAGGAGTATTTTGGGGAGGAGAGGCAGTGGAGGAAAGGCATGTACTGTAAGGGTTTTCCAGCTGAATGACAGCGCATCCACTTTCCATGCTTGTTTGTGATAAAGTCCTTGTGCAGAATCTCTGTATTGGCAGTTGTGAGGGGAGGCAAATAGATCTATGTCTGGGCATCCCCATTTCCTTGTTACCATGCTGAAGATTTGTGGATCTAGTTTCCACTCGTGAGGATCCATGAGGTTTCTGCTTAGTTCGTCTGCCAGAGTATTTGTCTTTCCTGGCAGGAATTGTGCTTGCAGGTGTACTTGATAAGTCAATGTGGTGTTCCACAAAATCATGGCTTGTCTGCAGAGGGGGTAAGAATGTGTGCCTCCCTGCTTGTTTATGTACCACATGACTGTAGTATTGTCAGTCTTTATCAGAAGTTGTCCCAGATGAAGTAGATCCTTGAAGGCTGTCAGGGCATTCTGTACTGCTAGCATCTCTTTTTGATTGATATGAAGATGCCTTTGGCTTGCGGGCCATGTGCCCTGAATACATTTTCCTGCCATGTGGGCCCCCCAGGCATAATCTGATGCATCTGTTGTTAGTGTCTGCCTGGCTGTGGGTAAAGTGAATGGCTGTCCCTTGTTGTGGTGACAGGCCTGTGCCCACCATCGAAACTCATGTTGCAGGCAGGGAATGAGAGTAATTAATGTTTCCAGGCTGTGGCAATGTTGAGTCCAAACACTTTTTAGATAGCATTGTAGCTTCCTCATATGCAGTCTTGCATATGGAATTAGCAGAATGCAGGATGCCATGAAGCCCAAAGCCTGCAGAATTTTTCTTGCAGATAAGCAGTTGCCATGCTTTCGAAGTAAGAAGTCAGTTGCCTTTGTTTGCCTGATGTGAGATAAGCCATCTGGGCAGTTGTATTTAAGCTTGCACCCAGGAATATTATCTCTTGAGAGGGTACTAGTTTTGATTTCTTTTCATTTACTATGTACCCTAGGCAAATTAGTAATCTTTTTACAAACACCAGATGCTTTAGTAGAATGTCTTTGTTCTCTGCTTGAATAAGGCAGTCGTCTAAGTAGGGATATATTTGAATTCCTCTGTCTGCAAAATGCAATTACTGGTGCCAGGCATTTTGTGAAGACCCTGGGCACAGCAGATAAGCCAAAGGGCAGTGCAGAAAATTGGTAGTGCATTGAGCCACTATGAATCTGAGGTATCTTCTGCAAATTGTCTGATTGGGACATGCAGGTATGCCTCTTTGAGGTCCAAGGTTACAAGCCAAGCCTTCTTGCCCAGCATGGGCAGAAGCTGCTGCAGTCTCAACATTTTGAATTTTGGAACGTCCAGAAAAGTGTTTAGAATAGACAGGTCCAGAATTTGTCTCCACACTTTGTCCTTTCTGGGTAGTCTTGAGTAAAATCCTTGTCCCTGCTCTTGTTGTGGTACTGGCTGAATAGCCCTCATGTCCATGAGAGATAAAATTTGCTTTTGTGCCTCTGCCCATTGATTGTGTGGCAGGTCTGGCATACCTTTTGCCTTTGGAAGGGTGTGAAAGTGGAACCTGTAGCCCTGAGAGACTATATTTAAGACCCATTTGTCCTGGGTGATCCTGTGCCAATTTTGTGAAAAAAGTGCTAGCTTTCCCCCTAAGGGTGCTGCCAAAAGATAAGTGCTTGGCATTGGCAGAGGAAAGTAATTGGGACAGTTTCCTATATGGCTGCGATTTATCTTCTCCGCTTTTGGAGATAGAAGCACCCCATTGTTTGGGCCTTTATGAGCCCTGGGGCGGTTGTCGGGCCTCTAGGGTGTCTGTATCTGCCTCTTTGTGGCTTGTCTGACACTGGAAAGGACCAATTCTTAGAAGGCCAGTTCCTGCTAAATCTGGGTGGTTGTACCTGTAAGAAATCCTTTACTGTCTGCATAGATTTCGCTTTATCCTCCATTTTCTTCAACACATCTTCTGCCTTAACACCAAACAAAGTATCACGCTGTAATAGAGCATCTAATAATTTTTCTTTAACATGATCAGGCAGATTCTGTTCCTTTAACCAAGCATGCCTTCTAATGACAGAAAGTACAGTTTTGTACCTACCATAAATGTAGATGTCCGAACTGGATAGCATCTGCAGTCATAACAAGTGGGTTGTCCTGTCGTCAGGCAGCCCTGCAGTCGGCCGGATTCCAAAGTCCGGGTCCGGCTTCGGCTGATGTCGCACTCCACCCGACGTCATCTCTGTTGGTCTTCGGGTATAAAAGCATCAGCCGACGCCATTTTCCTCAGTGTTTCTTGCCCCAGATGCCAGTAGCCCTCTTGCAGGCTAAAATTTGGATAGATGCCAATGTTTCCAAATAGATAGAGGTAAACACAACAATAAGCATATATGTACATATATACAAACAAATACACCATAAAAGACTCCCCAACAGCTAGCTATTAGGAGGGTAAACACCCTAGGAGTACCACAGAGGGAAGGAGGGAGGTAATCCTGACTGCAGATGCTATCCAGTTCGGACATCTACATTTATGGTAGGTACAAAACTGTACTATGTCCTTCATGGATGCATCTGCAGTCATAACAAGTGGGTAGAATACCATAGCCAACTAGGGAGGAGGATAAAAGTAGATTATGGTGTGTTTAGGATCCCTTGCAGTACAGCAGTGGCAAACCCTGCTCGGGATCTGGAATATAGAGGCAAATTATAATGCTTGGCAAATGTATGCACGGAGGTCCAAGTAGCCGCCTCAATAATGTCTTTGGTTGCCACTCCTCGTAAGAAGGCTGTGGTAGTGGCTGTTGCCCTTGTAGAATGAGGTCTTATGTTCTGTGGAATTGGTTTTCCATGGAAGGAGTAACAGTATCGTATGCAATTTCCTATCCATTTGGAGATTGTCTGTTTGGAAATAGCTTTTCCTTCCCTTCCTGTTGCATAGGCTACAAAAGTTGGTCAGTCTTTCTGCTATTTTTGTTCTGTCCAAGTAGTAGCGTAGCTGTCTATGTACATCCAAGGTATGCAGTATTCTTTCCCTCTGTTTTGTGGGTTGGGAAAGAAGGTAGGTAGGTGGATTGCCTGGTTTAAAGACACTCTGGATACCACCTTGGGCATAAATGTAGGATTAGTCCTCATGGACACTATCTTGGTGGAAGATTAGGAAGGGTTGCACTGCCATTAAGGCCTGTAGTTCTGAAGCCCTCCTTGCTGAAGTAATTGCCAGTAGGAAAGCAGTTTTCCATGACAGGTGTTGTAGGTCTGCTGTTGCTGCTGGTTCAAAGGGTGATAGTGTCAACTTTTCTAGCACAAAGTTTAAATCCCAAGCTGGTAATGGTGGTTTCCTTGGAGGTTTTACATTCTTGATTCCTCTGAGGAACTGCCTGAGCAAAGGGTGCGAAAAACAGGTGGATCAAAGCTGTATTCTGCTGAAATAGCTGATGCATGTATCTTGATGGAGGAGTAGGACAGGCCTGAATGAAGAAGTTCAGCCAGATACTCCAGAATGTTAGGCATATCTATGTTTGACACATCTTTTCCTCTTTCCGCACTCCAAATGACAAACCTTTTCCATTTTCCAGCATAGTTCCTTCTTGTTGAAGGTCTGCGTGCTTCAAGAATAATGTCTTTAACTCTTTGGGAAAGTTCTGGATTAGCTGCTGCTATGTGATGTTCCATGCAGTCAGTTGCAGCGTTTTAGGTTTGGATGTATGATGCTGTAGTTGTTCTGAGTTAACATCAAAGGCATCAGAGGTATTGGCCACATTTTGTTCGAGACATGCTCTTCAGTAGTGGGTACCAGTGTTGTCTTGGCCAGTTTGGAGGTATCAGGATTATCCTTGGACGCTCTTCCTTGATTTTTAGTAGTACCTTGTGTATCAAAGGAAGAGGTGGGAATGCATATGCTGTTAGGCCTTTCCAGTTGAAGGAGAGTGAGTCCACTTTCCATGCTAGTGGGTGGAATGTCCTTGTGCAGAATTTTTGAGCTGGTGATTGAGAGGTGATGCGAATAGGTCTATCTGTGGCATTCCCCATTTCTTTGAGATGGTCTTGAAGATGTCCGGGTGCAGCTTCCATTCGTGGGCATCCGGAGTGGTTCTGCTTAATATGTCTGCTAGAGTATTGTCTTTCCCCGGTACAAATATTGCCTGTAACTGAATGTTGTAGCTGAGTGCCAGGGTCCACAGCTCCAAGGTCATTCTGCATAGGGGTATGAATGAGTGCCTCCCTGTTTGTTGATGTACCACATGACTGTGGTGTTGTCTGTCCTTATCATCAACTGGCCCTCTTTGAGAAATGGTTTGAACTTTTGGATTGCCAGTTTTACTGCCAGCATTTCTTTTAGATTGATGTGCAGGTGAAGTTGATCCTGTGTCCACAATCCTTGCACGCATTTGTCCAGCATGTGGGCCCCCCATCCTAGGTCTGAAGTGTCTGTTGTGATGGTCTGGCTTGGTTGACATCTGCGAAAGGGTAGGCCTGGGTTTGACTGGCATGCCTGAGCCCACCATAGGAACTCCTGTTTTAAGCATGGAATTAGTGGGATTTCTGTTTCTAGACTGTGTCTGTGTTGGGACCATAAATTCTTTAGGTACCACTGTAGTTTCCTCATATGTAGTCTGGCAAATGGGACCAAGATTATGCATGATGCCATGAAGCCCAAGGCCTGCAGAACCTTTCTTGCTGTTAACTTGTTCAGTTTTGTTAGTGTCAAGAAGTAAAGAGGAAGTTCTTTTTGTTTTTCTGTAGTCAGGAATGCCATTTGTTGTACTGTGTCCAATTCCGCGCCCAAGAATGTCCTTGTTTGGGATGGTATCAGCCTTGACTTTTGTAAATTGACTGTGTATCCCAGTCCTTGTAGCAAGTAAATGACCCTTTGTAAATCTGTTGTCAGCTTGCTTTTGTTGTCCCCTTGTAGCAGGCAGTCGTCCAGGTATGGGTAAATTTGAATTCCCTGTAGTCTGCAATGGGCGATTACTGATGCCAGGCATTTTGTGAATACTCTAGGCGCAGTAGATAAGCCAAAGGGCAATGCTGAGAATTGATAGTGCTCTGATCCTGCAAGAAATCTGAGGTATCTTCTGCAGATTGGTCGAATGGGGACGTGCAGGTATGCCTCCTTGAGATCTAGAGTTACCAGCCAAGACTCCTTGCCCAGCATGGGAAGAAGTTGCTGTAGGGTCAGCATTTTGAATTTTGGGACAATGATGTATGTATTTAAGGTGGACAGGTCGAGAATTGGTCTCCAACTTTTTTCCTTTCTTGGAACTAGGAATAGTCTGGAGTAGAACCACTTTCCTTGTTCTGCTGTTGGCACTATTTCCACAGCTCTCATGTTTGCTAACTCCATTATCTGGCGTAGAGCCTCTGTCTTTTGATGTGGAGGTAGATTTGGCATTCCTCTTTTGACTGGTAAAGTGTGGAAGTGAAACCGGTAACCTTGATCTATGGTTTGTAAAATCCACTTGTCTTTTGTTATGTAGTGCCAGTTCTTTGAAAATAAGGTTAACTTTCCGCCTAGAGGAGCTGCTATTTGTTCCCTGGTAGGCGGATTTAGGATTAAGTCACTGTGGTTGTGCTGATGTAGTGGCAGTGGCTGTGTCTGTGCCTCTGTTGTTACCTTGCCACTGTCGTCCTCTGTAGGCACCTCCTCTGGATTGGTTTCTGCCTCTGGAACGTCTATTCCTGCCCCTTTGAAATTTTGTGGAGTCAGGAGAGGACCAATTTTTGGCAGGCCAGTTCCTGCTAAACCTTGGGGGTTGAACCTGCAAGAAATCTTTAACAGTTTGAACAGATTTTGCCTTTTCTTCCATTTTCTTCATAACCTGCTGGGCAGGTGTACCAAACAAACTTGTCTTGTCCATAGAAGCATCTAGCAACTTAGCTTTAACATGATCCGGTAAAGCTTGTTCCTTTAGCCATGCATGCCTTCTTATCACTGTGCCTGTCATGGCTGATCTAAATGAAGCCTCCAGTGCATCATAGCCACATTTTAAGGAATGGTTGCTAACCTGTTGTATGTTATTTACCATCTCTAATACATATTTCTTATCAAGAGATTCATCAGTGGTTAGTCTTTTAGTTAACTGATCAAGCATAAACTCTTGGTATTGTATCATGTGAAACTGACAGTTTAAAGCTCTAGCTGAGAGAGTAGCTGAAGTGTAGACCTTTTGACCCCATCTGTCTAATGACCTTGCTTCCCTTTCAGAAGGAATAGGGTTTTAGCTGTGGTCGGCTACTGCCTTGGGACCCTGGGATATAGTTTCTGGGTCTGCAAGTGGGGCCTTGTAAAGGTGGTGATGAGTATCTGGCACCCTGTAAAATCTGTCTGGTTTGGCAGGGGCTGGGGTAAAGAATCTGGAGCGGAGCAAACATCATTGAAAGCATCATCCACCACAGAGAGAACAGGAGGTATAGCTAAGGGCCTGTGCTGTGGGAGGTGCAGAAAGGTCCTAAGTCTTTTCTGGAGTCTGAAAAATCCTGTTGCTGCCATTGGAACTGTTCTCGCATGGCATGCAAGGTTTCCCCAAAGGAGAATTCTTCTGGTGGGAAGCAGCTGGAATGGATTCTTCAGCATCAGAATCTTCAAAATTGGAGAAGGGAGCCTCAGGCCGGTCAGTTATGTCTGATTCATCAGCAGAATCATCAGAAGACACTGGCTCAGGGGCTCTGCCCTAGGTCTCTTCTCTGGCGGCTGAGAGGCCCTGTCTGGGTGAGATTGAGATCCTCTAATTAAAGAAATTAAATCTTCTGCCAAAGAAAGCATTTGAGAACTAGAAGAGGGCCTGGATGTGGGGGTTTAACAGGCACTGTTTTAGTAGTCTTGGCTGCTTTAGCCCTGGCGAAGGCCTTAATGGACATGGCAGCTGGAGGCCTAGCAGCACCACGTGCTGGGGTAGAGACATCCAAGGGGATGGTGTCTGATAAGTCAACCACCGTAGTGGGTAAAATGTCTGAGGTCGATTCAAGAGTTGTAGCAGGGGCCTCAGTTGTAAGAATAGGTTCAGCTGTACTTTGATCAGTTTTCTCGGTTTCGCCGAAACCGAGACACTCGCTGTTTGCTTTACCGTGGTTTCGCCGAAACCGCGGACCGCGAGTGTCGGTCTTTATCTTTGCTTTTGGGGTAGTCGGAGGATCCGACGGCATAATGTACGCAAAATCAGAACCGAAAAACTGTTCTGCAAACTCCGACCGACGCCTAAGCGTTAGTCGGTTAAAAGAGGCACAGGCCGAACAGGCTGCTACGTCGTGGGCTGGGCCTAAACAAGGCAGACAGTAAGAGTGGAAATCTTTATGAGGTATTTGTTTCCCACAGGTTAAACAATTGTTAACTTTTTCTGACATCGGCTGAGGCAAGAAAGAGTCCCCAACGGGGTACTTAGCTTTAGAAGTCTTCGAAGTAGCATTCGGTAGAAGTAATCTCTGGATCCGACCGACCGGCACTTGCGAACAGCTTCTGCTTCGGGCGCCACGCGGCAAGAAAGACTGGGGAAAATGGCGTCGGCTGATGCTTTATACCAAGACCAACAGAGATGACGTCGGGTGGAGTGCGACATCAGCCGAAGCCGGACCCGGACTTTGGAATCCGGCCGACTGCAGGGCTGCCTGACGACAGGACAACCCACTTGTTATGACTGCAGATGCATCCATGAAGGACATCCTGTAACAGCGGCCCTGCAAGAGGCCTCCAGTGAATCAAAACCACATTGCAAAGTATGCTTTCCCACTTGGTCGGCTGCATGCAATAAATCCTGCATTTCCTTGTTTTCAGAACATTCAGAATTTGTCAACATTTTCTGCTTTAACAGTGACATTAAGTATTGCTGATATGTAAGCATATGAAACTGACAATTTAAAGCCCATACAGCCAAGGTAGCAGAAGTGTAAACTGTTTTCCCTCATCTGTCCAGTGCCCCAGAATTCTTATCAGAGGGAACAGGGTTTTTTGCAGTAGAGGCCTTGACCCCTTTGGGACCCTGAGATATAGTTTCTGGGTCAGCAGCAGGGTTTTTATATAGAAATTTATGAGAGTCTGGAACCCTGTAGTATCTGTCTGGCTTAACAGGTGCAGGAGGTAAAGAGTCAGGAGGGAGGCCGGACTCTGAAAATACATCTGCAATGTCTAGAACAGGTGGAATAGCAAGAGGCCTGTGCTGAGATAGTAGAAGAAAGTCTGAGCCTTTTCTTAGATTTTGAGTAATCTTGGCTCTCCCGGTGGAAGTTCTCCCTCATGGGATGCAGGGTTTCCCCAAAAGAATAATCCTCAGGAGGAGAAGCTGAAGAAATAGATTCTTCAGTATCAGAATCCTCATAGGGAGGAAAAGAGTATCCCTATTCTGAAGAGGAGTCAGAGGAAATGGAAACCTGATCAGAAGAATCATATTCTGTGTCTTGCCTAGGCCTCTTATCAGGAGGAGGATGGGAACCCCTGATCAAAGTAATTAGGTGTTCGGCCATTTTAAGCATCTGTTTCTTAGGCATGGAAGTCTGTCCAGGAGAATGCTGTACTTGTTTCTTTGTCTTTAAAGCTGTCTTAGTCTTTGCCTTGGAAGCGGAGGTTGGCTTGACATATAACCGTGCAGGTCTGAAAACACCTTCAGAAGCCGATGCCTGCTCAGCGGCTCTGGACCCATCTGTGGGAATAGTTTCCGAGTGTCCAATACCTTGAGTACCCAGGGGCCTAGCTGTCTCCAAGTGGGAGTTGGAAGCGGCCTGTGGCTCTGAGGTAGCAGGCGTCAGGGGGCTGCGAAAGCGCCTCACTGAGAACCGGTGACTGGCCTAGCGGAGGCCTCATCGGTTTTGGACCTCGGATGCCGGTCCTTTCCCTTGCGCTTTTTATAAACTCCGGTCGGCTGTTCCAACTGCATTATATAATTAAACCTTCGGCCAAAGTAATGAAAAGCAAAATCGTACCGACGCTTAATAGTGCGTTGGTTAAATCTAGCTCAAAACAGACAGCTAGCAACGTCATGGTCAGGGTCTAGGCAAGGAATACATTAAGAATGAAAATCCTTATGAGGTATTTGCTTCCCACAAGAAATACAATTAACTTTTTCTGACATCGGTCTGGAGCAAGAAATAAGTTTCCCCAACAGGGTACTTAGCTTTATTGAAGACTTCGGATCTGAAATTCAATTTCGAAAATATCAGGAGTCGGTCGACAGGCACTTGCGAACTGCTTTTGTTTCGGGCAATGCGCGGCAAGAAAGACTGAAGAAAATGGCGTCGGCTGCATCTTTTATACCCCTGGCGCACTGACGTCGGGGAAGAGGCAACAGCAACCAATGCCAGACCAGGACTTTGGAATTCAGGCCGACTGCGGGTAGCCTGCCAGCAGGATAACCAAAGTGTAATGACTGCAACAGTGAAACACGAACATCGAAAATTTCAGGAGTCGGCCGACCAGCACTTGCGAACTGCTTCTGCTTCGGGCACCGTACGGCAAGAAAAACTGATAACATGGCGTCGGCTGCATGCTTTATACCCCTGACTAGCTGACGTCATGGAAGATGAGACAGCACCAGACGCAGGACCCAAGACTTTGATAATCAGGCCGACTGAGGGCTACTGCAAGCAGATAACCCAAATGTGATGACTGCAACAGTGAAGCACGAAGAACATCTGGCTCAAGATACATTAGTGAAGACAGAAAATGTTGGAGAAACAGTTAAAGCCCTAGGCTCAGTCAGGTCCATGAAGGACCTATATACCCGAGCTGTGCTTGGGAGTATTCTCCTATTGCCTTGTAAAGGGCATCCCTACAGAACAGATACTACGAAGGTAAGGCACAGAATACAGCGTCCTCCGTGTTGGAATGGAACTGGTCAACAAAGGCCAGCTCACCTGCCTCAGACCCTGAGTTATCAGAATCCTCTGCTAGTGGCAGTTCTACTCTCCTTTTAAGAGAGAACTCCAGATGCCTCAGGAATTTCCAATGCCGTCTCCTGGGACTTGAAGAAAAATTAAAGTCATGAACCAAATTGGAAAAGGTGTCATGAAGGAGACTGGGATTAGTGTAGTCACCCTCACTAATAAACCAAGCACCAAGAGCAGGTGGATATCTTCAAATTAGGATGACACATTGTAAACCTTGGCTTGAGATGATTGCCACTGCTGAAGGGACACCCTGACCTAGTGTGCAAAATGGGAAAAAGGGATGAGGATGGATGGGTGGATTAGTAGATAAAACTTTAATGACAGTGGCCTCAACTAAAACAAACTCCAAAGTTAGCAGCCTGAGTTTGGGGTTTCAGGACAAAGGAAAAAGTACAGTTTTGTACCTACCATAAATGTAGATGTTAGAGTGTATACACTGCTGCAGTCATTACACTTGGGTTATCCTGCCGTCAGGCGGTCCCTCAGTCGGCCTGAGTTCCAAAGTCTTGGTCTGGCATCGGTTGCTGTTGCTTCTTCCCTGACGTCAGTGCGACAGGGGTATATAAGATGCAGCCAATGCCATTTTCTTCAGTTTTTCTTGCCCCAGATGTCAGGTGCCCCCAAAAAGGTAGGCAATGCAAATTGCTAATAAAATATACATATGAACAGCAATCTAAAAATTTCAGTTACCAGCAAATACTCCCCATAGGTAGTAAAGGGTAGAAGCCTTAGGTATGTACCAGCAAGTAAGAGGGGAAGGAGGGAGGGTAACCTGGACTGCAGCAGTGTATACACTCGAACATCTACATTTATGGTAGGTACAAAACTGAACTATGTTCATAGTGTTACACTGCTGTAGCCATTACACTTGGGTAGAATCCCAAAGCTGAGGTTGGGTGGCTGGTTCTATAAGGCATTAGGGGTGGCTGTAAGGCCCTGCAGCACAGCAGTGGCAAAGCCAGCTCTGGATTTAGAGTAAAGAGGCAGATGGTAATGCTTGGTAAAGGTATGTACAGAACTCCAAGTTGCTGCTTCCAGAATGTCCTTGGTAGGTACTCCTCTGAGGTAGGCAGTTGAAGTGGCTGTTGCCCTGGTAGAATGAGACCTAATGCTGTTAGGTACAGTTTTCCCACGGTGTGTACAGCAGAAACGTATAGTGTCCTATCCATTTTGAGATGGCCTGTTTTGAAATGGCTTTTACCTGTGCTCCTGCAGCATATGCTACAAACAATTGTCCAGTTTTCCTGAAAGCTTTGGTTTTGTCCAAGTAGAAACGTAACTGTCTGTGTATATCCAAAGAATGCAGAAGTCTTTCCCCTTTTTTCTGTGTGTTAGGATAAAAAGTTGGCAAGTGAAAAGTTTGGTTTAGAGTCACACTTGATACCACCTTTGGCATAAAAGTAGGGTTTGTTCTTAAAGACACCGTGTCTTGGTGGAAAATGATGAAAGGTTCCACTGCCATTAGTGCCTAATTCTAAAACTCTTCATGCTGAGGTTATTGCCAGGAGCAGAGCAGTTTTCCAAGAGACATTTTAAATCTGCTGGCTCAAAAGGAGGCAAAGTTAATTTTTCCAGCACGAAGTTGAGGTCCCAAGTTGGAGTTGGTGCTCTACGGGGCGGTCTTATGTTTTTAGCCCCTCTGAGGTACTATTTTAGCAAAGGGATTAGAAAAAAATAGGTGGATCCGTGTTGTAATGAGCAGAGATGGCAGAGGCGTGGATCTTGATGGATGAAAAGGAGAGGCCTTTGTCCAGCATCTCAGTTAAATATTGTAATATCTGAGGAATATTTGGGACAAGAGGGTCAAGGCTGTGAGCCTGGTTCCAGGCACAGAATCTCTTCCATTTATCCGAATAGGCTTTCCTGGTGCTAGACCTTCTGGCCTCCAGAATGACATCCATAACAGCTTTGGAGAGAGGCATTGCTTGCTTGACTAAGGAATTTGCCATGCAGCCACGTTTAAAGTCTTTAGCTGGCTGTGAAGTATCTGATTGTTGTGCGAAGTCAGAAGATGTGGGATTTGATGCAAAGTCCAGGTTGGACCTTGTGCTAAGTTCTTTAAGATTGGATACCAGTGCTGGCGTGGCCAGTCTGGGGCAATCAGGATCATCTTTGGCTTTTCTTGCCTGGCTTTTATGAGTACCTTTGGAAGGAGAGGTCGTGGTGGGAAAGCATACACTTACAGATTTTTCCAGCTGAATGAGACGGCATCCACTTTCCATGCTTGTGGGTGGTAAGTCCTTGTGCAGAATTTCTGTAGCTGGCAGTTCATTGGGGATGCAAACAGATTTATGTCCGGGCTCCACCATTTTTGTTATCGTTCTGAATATTTGTGGATGTAATTTCCACTCGTGCGGATCCATGATGTATCTGCTTAAGTTGTCTGCCAGTGTGTTTTTCTCTCCTGGCAGGAATTTTGCTTGCAGATGAACTTGATAGGTTAGAGTTGTGTTCCACAAGGTCATGGCTTGTCTGCAGAGGGGATAAGAATGAGTGCCCCCTTGCTTGTTTATGTACCACATAACTGTGGTGTTGTCTGTCTTTTGTAGTAGTTGTCCTGGATGCAGAAGGTCCTTGAAAGCCATAAGGGCATTTTGTACAGCTAGCATCTCTTTTTGATTGATATGAAGATGCCTTTGTTCTGCGGGCCACTTGCCCTGAATACATTTTCCTGCCATGTGTGCTCCCCTGGCGTAATCCGATGCATCTGTTATCAGTGTTTGCCTGGGTGTGGGTGGAGTGAAAGGCTGTCTCTTGTTGAGGTGACATGCTTGAGCCCACCATCGAAACTTCTGTTGAAGGCAAGGAATTAGTGGTATTACTGTTTCCAAACTTTGACAATGTTGAGACCAGACACTCTTTAGGTACCATTGTAGTTTCCTCATATGCAGTCTGGCATATGGAATTAGCAGTATGCAAAATGCCATGTAACCCAAGGCCTGCAGAATTTTTCTTGCAGGGAGTTGGGCCTTTGTTGCCATCAATTGAAAGTATTGAGTCAGTTGTCCTTGCTTGTCTGACGTGAGATAGGCCATCTAGGCCATTGTATTCAAGCTGGCACCCAGGAATATTATCTCTTGTGAGGGCACTAGTTTTGGCTTCTTTTCATTTACTGTGTACCCTAAGCAACTTAACTTTTTTACAAACGCCAGATGCCTTAGATTACTGGGATGTCCAACCTTTTGGCTTGCTGGTGCCGCATTGAGTGAACAGAAATGGTCTTGGGGCCGCATATAAAATATATCATATAGTTAACTCTTTTGTTGCTCCGGAAGACCACAGTTGACCTCCTGGCTGTACTGTAGGTGCATTTGAACAATGAATAAATGTAATAAATGCCTAATATTTGCCTTAAAATTCTAATTATCATTCTAATTCTCTAATCTAACAGTTAACTCTAACAGCTTAGTTAATATATATATTTTTTTTTTTTTTTTTTTATAATAAACAGATATTCACTACAGCACTAGCATTTCTCACTGGGAAAACCATTCCAGCAGTCCAACTACATAAAATGTCAACATCAGCAGTCCTACAATATTATAATCCACAAAAATAACCCAACAAATTTGCAATAAAGTAAAGACTTCACATTACTAACTTAATAAAACAATTCTGAATAAGCTACAAGAGGGTCTCACCCAAACAAATAACTGGTGCCAGAAATATGGCCTCAAGCTAAATGCCAAAAAATGCATCATCATCCCCTTTGAGGAGAGTGATGTCCCCACAAATTATCACATTAATAACAATGTTGTAAGCACGCAATAAGTCATATGGTACTTGGGCACCCAGGTTGCTAGAAACCTGACTTTTGACCACCACATTGTCTCCATTGTAAGGAAAGCTTTTTACATGGCCCACTTCATTAGTAAACGTATCTCATCCAGGGACAAGGAGGTCATAACATCCCTGTATTCTTCCTTTATAAGAGCCATTATTGAGTGCAATGCCTCTTTTGGCATGTGCCTCAGCAAACCACCCTGCCAAAAGAAAGACTACAACCATTTCTGACAAAAAAGGTCAAAGGACTAAGTTCACTTACTTATCCAAACAGACTAAAAAGCTTTTTGCTTTCCTCTGTCTCTCACTGGCCCCTATAAATTTCATCATTGGCTTGCTTTCCAGGCTAAGAAAGATCCTGCCTTAAGAGACGTCCTCTACCTCAGAAATACTGGTTATACTTAAAACGCTCACTACAAAGACCACAGCCTTCACTGCAACATAAACAAGCCGCTTTTTATGGACAGGTTCTTGACAAAAACCTTCAACTTCTGTAAAAAGCTCCTCTCATTATCAAACAATATAGTTCAGCAACACGATGACTGGATGGATAGCCATAAATGTAGTCCTTGGGTAAGTAACATTGCCTTCATCAAACCAGATGGAAAATCCACATACTAATCTTTCCCAGCTGGATGGCTAAGATCTAATATTGGTTACTCAAGTCTAGTTGCCCAAGAAGAGGGGCATGTTTAACTAAGAATTCCACTGGCAAAATTATATTCAGTATACATATTAAATCTCTCTCTTACACACACACAAACACACACACACACAAGCTCCTACTTTTAAAATAGGCAACCTCAGTAATCACATGACACCAACTCACTGAATGAAATTGTCTGGAAGTCAAAATATCTGAAAAAAAAAATCATAATAGAGATGGATTCATCCATGTAATTTCCAACCACCAAAAGGACCATCAATAAATCAACAAACAACTGCTTGGCAAAACGTAAATCAATAAGAAAACCATAAACTATAATGCTACATACTGGTGTAAACATACCACATAGGTGGTAATCCATTAAGTACAGAAGTAGTAATTAAGGACCTGGGGACAACCACGTGGCCAAAGTTGTTAGAAAAACATTTTATATAGCCTACCTAATCATGAAGGGATTCACATCTAGATCAGGGGAGGTCATCGTGCCTCTTTACTCATCCCTCAACAGGCCCATAATTGAGTACAATGCCCCTTTTGGGATGTACCTTACCAGACACCTGCAGCAACTGGAAAGACCCCAAAAGTACCTCACCAAGAGGATCAAAGGGCTCAAACAGATGCCATATGCTGCCCGGTTAAAGAAACTCCAGCTCTACTCAGTTGCATACCGCCTGTTCAGAGGCGATCTGTGCCTGACGTATAAAGCCATGTCCAACCCGGAATTAATGGACATGCTGCACCTCAGAAAATCCAAATCCCATCGAGCTACGCACTCGAGACGTGAACCTCAGCACTGAAATAAATAGGACATGCTGGAGGGACAGATTCATAACCTACATGCTCCCTTCACTCTGGAATAAAATCCCAGTCCAGGTTAGGCAGAGTCCCGCATTGACTCTCTTCAAGAGGAATCTTGATGAGTGGATGGGAGATCGTAGGTTTACCCCGGGTATCACTTCTGTGTCACTGTTAGACAGAGGCACAGTATACTAACCTCGAAAAAGGGCATAGCAAAATAAATTTAAAATGGGTGGCGAAAGCCAAACACATTCTGGCTAGGCTTATAAATGCCCTAGGGCAGATAGCCTAGTATGAACCTATGAACATATAACTTGTGTCAATCCCCAGGTTAATCCATACCAAAAGATTGTTTCAGAGCTTCAGCTATGTACAAACAGCTTTCTCCTAAAAACTTAACTCATTGATATTTGCCTTGCTGTAATTATAACTGTAAAAAAAATGTTTTTAAGTTTATTCTGCACCTCAATGATTCTCACTGTTACGAGATGTAATTTCTGCCATATTGTATGAGTACTACATCCATAATTTGCTGTCTCTCTCTCATGTATTGTATTATATTGTTTTGTGTTATTTTTGGAGCTTTTCTCCCCGGGCCTCCGCTGAAAATGGACCTGTGTCCAGTCGGACTTTCCCAGTAAACAAATGTAAAATAAAATAAATAAAAATAAACTTCCCTCCAATCTAAAGCCATTTGACGTTCAGACATTTTAATTTGTGCAGAAGTTACTCACAGACTGACAGTTTACTGAGCTGTAATGCTGACCTTCGCTTTTGAAAAAAACTAATTCCCAGACTTTGTCAATAGTTCAAAGTCTCGAGAGGATTATTTATTTATTATATATTTATTTTTGGAAAACATCTTTAAAACTGATTACACACCCAGAAACACAAAAAAGTTATTTTGATTTCTTGCAGCAGTCTGTGGTTTACATAATCACAAGTCACATTAGCACTCTATGCTTGTGTCCGAACAGGTGAATCATACCTGTCAATTCCAAAAGAAGTAAAGTAGCTTAAGAAGGTTATTTGCAAGGTTACATGGCAGTTTATATTGGAAATAAGCAGAGATATTAAAAAGGCTCTGTTTTTCATAATTATGCCGAAAAGTCTTCCAAGGTAAATACAACTTCTGATTTAGTATGGAACCATAACTCTTCAACCTTAGAGCAAGAAATCTGGACAAAGCGAAAAATAAAAGTGGGACACAGGCCCAAAAATAGTTATGCATCACAGACACCATTGAAACAACTGTAGCTGCAAACATTATACATCACTTATAATCTTTCTATCCCATTATTGTCAGTTAAACATTTATATGGCTCATTCAGTCCTGCCTTCTTTTGCATCAAAGAAAACCATGCTTTGAAATGACAAATGCATTAAAAATAATAAATGAAACACATTGCATCAACATCCTGCAACTTCCTACCTGCAAGCAACCACAGAGCTTTCAACTGAAATTAGGACTGTTTGTTTCCCCAGAATGACAGCTCTCGCTAATTAAGTCTAATGGTATACAATCTACCAGTATCTGGACTACCTGGAAGAAATTAAATGATGGCCTGTAAACTGAAAGTACACTTTGTTTAATTAAACTAAATTTCTAAGCCCACTTACTATATTTTTTTCAGTAACATCCCAATATCCATTTCCAGGTCACTTTACAAGACATTGGCAGTGGTAGACTTGGCATCCTTCAGAACCCCACAGGCCCACGCTAATACATTGTCCACTGAATGTAAATATCCATCCACTGTAAATGGCAAGAAGCTATGTCTTAAAAAATTAACTTCTTGCATGCGTACCCAAGTATTAGGTTTTGAAACAAAGAAACATTCTCCACAGTCCGTAAGTCTCTGTCTTTAATAATTGTCTACTGTTGCAGCACTCCCAACACATAAGCACACACACACACACACACACTAAAATCCCCAACATTTAAAAAATGACATTGTGCCAACTTGATTTGCCAGTATTGATGATCCGCCAAAGCTATGCTTACTGTTGTTCAATCTAGCACTGCTTAGAACCCACCAATGAAAAAACAGTGTGTGTGTGTGTCTCTCGGCTTTTCCCGGTTAGGGGTCGCCACAGCGGAACTCCGGTCGGCTAATGATTGGCAGTAGAGTTTTACGTGCTGGCTTGCCGGGCCTAACGCACAACCTTCAATGAAGGAACGCCCATTCACGCATGTTGTCACACAGTAGATGCTCTGAGAATCGAACGGGCAATGTCTAACTGTGAGGCGACAATGCTACCGCAGCACCACCACCGCAGTACCAATGAAAAAACAGTACTAGGTGCTTTTTTGTTTGTCTGAAAAAAAGAATACAATTTTATATACTACAGACCCACATAGTCAGTCCACTACTGACCCATTAACCCTAGGCTGCTGTCTCATTCTTACTTCCTGGAACTGCATTACTTTGGATGACTACTTTTATTTCCTAAGCAAAAGACACAAATTTAAAGATGAGGCAAAAATCCAGACATTCTTTAAAAATCCATACAGTTAAGAGGTATGAGTTCATGTTCAATACAACACTCTCCCTGTCAGGAAAGCCGCAATTTAATGAAAGTGTACTCTTAATGTATGATGTATTTGTGAGCTAACTTGTTTGTGTTCAGTAGGTAGACTGATCATTGTTAGCCTCTTTGTGCATGCATCTCTGTCATGCACGCACACACACACACACACACACACACACACACACACACACACACACACACACACACACACACACACACACACACACACACACACACCTTCTACTTTCACGCACACAATTCTGCTTTCATGCATGCACTCACTCACTCCGTACTTATCTATTAACACGGGTAATTGCTGTCTCTTTCAAAGGCAACAGCGGCAAATCCATACATGAGTCCCTCTTCAGCGAGAACACACACACACACACTGATTGTTCGGTGCAAAATAATGGTGTAAACACACGGACCCTTTTTTTGCTCAAAAACAAAACTAGAAGGGTGCTTTGGCGCATGCACACAGCATTACAGGTCACGGGAGCGAAAAACACAAACCAAAAAAAGTGTTTTGGGGCATGCGTACATCGATGTTGCAGTTAAAGGTTGAGGGCCGCATGTGGCCCGCGGGCCGCAGGCTGGACACGTCTACCTTAGAAGAATGTCCTTGCTCTCTGCTTGAATCAGGCAGTCGTCCAGGTACGGATAAATATGAATTCCTTTCCGTCTGCAAAATGCAATTACTGGTGCCAGGCACTTTTGTGAAGACCCTGGGCGCAGTAGATAAGCCAAAGGGCAGTGCAGAGAATTGGTAGTGCACTGAACCAGCTATGAATCTGAGGTATCTTCTGCAGTTTTGTCTGATAGGGACATGCAGGTATGCCTCCTTGAGGTCCAAAGTTACGAGCCAAGCTTTCTTGCCCAGCATGGGAAGAAGTTGCTGTAGTGTCAACATTTTGAATTTTGGAACATCCAGGTAAGTGTTTAGAGAAGAAAGATTCAAAAATGGGCCTCCAGGCTTTTTCCTTTCTGGGAACCAGAGTCTTGAGTAAAATCCTTGTCCTTGCTCCTGTGTTGGTACCTTCTGAATAGCTCTCATGTCCATGAGTGCTGTAATTTGTCTTTGAGCCTCTGCCCATTGATTTGGTGGCAGATTTGGCATTCCCTTCAGTCTTGGCAGTGTGAAAGTGGAACCTGTAATCTTGAGATACAATGTTGAGAACCCATTGGTCTTTGGTGATCATATGCCAATTGTGACAGAAACGTGTCAGTTTTCCTCCCAAGGGGGGCTGCCAAGAGAGAACTGTTTGGCAGCTGTAGTGGGAAGTCATTGGGGCTTGTTTTTGTAAGGTTGAGGCCCGTCTTCCCCTTCTTTCTGGGTTGATGCATCCCATTGTCAAGGCCTGTAAGGACCTTGTAGTTGACCTATACCTCTTGGACGTCTGTATTTGCCCCTTTGAGGTCTAACTGGAAAGGACAGATTCTTTGTTGGCCAATTTCTCCTAAATCGAGGTGGCTGAACCTGTAAGAAATCCTTCACCGTTTGCATAGATTTTGCCTTATCCTCCATTTTCTTCAATACCTGTTCTGCCTTAACTCTAAATAGAACATCCTGCTGTAAAGGTGCATCCAATAATTTTGCTTTAACATGATCTGGTAAAGTCTGTTCTTTTAACCAAGCATGTCTTCTAATGAGACATCCTGTAACTTCTGCTCTACAGGAGACCTCTAATGAATCAAAACCACATTGCAAAGTATGTTTTCCCACTTGTTCAGCTGCATGCAATAAATCCTGCATTTCTTTATAATTAGGAGGGTCTGAGTTTGGAAGCATTTTTTGTTTCAACTGAGACATCAAATATTGCTGATATTTTAGCATGTGAAACTGGCAATTTAAGGTCCTCATTGCTAAAGTTGCAGATGTATATACTTTCTTCCCCCATCTGTCTAATGCTCTGGAATCTCTGTCAGAGGGGACTGGATTATTTGCTGAGGAGGCCTTTACCCCTCTGGGAGGGTCAGCAGCAGGGCTTTTATAAAGAAATTTGTGAGAGTCAGGGACTCGGTAGTATCTGTCTGGCTTAACTGGAGCAGGGTAAAGAATCAGGACTTAAACTGGATTCAGTATACACATCATCCACAATATCTAAACACTTGCGGAAGAGCAAGGGGTCTGTGTTGTGGTAATAAAAGGAAATCTCTGAGCCTTTTCTTGGACTCTGAGTAATCCTGGCCCTCCCAATGGAAATGCTCCCTCATGGTATGCAAGGTTTCCCCAAAGGAGTAGTCCTCTGGCGGAGAGCCTGAAGGAACTGATTCCTCAGCATCAGAATCCTCATAGTGGGGTAAAGAGTATCCTAGGTCTGAAGATGAATCTGAAGAGATGGATACCTGGTCGGATGAGTCAGTCTGCATCCTGTCTAGGCCTTTTATCAGGAAGTGGGATGGGACCCCCTGATCAGAGTGATTAAGTCTTCGGCCATTTTGAGCATTTGTTTCTTAGGCATGGAGGCCTGTCCTGGTGAATGTTGAATCTGTTTCTTTGTTTTTAAAGGAGTTTTAAACTTAGTAGAAGATTTAATGGTTAACTGAGTAAGGTCTGAAAACACCCTCTGAAGCTACAGGTTGCTCAGCTCCTCTGGATCCCTCTGAAGGGTTAGTCTCAGTAGGCTGTAAATCTGGTGCGTCCGAAGGCCCAGCCATCTCCACGTGGGAGTCAGAGACGGTCTGAGGTTCTTAAGTAGCAGTCGTCAGGGGCGAAGGCACCTCGCTGAAAACCAGAGAACCGGCGACTGGCCTAGAAGAGGCTTCGTCGTCAGTTTTGGGCCTCTGATGCCTGTCCTGGTCTTTGCGCTTTGTGTGTGTTCCGGTCGTCGGTAGTTCCGACGGCATTGTATAATTAAATTTTCTGCCAAAATAATGTCGGGCAAAATCAAACAGACGTTTAATAGTGCACTTGTTAAACCTAGCACAAAACCGACAACCTGTGACGTCGTGGTCTGGGCCTAGGCATGGGATACAATAAGAATGGAAGTCCTTATGAGGTATTTGCTTCCCACAAGAAATACAGTTATTAACTTTTACTGACATCGGTCTGAGGCAAGAAAAAGTTTCCCTAACGGGGTACTTAGCTTTGTAGAAGACTTCAGTTCTGGATTCGGAATGAAAATCTCAGGAGTCGGCCGACCGGCACTTGCGAACTGCTTTTGCTTCGGGCACCGCGCGGCAAGAAAGACTGAAGAAAATGGCATTGGCTGCATCTTATATACCCCTGTCACACTGACGTCAGGGAAGAAGCGACAGCAACAGACGCCAGACCAAGACTTTGGAACTCAAGCCAACTGAGGGACCGCCTGACGGCAGGATAACCCAAGTGTAATGACTGCAGCAGTGTAACACGATGAACATCTGATGGCATCTCACAAAGTATCCTCCTTTTCCAGTCAGTCACTCTCTTCTCATCCTGCTTTCAAGAACTCTTCCGCTTCAGAAGGTGGGCTCCCAGAGACCACGTTGGATGCCAAATGGGGATAACTATACTGGATGCACCCCCTCTCTAGAGCTGCAAACTCCCAGAGAGATTTGGCTCTTCTTCGGATTGCCTTCAGGATGAATCTGGCACAATACAGACATGTCCATGTCACACACTAAGGCAAGACAGAAGACACACCAAGAAAGAAAATTTTATGCAGTACTTCCCACAATCCATTTTTTTTTTTAAGTGCGTCTAAATCGGAGTCACTAGCAGACAGAAGAAAAATAAACAGCTACACAAAGTGCAAAAGAAATTCCCCTGTGGAGTACTCACCTGTCCTCTAGAAGCAAGCCGAAAGACTGTTGGAACTCAAAGCGCATGACTGCACTGCTCCTGCAGCAAGAAAGATCACAGGGTGACACTGGTCAAAACCATTCATACCACTAACATCCTGGTGTCAAAATAAGGTGGGGGCATCAATGAGTTTGGGTCTTCCAGACATTACAGAAATTCACCCCTGGTCTGACACCCATGTTTCTGATGGATAAAAGAAGCCATTAAATCTTGCTCCAACTCACCATTTAAAATAACCTCTAAGGCACAATAATTTGAGGGATACATCTGTACTTCATGACTAGGCTTATAAAGACTCCAGTGGTCATTAAGCTTACAGATGTATATTACGCTAAGTAGAGGGTGTTATACAAAGCAAGTGGAGGAAGGCACAACTTTGGAAGTCAGGCTGACCTTTGGGCTACCCATTTGCCGTCCTCATCTGTGGGACATCCTGCCAAACACAGTTGTGCAAGTCGAACTTACCATAAAGTACAGTTGTGTAAAATTTTACCATAAGCAGTACATGCCCTCCTCTTCACTGTTGCAGTATTCTTTACTATAGGGATCGCTCACCCAGGACAGCCCAATGTTTGGCCAGTAATACCAAAGCCTTACGATAATTTTATGTGCCGTACATCACACGTATGCTCCGCACACAGGACACACAGTATAAAGGTTATGTACAGATGCAATTACCCAGAAATTAATTGACCCAGTAGGGAGAGTCTCCATAGGACAGAGGAGTATATGCACATCTAGAAGGACAAAATGCAGAAGAAAATGGGAGACCCACAGCCAGAATGGAATCCAAAACAAAAACCAGAACAAACAAGAGGGGCTTGGAGGAAGGAAGTGAATAGTGCAACAGTAACAAGGAGGACATCTACTGTGATAGTAAGATAATACAAATGTACTATTTCCTTCTGTATCACTGCTGCAATATACTTTACTATAGGAAGAATAAATAAGCTCAAGACACAGAAAGTGAGGTGGAAGGCTAACCGCCTTCAACAAGCCCACACAAAATAGTTCTACCAAAACCTGCTCTGGACCTAGAGACCAAATCCAATTTGTAATGCTTACTAAAAGTTTGCATTGAAGCCCAAGTAGCAGCTTCAAGGAAGGAACTGGTGTCCAACCCCTTGAAGAAAGCAACAACAGAGGCAACAGCCCTAGTGAAATGAGCTCTAACAGAAGCAAAAATCTGGCATGAAAACAACAAAAGGAAATGGCCTTAGATATCCAGGAGGAGATGGTTTGCTTAGAACCTGCTAAACCCAATGTCCTTGGACGAAAAAAAAAAAGTTGGTCAAAATTACAAATGGCCTAAGTTTTATTCAAATAGTAACAGAGCTGCCCATGCAAATCCAAGGTATGCAAGACCCTCTTCACTAGGAGACTGAAGAAAAGGGAAGAAACAAGGAATTGTACTGCCTGATTCAAGGACAACTCATTCATCACCGTGGGCATAAAGTACAGTTTTGTACCTACCATAAATGTAGATGTTCACACTGCTGCAGTCATCACACTTGGGTTATCCTGCCGTCAGGCGGTCCCGCAGTCGGCCAGGAGTTCCAAAGTCTTGCTCCGGCATCGGTTGCTGTCGCTTCTTCCTGGACGTCAGAGCGCCAGGGGTATACAAGAGGCATCCAACGCCATTTTCTTCAGTTTTTCTTGCCCAGATGTCAGGTGCCCCCAAGTAGGTAGGCTATACATATTGCTAATAAAACATATAAAAGGAATAAAAGGAATACCTTCAATTACAAGCAAATACACCACAAAGGTTGTACAGGATAGAAAGGTATAGAAAAGTTCAGCTAGGTCAGAGGGGATGGAGGGAGGGTAACCTGGACTGCAGCAGTGTGAACACTCTAACATCTACATTTATGGTAGGTACAAAACTGTACTATGTTCATCGTGTTACACTGCTGCAGTCAACACACTTGGGCTGAATCCCAAAGCTAAGGATGGGCGGTGGAACTAAACAGGGTTTGGAGAAGCTAGTAGGTCCTGCAGAACTGCAGTGGCAAAGCCAGCTCTGGTTTTAGAGTATAGAGGTAAGTGATATTGCTTGGTGAAGGTGTGCACTGAACTCCAAGTTGCAGCCTCCAAAATATCCTTGGTTGGTATCCCTCTGAGGAAGGCTGTTGATGTTGCTGTAGCCCTGGTGGAATGGGGCCTAATGTTACCAGGTACAGGTTTCCCATGGTGTGTGTAGCAGAAACGGATACAATGTCCTATCCATTTTGAAATGGTCTGTTTTGAGACAGCCTTTCCTTGTGACCCTGCAGCATAGGATACAAAGAGCTGGTCAGATTTTCTGAAAGCCTTAGTTTTATCCAAGTAATAACGTAATTGCCTGTGAATGTCCAAAGAGTGTAAGAGTCTTTCCCCTTTGTTCTGGGGGTTTGGATAAAAGGTGGGCAAATGAATGGTTTGGTTTAGGGCCACACTGGATACCACCTTTGGCATAAAGGAAGGATTAGTTCGTAAAGCGACTGTCTTGATGAAAAATGATGAAAGGCTCCACTGCCATTAGGGCCTGTAGCTGAGACTCTTCGTGCTGAAGTTATTGCTAGCAGCAGGGCAGTTTTCCATGATAGAAACTGTAAATCAGCTGTAAAATCTGGTTCAAAGGGCGGTAGTGTAAGTTTTTCGAAAACAAAGTTGAGATCCCAAGTTGGTGTTGGTGCTCTCCGGGGCGGTCTTATGTTCTTAGCCCCTCTGAGGTACTGTCTTAGTAATGGATGTGAAAATATAGGAGGATCCGTGTTGTACTGAGCTGAAATAGCTGAGGCGTGGATCTTAATAGATGAAAAGGAAAGTCCTTTGTGCAACATCTCAGTAAAATATTGTAGAATCTGAGGAATATTTGGGACAAGGGGATTCTGGCCTTTAGCCTTGTTCCAGGCGCAGAATCTTTTCCATTTGCCTGAATAGGCTTTCCTGGTGCTGGGCCTCCTGGCCTCCAGAATGACATCCATAACAGCTTTAGAGAGAAGTGTTGACAAGTTGTTTAGGTAATTTGCCATGCAGCCAGATTTAAAGTCTTGAGCTGGCTGTGTAGAATCTGATTGTTTTGCTGAGTGAGCAGGTGAAGAATTGGAGGCAAAATCCATGGTGGGCCTTGAGCCATGTTCCTTAGTATTGGATACCAGTGTTGGCATGGCCAGTCTGGAGCAATGAGTATCATTTGGGTTGGGAGGGTGGCTTAATGGCTAAGGTGTTTGCCTTACAAACACAAGGTGCAGGGTTTGGGTCTCACAAGGGATAACTGGCTAGGCTTAAAATGGCTCACAGGGGCAGTTAGCCTAGAACTAAACTATGAAACTATTTGTGGCCTCTCTAATCTGGCTTTCAGCAGCACCTTTGCCAGAAGACGCAGTGGTGGAAAGGCATACACTGTTAATGTTTTCCAACTGAATGAGAGGGCGTCCACTTTCCAAGCTAGTGTGTGGTATTGTCCTTGCGCAAAATTTCCGTAGTTGGTAGTTTTGGGGGGGGGAGGCAAACATATGTCTGGGCTCCCCCATTTTTGAGTTATCATTGCAAATACTTGTGGATCTAGTTTCCACTCGTGAGGATCTATGATGTTTCTGCTTAGATCGTCTGCCAATATGTTTTTCTTTCCTGGCAGGAATTGTGCTTGTAGTTGAACTTGGTAGGTCAGTGCTGTGTTCCACAAGGTCATTGCTTGCCTGCATAGGGAGTAGGGATGTGTGCCCCCTTGCTTGTTTATGTACCACATCACTGTGGTGTTGTCCGTCTTTATTAGTAGTTGTCCTGAATGTAGGAGGTCCTTGAAAGCTGTTAGGGCATTTTGTACAGCTAGCATCTCCTTTTGATTGACATGTAGATGCCTTTGATCTGCAGACCATTTGCCCTGAATACACTGTCCTGTCATGTGTGCTCCCCAGGCGTAATCCGATGCATCTGTTGTCATTGTTTGCCTGGCTGTGGGCAAGGTGAAAGGCCGACCCTTGTTGAGGTGACATGCCTGAGCCCACCATAGAAACTCCTGTTGAAGGAAGGGAATGAGTGGTATTATTGTTTCCAAACTGTGGCTGTGTTGAGTCCATACGCTTTTCAGGTACCATTGTAATTTCCTCATATGCAGTTTTGCATATGGTATTAGTAGTATGCAAGATGCCATGAATCCTAAGGCCTGCAGAATTTTTCTTGCAGGGAGTTGGGTCTTTGTTGCCATCATTTTGAAGCACTGAGTCAGTTGTCCTTGCTTGTCTGGCGTGAGATAAGCCATCTGGGCCGTTGTATTTAAGCTGGCACCCAGGAATATTATGCCTTGTGAGGGCACTAGTTTTGACTTCTTTTCGCTTACTGTGTACCCTAGGCAACTTAGTAGGTTTTTGACAAACACCAGATGCTTTAAAAGAATGTCCTTGCTTTCTGCTTGAATAAGGCAGTCGTCTAGGTATGGATATATTTGAATTCCTCTGTCTGCAGTATGCAATTACTGGTGCCAGGCATTTTGTGAAGACCCTGGGCACAGTAGATAATCCAAAGGGCAGTGCAGAGAATTGGTAATGGGTTGAACCTGCTATAAATCGGAGGTATCTTCTGCAATTTTGTCTGATAGGGACATGCAGGTATGCCTCCTTGAGGTCCAACGTTACTAGCCAAGCCTTCTTGCCCAGCATGGGAAGAAGCTGCTGTAGTGTTAGCATCTTGAATTTGGGTACTTCGAGATATGTGTTTAGAACTGAGAGGTCCAGAATGGGTCTCCAAGCTTTGTCCTTTTGGGGAACTAGAAAGAGTCTTGAGTAAAATCCTTGTCCCTGCTCCTGTGTAGGAACCTGCTGAATGGCTCATGTCCATGAGAGCTGTAATTTGTTTTTGAGCCTCTGCCCATTGATTTGGTGGCAGGTTTGGCATTCCTTTTATCCTTGGTAAAGTGTGAAAGTGGAGTCTGTATCCTTGAGATACAATATTTAGGACCCATTTGTCTTTTGTGATGAGCCAGTTGTCTGCAAAAAGTGTTAGCTTTCCTCCCAAGGGAGCTGCCAAGAGGGATTTGCTTGGCAGTCTGAGGGGCAAGTCATTGTGATTGTCCTCTGATAGTTTGAGACCTGTCATCTCCTCCTTTCTGGGTTGTGGCACCCCATTGTCGAGGCTTGTAAGAGCCTTGTGGCTGACCTCTGCCCCTTGGGCGTCTGTATCTGCCCCTCTGTGGTCTATCAGAAGCTGGATAGGACCAGTTTTTGGTTGGCCAATTTCTGCTGAAACGAGGGGGTTGAACCTATAAAAAATCCTTGACCGTCTTCATAGATTTTGCCTTATCCTCCATTTTCTTTAAAACCTCTTCTGTTTTTACACCAAATAAAACATCCTGCTGTAAAGGTGCATCCAATAACTTTGCTTTTACATGATCAGGTAAAGTTTGTTCTTTTAACCAAGCATGCCTATGAATGTCAGACCCTGTCACTGCTGCTCTACAAGAAGCTTCCAATGAATCAAATCCACATTGCAAAGTATGTTTTCCCACTTGTTCAGCTGCATGCAGCAAATCTTGCATTTCCTTGTAATCAGGCTGCTCTGTATGTGTGATCATTTTTTTGTTTTTAATTGAGACATCAAACATTGTTGATATTTCAGCATGTGAAACTGGCAATTTAAGGCCCTCATAGCTAGAGTAGCTGAGGAATATATTTTCTTTCCCCATCTGTCTAGTGCTCTAGAATCCCTTTCAGAGGGTACAGGATTTTTAGCAATAGAGGCCTTAACCCCTTTGGGACCCTGGGAAATGGTTTCTGGGTCAGCAACAGGGCATTTATATAGGAATTTGGGTGAGTCAGGGACTCTGTAGTATTTGGCTAGTGCAGGAGGTAGTGAATTTGGGGTAAGGCTAGATTCTGAATAAACATCATCCACAATGCCAAACACTGGTGGAATAGCAAGTGGTCTGTGCTGGGGTAGTAAAAGAAACTCTCGGAGCCTTTTCTTAGAATCAGAGTAATCCTGGCCTTCCCAGTGGAAATGTTCCCTCATGGTATGTAAAGTTTCCCCAAAAGAGTAGTCTTCTGGGGGAGATGCTGAAGGAATAGACTCTTCAGCATCACAGTCTTCATAAGGGGAAAAGAATATTCCTGTTCTTCAGAAGAATCTGAGGAAATTGAAACAGTACAGTTTTGTACCTACCATAAATGTAGATGTTCGAGGGCTATTACAGCTGCAGTAATCACATATGGGTTTTTCAGCCGGCAGGCGGTCCCTCGGTCGGCCGAATTCCAAAGTCTTGGTCCGGCGTCGGTTGTTGTCGCGTACTCTTCTGACGTCAGGAAGGCCAGAGTATAAAAGACACAGCCGACGCCATCTTCTTCAGTCTTTCTTGCCCCAGATGTCAGGTGCCCCCAAAAGGAAGGCAATACATAAATAAATCTAATACACAAAGGTAAGCAAATAAAACATAGCAGGATAACCCAGTCAGGAGGTATGAATAGTTATTCAGACCCCAAGGTCTTACCAAGTGGGGAAGGAGGGTGGGAAACCTGTACTGCAGCTGTAATAGCCCTCGAACATCTACATTTATGGTAGGTACAAAACTGTACTATGTTCATCGTGCATTACAGCTGCAGTAATCACATATGGGTAGAATCCCAAAGCTATGCATAGGGTGGTAGGTACTATACGGAACTGGGTTGAGCTAGAATGCCCTGCAAAACTGCAGTAGCAAAGCCTGCTCTTGTTCTGGAGTATAAAGGCAGATGGTAGTGTTTTGTGAAGGTGTGTACAGAAATCCAAGTGGCTGCCTCCAAGATATCTTTAGTAGGTACTCCTCTGAGGAAGGCTGTAGAGGTGGCTGTGGCCCTAGTGGAGTGGGGTCTGATACCAGTAGGGACAAGCTTTCCATGATAGGAATAACAAAAGCGTATGCAGTGACCTATCCACTTTGAAATTGTCTGTTTGGTAACAAGTTTCCCTTGACTCCCCACAGCATAGGAAACAAGGATTTGATCTGATTTTCTGAAGGATTTGGTTCTGTCCAAGTAATAACGTAGCTGCCTATGGATGTCTAAAGAGTGTAGCAGCCTTTCCCCTTTGTTTTGAGGGTTAGGGTAGAAGGTAGGAAGGTGTATGGCCTGGTTTAAGGCTACCCTAGATACCACTTTAGGCATAAAGGAAGGGTTGGTACGAAGGGAAACCCTGTCCTGATGGAATAGGAGGAATGGCTGCACCGCCATGAGGGCCTGTAACTCAGATACTCTACGAGCTGAAGTGATGGCCAGGAGAAAAGCTGTTTTCCAGGACAAATATTGTAATTCTGTTGAAGCAGCCGGTTCAAAGGGAGGTAATGTCAATTTTTCCAGTACATAGTTAAGGTCCCAAGCTGGCACTGGCTGTTTCCTTGGAGGTCTTATGTTCTTAGCCCCTCTGAGGAACTGTCGTAGGAGTGGGTGTGAGAATAAAGGAGGATCCATGTTGAATTCTGCCGAGATTGCTGAGGCATGTATTTTGATTGAGGAAAATGAAAGTCCATTGCTCAAAAGTTCAGCTAGGTACTGTAAAATCTGAGGTAGGTTCAATTTTCTAGGGTCCTGCCCTCGTTTTTCATTCCAACAGCAAAACCGCTTCCATTTTGCGGAGTAAGCTTTTCTAGTAGATGGTCTTCTGGCCTCCAAAATGACATCCTGCACTTCTTTGGAGAGTAGTGTCTGATGTGATGTTAAGGAATTTTCCATGCAGCGAGACAGAGTTTTCAGCTGACTGAAAAGTGTTTTGAAATTGTTCTGCGTCAGCAGTAGAGGTGTTAGAGGCAGGGGCCACGGAGGAGTGTGTGTTAGGCTCCTCAGGAGTGGATACCAGTGTTGTCTCGGCCAGTCCGGAGCAATCAGTATCATTCTCGGCTTGTCTGTTCTTACTTTCAAAAGTACCTTGGGCAGAAGAGGTAGTGGTGGGAATGCATAAACTGACCGAGTTGTCCATGTGAAGGAAAGAGCGTCCACTTTCCAGGCCTTTGGGTGGAAGGTCCTTGAGCAAAACCTTTTTAATTGATGATTTCTGTGGGAGGCAAAAAGATCTATATCTGGCCTTCCCCACGCTTGAACAATCTCTGTAAATACGTGTGGATGTAGCTTCCATTCGTGAGGGTCTGTCATATGTCTGCTCAGAGTGTCTGCCAGTGTGTTTTCCATTCCTGGCAGGTACTGTGCCTGAAGTTCTATTTGTCTTTCCAGAGCTAGGTTCCAAAGAGTCATGGTTAGTCTGCACAAGGGGTATGAATGAGTTCCTCCTTGTTTGTTTATGTACCACATTACTGTGGTGTTGTCTGTTCTTATGAGCAGTTGTCCTGGATGTAGGAATTCTCTGAACGCTGAGATTGCATTTATTACTGCCAGCATTTCTTTTGATTGATGTGAAGGTGCTTTTCTTTTTGGGGCCATCTGCCCTGAATGCACCTGTCCTTCATGTGCGCTCCCCAGGCGTAATCTGAAGCGTCTGTGGTTATGACTTGTGTAGCTTGAGGCTTGCAGAATCGGAGGCCTGTGTTTACTTGGCATGCTTGGGCCCACCATATGAATTCCCTTTGAAGACAGGGAATTATTGGAATCTCCGCTTCCAAGCTGTGACTGTGTTGAGACCATAGATTTTTTAGGTACCATTGAAGTTTCCTCATGTGCAGCTTTGCGCATGGGATTAGAAGAATGCAAGATGCCATGAATCCCAGAGCCTGCAGGATTTTCCTTGCAGTAAGCCTGGTACTTTTTGCAAGTATTTTGAAGTAATGAGATAGTTGTCCTTGTTTTTCTGGTGTAAGGTAAGCCATCTGGGTGTTTGTGTCCAAGTTGGCACCCAGGAATGTTATTTTCTGAGAGGGTGTTAGCTTTGATTTCTCCATGTTGATGGTGTATCCCAGAGAAAGCAGTAAGCGTGTCACATATGCCAGGTGTTTCAGAAGTAAGTGTTTGCTGTCCGCTTGGATCAGGCAGTCGTCCAGATAAGAGTAAATTTGTATCCCTTGAAGTCTGCAGTATGCAATCACTGATGCCAGGCACTTGGTGAATACTCTGGGCGCAGTAGATAAGCCAAAGGGCAATGCAGAGAATTGATAGTGGTTTGAACCTGCAAGAAATCTGAGGTATCTTCTGCAACTTTGTCTGATTGGGACATGCAGGTATGCCTCCTTGAGGTCCAATGTTACCAGCCAAAACGCCTAGGCCAGCATGGGAAGGAGTTGGTGAAATGTGAGCATCTTGAATTTTGGCACGAGAAGAAATGTTTAGAATGGATAAGTCCAGTATGGGTCTCCAGTCGCTTCCTTTTCTTGGCACCAGAAAAAGCCTTGAATAAAAACCTTGTGCTTGTTGGTGCGTAGGTACCTTTTGTATAGCCCTCATGTTTAGGAGCTTTGTTATTTGTAGTTGTGCCTCTACCCTTTGATTTTGTGGTAGGTTTGGCATGCCTCTCATTTTTGGAAGAGTGTGAAAATGGAATTTGTAGCCTCTGTTTATAATGTCCAGAATCCATTTGTCTGTTGTGACAATATGCCAATTGTTTGCAAATAGTGCCAGTTTCCCTCCCAAAGGCGCTGCCAGTTGAATTTTGCTTGGCATGGAAATGAGGGAGTCATTGAGTCTGCTTCCTGTACTGCTGTGCACTGTCATCACCACCTCTTGGTGCTGGTGATTGCCATTGTCTGCCTCTATAGGACCCTTCGGCTTGTCCTCTGCCCCTTCCGCGTCTGTATCTGCCTCTTTGGGGCTTGTCAGTGGTGGAAAGGACCAGTTTTTTGAAGGCCAATTCCTGCTGAACCGTGGTGGCTGAACCTGTAAGAAAGCTTTGACAGTTTGCATAGATTTTGCTTTTTCTTCCATTTTACGTAATATATCCTCAGCATTAGCACCAAAAAGAACATCCTTATGTAAAGGTGCATCCAGAAGTTTTGCTTTCACATGATCTGGCAGATTTTGTTCCCTAAGCCATGCATGTCTGCGAATGACTGATCCGGTAGCGGCCGATCTGCTGGAGGCCTCTAGGGCATCATAACCACATTGTAAAGTGTGCTTACCCACTTGTTCAGCACTATGCATCATATCCTGCAACTCTTTTATATCTGGTTGTTCAGGCTGTGACATTTTGGTCTTTAATTGTGATAACAGGAATTGTTGATATTTAATCATATGAAACTGGCAGTTTAAGGCCCTCATGGCTAGGGTGGCCGAGGTATAAACCTTCTTACCCCACCTTTCTAGAGATCTAGATTCCCTTTCCGCAGGAAGTGGATTCTTGGCCATAGAGGCCTTAATTCCTTTAGGGCCTTGAGAAATAGTTTCAGGGTCTGCATTATGGCCTTTGTAGAGGAATTCATGAGAATTAGGTACTCTGTAATACCTATCTGGCTTAACTGGTGCAGGAGGCAGGGAATCAGGATTAAGGCAGGCCTCCGAGTAAACATCATCCAATACCTCCAAAACAGGAGGAATAGCCAAAGGTCTATGCTGTGGTAACCAGAGAAATTCCCTAAGCCTTTTCTTGGAGTCTGAAAAGTCTTGGCCTTCCCAGTGGAAGTGCTCTCTCAAAGAGTGTAAGGTTTCCCCAAAGGAAAAATCCTCAGGGGGGGATACAGAAGGAATAGACTGCTCTGCATCCGAATCCTCGAAAGGGGAATAAGAGTGTTCCTCAGCATCAGAATGTTCTGATAAAATGGATCCCTGGTCAGAAGTAGGAGAATCCTCCTCTACTCTGGGTCTCTTGTCCGGAGGGGCCTGGGAGCCTCTGATAAGAGTGATAAGGTCCTCAGCCATCTTAAGCATGTGCTTCTTAGGCGTGGGCCCAGGTGGTGGGCCTTGTGTAGCAGGCCTAGTATGTTGCCTGGCTGTTTTGGATTTAGTGAAGGCCTTGATAGAGAAAGATGATGAAGGCCTAAATACACCATGGGTGGATGTAGATCTATCCACATTGGTAGGCTCGACATATGCAGGGGCTTCGGTTGTAGTCTGGGAAAGGGCCGAAGAACCAGCGGTCTCGGGTACAGAAGACCCCGCCGAGGGAGTGTCATCGGTAGTCAGGGACTGCAAAGGCGTCTCACTGAGAACCGGACCACGTGGAGCCTGTTTCGGCGTGGTGTCGGAGACCGCGGTCCTCGTCTGGCGGTCCTTTTCTTTGCGTTTTTTAGACAAAGCGGTAGTCGGAGTATCCGACGACATTTTATAATTAAACGCTTTACCAAAAAAGTGCTGGGCGAACTCCGCCCGACGCTTGATAGTGCGTTTATTGAAGGTAGCGCAAAAGCGACAGCCCGAGATGTCGTGGTCTGGGCCCAAACAAGGTATGCAGAGGGAATGGAAATCCTTATGCGGTATTTGCTTCCCACAAGAAATACAATTATTAACTTTTTCTGACATCGGTCTGAGGCAAGAAAAGATTCCAACGGGTACTTAGCTTTAATGAAGACTTCGGTTCCAAAATTTTTCGTAATTCAGGAGCTGGCCGACCGGCACTTGCGAACTGCTTCTGCTTCGGGCACCGTGCGGCAAAAAAGACTGAAGAAGATGGCGTCGGCTGTGTCTTTTATACTCTGGCCTTCCTGACGTCAGAAGAGTATGCGACAACAACAGACGCCGGACCAAGACTTTGGAATTCGGCCGACCGAGGGACCGCCTGCCGGCTGAAAAACCCATATGTGATTACTGCAGCTGTAATGCACGATGAACATCTGGTCAGAGGAAGCATAGTCCTCCTCCTGTCTAGGCCTTTTATCAGGAGGGGGATGGGAACTCCTGATTAGGGTAATTAAGTCTTCAGCCATCTTAAGCATCTGTTTCTTAGGCATGGGGCCTTGTACTGGAGACTGCTGTACAGTCTTCTTTGCTTTTAAAGGAGTTTTCAGCTTTGCATAGGATTTAATAGTGAGTGTAGTCTGTCTGAAGACACCTTCTGCAACTGAAGGCGTTTCAACTGCACCGGAATCTTTCAGCCATGGAGTCGGAAGGGCCTAAAGATAAAGGTTGTGTAGGCCTAGCAATCTCCTCTTGGGAATCGGATGCCGCTTGGGGTTCTGAATCAGCGGTAGTCAGGGGCTGTGTAGGCGCCTCACCGAAAACCGGAGAACCGGCGACTGGCCTAGCAAAGGCCTCTGAGTCTGGTTTGGGTCTCGGCTGCCTGTCCTTATCTTTGTGTTTTTTATACATTCCAGCCGCCGGTTGCTCTGATGGTATGGTATAATTAAATTTCCTACCAAAATAATGGCAGGCGAAATCAAACAGACGTTTTATAGTTCGTTTGTTAAACCTAGCACAAAACCAACAACCTGTGATGTCGTGGTCTGGGCCTAGGCAAGGAATACAATAAGAATGAAAGTCCTTATGGAGGTATTTGCTTCCCACAAGAAATGCAATTGTTAACTTTTTCTGACATCGGACTGAGGCAAGAAAAGGTTCCCCAACGGGGTACTTAGCTTTATTGAAGACTTTGGTCTGAAATTCTATTTGAAAATCTCAGGAGTCGGCCGACCAGCACTTGCGAACTGCTTCTGCTTCAGGCACCACGCGGCAAGAAAGACTGAAGAAAATGGCATTGGATGCCTCTTATATACCCCTGGCGCTCTGACGTCAGGGAAGAAGCGACAGCAACCGACGCCGGACCAAGACTTTGGAACTCTGGCCAACTGCGGGACCGCCTGACGGCAGGATAACCCAAGTGTGATGACTGCAGCAGTGTAACACGATGAATATCAGGAGGATTACTATATGAAGGGACACCCTGTTTCTGTAAAATACAAGAGAAAAATGTCCAGAAAGGTCTGAAGCTCAGAAACCATCCAAGTAAGTAAGAGCCAGAAACAAAACAGTTTTTCAAATGCAAAAAAGCAGAGACTGCATGCTCAAAAGGAGCCAGAGTCAATTTTTTCCAAAACAAAATTAAAGGTCCCAAGGAGAAGGAATACATTTCCTTGGAGGCCTAAAATGCAGGATTCCTTTAAGAAATTGTTTGACCTCAAAACAAGAAACCAAGGGAGGATTGAAAGGGCAGGCAAGCAGAAATGGTTGACAAATGGGCCTTCACAGAATAGGCTAAGCCAGATAGAGCGCAACTCAGACAGAACAGGACCAAAGGGACCCCCCACTGTAAAAGGGTCCCGATTCTGAGCATGGCACCAGACAGAACATCTTTTTATCTGGACTTAAAATTTTATAGTTGTGGGTTTTCTTGCCTCCTGTAAAACTGAGCACATCCTCCAAAAAGAGGTGCTTAAAAGGGATCAAAAACCTACCACCCCACTGTCAGATGAACAGTGGACAAGGGAGGATGGATAAGAGACCCCTTGTCCTGTGTGAAGATGTCCAACTGGTGAGATGACTTGCGGTGATTGTCCCTGGGCAGATGCATTAAGATGGGGTAACCAGTGCTGTCCTGGCCAAAAGTGAGTCGCTAGCAAGATTTTTTTGAGAGTCCGGCTGAATCTTCTACAGGACTCTTGGACGTAGGGGAAGATGAGGGAAAGCCTACAGTAACATCCCCTTCCAAAGGGGAAAAAAAAAAAAAAAGGGTGTCAGTCTTGCACTCCAGATGGCATGGCAGTCTGGAACAGAAGAGAGGGAGCTGCCTATTCAGAGGAAAGGCAAAAAGACAGTACAGTTGTGTACACTTACCATAAATGTAGATGTTAGAGTGTATTCACTGTTGCAGTCATTACATTTGGGTTATTTGCTTGCAGGTAAGCCCTCAGTTGGCCTGATTAACAAAGTATTGGGTCCTGCATCGGTTGCTGTCCCTTCTTCCATGATGTCAGGTCATCAGGGGGTATAAAACATGCTGCCGACACCATTACATCAGTTTTTTCTTTTGCCAGATGTCAGGTGTCCCCCTAATGGGAAACACTTAAAAGTACAAAGATATACCTCCAACAAAAAAGCAAATACACCAAAAAGGCTTTTAAGCATAGTAAAGGAAAGTAAAGGTATAGCCAAAAGAAGTTAGGGGCTGGAGCAAGGGTAACCAGGATTGCAAAAGTGAATACACTCTAACATCTACATTTATGGCTAAGTGTACACAACTGTACTATGTTCTTAGTGTTTCACTGTTGCAGTCATTACATTTGGGCAAAGCTTTGGTTGGGAGGAGGAATTTAGATAGCATTAGGGCCAGCTAAAAGGCCCTGCAAGAATGCAGTGACAAAGCCAGCTCTGGATTTAGAGAAAATTGGCAAATGATAATGCTTGGTGAAAGTATGAACAGAACTGCAGGTAGCAGCTTCTAGGATGTCCCTGGTAGGGACGCCTCTGAGAAAGGCTGGGGAGATAGATGTGGCCCTGGTGGAGTTAGGTCTGATTCCCCTGGGGGATAGATTTTCCATGGTGCTTATAGCAGAAATGAATGCAATGCCTTATCCATTTAGAAATGGTTTGCTTTGAAATAGCCTTCCCTTCTGCCCCTGCAGCAAATGCCACCAGCAGTTCTTCAAATTTCTTTTGAGATTTAGTCCTGCCCAAGTAGAATGTAAGTTGTCTGTGCACATCTGTGGAATGCAGTATCCGTTCCCCTTTATTCTGTAGATTGGGAAAGAAAGGTGGCAAATGAATGGACTGATTAAGAGCCACACTGGATACCATCTTGGGCATGAAGGATGGATTGGTTCTGAGGGACACCCTGTCCGCATGAAAGATGATGAAAAGCTCCACTGCCATAGTGGCCTGTAATTCAGATACCCTTCTAGCTGAAGTGATTGCTAAAAAGAAAGCTATTTTCCAAGAAAGAAATTTTAAGTCTGAAGTAGCAGCTGGCTCGAAAGGAGGTAGAGTGAGTTTCTCCAAGACAAAGTTAAGGTCCCAGTCTGGGGTTGGAGCTCTCCTGGGTGGTCTCAAATTTTTGGCCCCTCTGAGGAACTGCTTGAGCAGTAAATGAGAGAAGAGGGGAGGTTCTGTGTTACAATGAGCTGAAACGGCTAAGGCGTGGATTTTAATGGAGGAAAAAGACAGGCCCTTGTGAAGCATCTCAGTTAAGGATTGTAAAATCAGAGGTAAATTGGGCGCTGCTGTGCTCATCCCTTGAGACTGGTTCCAGGCACAGAATCTTTTCCATTTTTCAGCATAAGATTTTCTAGTACTATGCCTCCTTGCCTCTAAAATGATATCCATCACAGGTTTACTAAGGGATGGTAAAGGAGAGATTAAGTAATTAGTCAGGCTGCAAGGTTCAGTGTTGGACGCTGAGGGTGCAGAATCTGGTTCTCCTGGTGAGACAGCAGGGAAGGAATCTGAGGCAGGTGCCATGGAGATAACCGTGACACTGCGCAGGAGGAGGTACCAGTGTTGGAGCGGCCAGTCTTGAGCAATCAAAATCATCCTTGGTTTGTCCTGTTTGATTTGTTGTAGTACTTGGGAGAGCAGAAGCTGAGGGGGGAAGGCACAGACTGATTTTTCCAGCTGAAGGACAGAGCATCCACTTTCCAGGCTTGTTTGTGGGGAGTCCTTGTGCAACATTTGTCCAACTGGTAGTTCTGGGGAGAGGCAAACAGGTCTATATCTGGGTTCCCCCATTTGCTTCTCAAAATGTTGAAAAATCCTTGGTTCCAGTTTCCACTCGTGTGGGTCCATGAGGTTTCTGCTTAGTCCGTCTGCCAGTGTATTTAATTTTCCTGGCAGGAATTGAGCTTGTAGGTGCACATGGTAGCTCAAGGCTGTGTTCCACAATGCCATGGCTAGTCTGCAGAGGAGGTAAGAATGTGTACCCCCCTGCTTGTATGTACCACATAACAGTGGTGTTGTCCATCTTTACCATTAGTTGTCCTGGAAGAATGCGGTCCTTGAAAGCTGTCAGAGCATTCTGTACAGCTAACATTTCTTTTTGATTGATATGTAGGTGCATTTGACTTGGGTTCCATTTGCCCTGAATGCACTTCCCTGCCAGGTGAGCCCCCCCAAGCATAGTCTGATGCATCTGTTAGGGTTTGGGTGGCAGGGGGTGGTGTGAAAGGTAGTCCCTTGTTTTGGTGGCAGGCCTCTGCCCACCAAAGGAACTCTAGGCGTAAGCAAGGTATGATAGGAATCATTGTTTCCAAGTCTTGAGAATGTTTACACCATAGGCTTTTGAGATACCACTGTAGTTTCCTCATATGCAGTCTTGCATATGGAATTAGAAGAATGCAGGAGGCCATGAACCCAAAGGCTTGCAGTATTTATCTTGCAGATAGCAGGGTTTTTGTGGCCACTTGAAGTAGGCTGTCAAATGAATTTGCTTTTCTGGCGTGAGGCAAGCCATCCGGGAAGTTGTATTCAAGCTTGCTCCCAGGAATATAATTTGTTGACAGGGTACCAGGTGTGATTTCTTTTCATTTATGGTGTAACCCAGACAAGTTAGAAAAAGAAGCTACGTCTTACCATAACGTTCTATCTGTATTGTTGATTCTCATTCAGTCATTACATATGGGTATCTGTTCCGACCTCGGAACCGAGCCGGCCATTTTCAAAGCTCACGTCAGCTTCAAACTCTCGAGCTAAACTCTTACCCCACAATTTCCCTCTCCCCGTTAACCTCAGATTGAGTTTGCAAGTTAAAGAGGGTAGAGGCTATCTCTGGTCAAATAACCTAAGAGAAGTGGATGGTGAGATCCACTAGAAACCACAGAAGGGGGAAGGAGGGAGGGTCGTAATGACCGAACGAGGATCAACAAAGATGGAACGTTATGGTAAGACAACTTCTTTATCTGATATTGTTAATCCTCGTTCATTCCTTACTTATGGGACAGAGTCCCCAGCTACCTCTATTCCTGGGAGGCTCTCATGGAAAGATATTCCTGAGCACCATAGAACCGAAAGATGCTCTTCCCCTGGAGGCCAAATCCAATTTGTAATGATTGATGAAGGTATGCGGCGTAGCCCAAGTTGCAGCTGCACAGATGTCATGTAAAGAAGCTCTGGCATGGAAGGCAGCAGAAGTTGCCACCGACCTTGCTGAATGAGCTTTCATGGTAGTAGGCAACGAGATATTATGTTGTGTGTAAATAAAAGGTCACACAGTCCTTCAACCATCTAGCTAATGTGACCTTAGCAACAGCCAATCCTAATCTAGGTCCAGAAAAAGCCAAAAATAATTGTTCAGATTTACAAAAGATTTTAGTCCTGTTTAGGTAAAAACGGATTTGCCTGTGTATATCAAGGGTATGTAGGCAATACTCTCATCTGTTAGAATGATTGGGAAAGAAAACTGGCAATTCAATGGCTTGATTAATGGACATTTCAGAGATCACTTTAGGCAGAAATGACAGATTTCTCAGAGACACTCACTCTCTATGAAAAATCAAGTATGGGTTCTTGATACATAAAGCTTGAAGTTCAGAAATACGTCTGGCAGAGGTGATGGTGACCAAAAACAAGGTTTTCCATGACAAATATAGATATATACCCAAGCAGAGCTCCACGTGGTCCTGCAGAGGGGTCCTGGCTACAGAGAACTGAAAGAAGCGACCACTTTCCTGATTTAAGTACTTTTTGGCTTTTTTTATCTGCATTGTCCTCTCTGGCTTTCATTTAATAAGATACAACTGTTTTTGTGTTTTTCTGCTGTATTCTAAAGTATCTGCACTTAAAAGTAGCATTTTGGTCGACTCTGGTCGAATATTACTGTTTTTTTGCTAATTTAATTGCTGAGGCTGTTCACTAAAGTGTGCTAGCCTGTGTTAATCGATTTTACTGTTTGCCTTACTGCATTTCTGTGTTCTTTTCTAAAAACAAAAACAAAAAAATACTCCTTGTTTTCCCGCCTTTGCTCGACTAGTTAAGACCAGTATACAGGCTTTGCTGTATTCTGGGCTGTGTGTAGTTCCTGTGTTGGCCATTGCCTTACTTGGATAGAAGGAAGTTTCTGAGCTCACCAGTGGGAGTGGGGAGCCTTGAGCAGCCTATCTGTCCCTGGGGAAGTGATCTCAGCACTTGAGCTGTAATTCATTGGTTGCCTTGGACCATTTCCAGCTCTTTTCAAGTTCCCTGTATAAAAATCCGCCTCAGGGCGTTTTTGGCTATATACCCAAGCAGAGCTCCACGTGGTCCTGCAGAGGGGTCCTGGCTACAGAGAACTGAAAGAAGCTTACGACTTTCCTTATTTAAGTACTTTTGGCTTTTTATCTGCATTGTCCTCTCTGGCTTTCATTTAATAAGATACAACTGTTTTTGTGTTTTTCTGCTGTATTCTAAAGTATCTGCACTTAAAAGTAGCATTTTGGTCGACTCTGGTCGAATATTACTGTTTTTTTGCTAATTTAATTGCTGAGGCTGCTCACTAAAGTGTGCTAGCCTGTGTTAATTGATTTTACTGTTTGCCTTACTGCATTTCTGTGTTCTTTTCTAAAAACAAAAACAAAAAAAATACTCCTTGTTTTCCCGCCTTTGCTCGACTAGTTAAGACCAGTATACAGGCTTTGCTGTATTCTGGGCTGTGTGTAGTTCCTGTGTTGTCCATTGCCTTACTTGGATAGAAGGAAGTTTCTGAGCTCACCAGTGGGAGTGGGGAGCCTTGAGCAGCCTATCTGTCCCTGGGGGAAGTGATCTCAGCACTTGAGCTGTAATTCATTGGTTGCCTTGGACCATTTCCAGCTCTTTTCAAGTTCCCTGTATAAAAATCCGCCTCAGGGCGTTTTGCGCGCTTTTGCGGTCGGGCCTAAGCAACAGCGGTTATACAGGTGTAAACTATTCTATACAGGCTTTAACTTTTTCTGGCTCCGCCAAGTCTGCTCTTCAATTTTTCCCTTAGAAGCTCTACTCAGTCTATCTAGCTGTATATATTAGCACTTGTTTTCGGAACTTCTATCCTTAGCAAGCACTCATAATAAAACCAAGCACTCTTACCCTAAAGTAAGCACCACAGGCATCCACTACCCCTGTGAATACCCACTTCCCTTAAAGGCACAACACTCCTTATAATATTCTAGTATGTCGAGTGGTAGACCACTAGCATCCTCTGTTGTACAGCTGGTTAATCTGGGAATCTTAAGACAATGTTACAATTGTCTCATGTACACAGACAACCCTCTCCTCCTTCCTACTAACACATATACTTGTGAGAGATGCAACTATATAGCCAGACTGGAGGCTGAACTCTCTCAACTCAGGACTGGCAAGACCAGTCAGGAAGAGATGGTACCCACACCCAAAGCAAAACCAGTCACACATATAACCACCACCAATGCAAACCAAACACATAAAAACACAAAGACATACTCGGAGGCTCTTGTAAAAAACTTACCAAAACAACAGAGGCCTCCAAAGCAGACAGCCAGAAATACACCCCCACAAAACACAACACCTACAACACATACCTCAAGCAACAGGTGTGTCGCACAATCACAGCCCCTAAGGCAAAATACTATGCCAGAGACATTAGTAATAGGTGACTCTATAGTCAGACACACCGATGTTCCACTTACCAGGCTGAATAAGGAGAGGGTAACGGTGAGCTGCCTATCGGGGGCTAGGATCCGCCACATTACACACGCACTCAGTTCACTCCAAAGCAAGTACAAATATGATTCAGTCATTGTCCATGCGGGTGTGAATGACCTGAGACGTACCTCCCTGGACTACATGAAAAGAGACATTGAGAAGCTCTCCGATTATGTAGCCCAGACTGGTATGACCCTGACCCTGAGCAGCATCCTGCCCTCACCAAGAATGATGCCTCAGTACAAAGACAAAATGATCAGTTTTAACAATTGGCTTAATCACTGGTGTCATTCTAGGGGGATCCAATGTCTGTCAGCCTGGGATGATATGCTGGACAAGCCACGTTGTTTCATGAGGGATGGCTTGCACCTGTCACCACTGGGCTTCCAGATACTGGCCAAGGCTCTTGCCACCCCCATAGTGCCTTTTTTAGGCAATGCTCAAAGGACAAATCAACCTCCATAAAAACAAAAATGGAAAAAATTAAGGGTAATGCTGCTCAACGCCAGAAGTCTAAATCTCAAGATGCAGGCACTCAAAGCACTTCTCAGTATGGAGAACATCGATGTCTGTGCAGTAACTGAAACCTGGTTCAAGGCTCCTGAGAGCACACCAGCGCTACCAGGCTATACCTCATATCATGCGTTTCGGCCTCAAGTTCCAGGCCGAACCACAAAGGGAGGGGGAGTGTCCATTTTCATAAAGGACACCTACACCTCTCGATTGGTGGCTACTCATGAAGCATCAGAAACCATACAAGTTTTACTCACCATAGGCAAAACTGCCATACAACTGGTCGCATGTTATAGAACACCCTCCCAATCCCAGGAATCCCATCAAGCATTCCTGAAAACACTGGAGGATATGAATGTCACACCAAACACCATCGTATTGGGTGACTTCAATTACCCCAACATAGACTGGGCCCACTATTCTAGCCCTAACACCCTGGCCCAAAGATTCCTGGAATTCATAAACTCAAATGCTATGGAGCAACTGGTCACCTCTCCTACGAGGAGAGATAATATACTTGACCTGATTATCACAAACATGGGGTCCAAATGCTCCGCACCGAATATAAACCCCTCACTAGTAAGATCTGATCATAAACTGATCACGTTGGATGTACATATCCCACCCCCACCCCCAGAAAGTACAGTTTTGTACCTACCATAAATGTAGATGTCCGAATTGGATAGCATCTGCAGTCATAACAACTGGGTTGTCCTGTCGTCAGGCAGCCCTTCAGTCGGCCGGATTCCAAAGTCCGGGTCCGGCTTCGGCTGATGTCGCACTTCACCCGACGCCATCTCTGTTGGTCTTCGGGTATAAAAGCATCAGCCGACGCCATTTTCTTCAGTGTTTCTTGCCTCAGATGCCAGAAGCCCTATAGAAGGCTAAAAATTTTGGATAGATGCCAATGTTTCCAAAAGATAGAGGTAAACACAAAAATAAGCATGTATGTACATAAATACAAACAAATACACCATGAAAGAAATCCCCCCACTAGCTAGCTATTAGAAGGGTAAACACCCTAGGAGTACCACAGAGGGGAAGGAGGGAGGGTAATCCTGACTGCAGATGCTATCCAATTCGGACATCTACATTTATGGTAGGTACAAAACTGTACTATGTCCTTCATGGATGCATCTGCAGTCATAACAACTGGGTAGAATACCATAGCCAACTAGGGAGGAGGATAAAAGTAAATTATGGTGTGTTTAGGATCCCTTGCAGAACAGCAGTGGCAAACCCTGCTCGGGATCTGGAATATAGAGGTAAATTATAATGCTTGGCAAATGTATGCACGGAGGTCCAAGTAGCCGCCTCAATAATGTCTTTGGTAGCCACTCCTCGTAAGAAGGCTGCGGTAGTGGCTGTTGCCCTTGTAGAATGAGGTCTTATGTTCTGTGGAATTGGCTTTCCATGGAAGGAGTAACAGAATCGTATGCAATTTCCTATCCATTTGGAGATTGTCTGTTTGGAAATAGCTTTTCCTTCCCTTCCTGTTGCATAGGCTACGAAAAGTTGGTCAGTCTTTCTGCTATTTTTTGTTCTGTCCTAGTAGTAGCGTAGCTGTCTATGTACATCCAAGGTATGCAGTATTCTTTCCCCTCTGTTTTGTGGGTTGGGAAAGAAGGTAGGCAGGTGGATTGCCTGGTTTAAAGACACTCTGGATACCACCTTAGGCATAAATGTAGGATTAGTCCTCATGGACACTCTATCTTGGTGGAAGATTAGAAAGGGTTGCACTGCCATTAAGGCCTGTAGTTCTGAAACCCTCCTTGCTGAAGTAATTGCCAGTAGGAAAGCAGTTTTCCATGACAGGTGTTGTAGGTCTGCTGTTGCTGCTGGTTCAAAAGGTGATAAGTGTCAATTTTTCTAGCACAAAGTTCAAGTCCCAAGCTGGCAATGGTGGTTTCCTTGGAGGTTTTACATTCTTGATTCCTCTGAGGAACTGCCTGAGCAAAGGGTGTGAAAAAACAGGTGGATCAAAGCTGTATTCTGCTGAAATAGCTGATGCATGAATCTTGATGGAGGAGTAGGACAGGCCTGAATGAAGTAGTTCGGCCAGATACTCCAGAATGTTAGGCATATCTATGTTTGATACATCTTTTCCTCTTTCAGAACTCCAAATGACAAACCTTTTCCATTTCCCTCCAAATGACAAACCTTTTCCATTTCCCAGCATAATTCCTTCTAGTTGAAGGCCTGCGTGCTTCAAGAATAATGTCTTTAACTCTTTGTGAAAGTTCTGTATTAGCAGCTGCTATGTGATGTTCCATGCAGTCAGTTGCAGCGTTTTTAGGTTTGGATGCATGGTGCTGAAGTTGTTCTGAGTTAGCATCAAAGGCATCAGGGGAATTGGCCACATATTGTTCCGAGACATGCTCCTCAGTAGTGGGTACCAATGCTGTCTTGGCCAGTTTGGAGCTATCAGGATTATCCTTGGACGTTCCTCCTTGATTTTTAGTAGTACTTTGTGTATCAAGGGAAGAGGTGGGAATGCATATGCTGTTAGGCCTTTCCAGCTGAAGGAGAGCGAGTCCACTTTCCATGCTAGTGGGTGGAATGTGCTTGTGCAGAATTTTTTGAGGTGGTGATTGAGAGGTGATGCGAACAGATCTATTTGAGGCATTCCCCATTTCTGTGAGATGGTCTTGAAGATATCCGGTGCAGCTGCCATTCGTGGGCATCCGATGTGGTCCTGCTTAACATATCTGCTAGAGAGTTTTCTTTTCCTGGCACAAATATTGCCTGTAACTGGATGTTGTAGCTGAGTGCCAGGGTCCACAGCTCCAAAGTCATTCTGCATAGGGGTAAGAATGAGTGCCTCCCTGTTTGTTGATGTACCACATGACTGTGGTGTTGTCTGTCCTTATCATCAAGTGGTCCTCCTTGAGAAATGGTCTGAACTTTTGGATTGCCAGTTTTACTGCCAGCATTTCTTTTAGGTTGATGTGCAGGTGAAGTTGGTCCTGTGTCCACAATCCTTGCGCATTTGTCCAGCATATGCCCCCATCCTAGGTCTGAAGCATCTGTTGTGATGGTCTGGCTTGCTTGACCCTTGCGAAAGGGCAGGCCTGGGTTTGACTGGCATGCCTGAGCCCACCATAGGAACTCGTTTTAAGCATGGTATTAGTGGGATTTCCGTTTCTAGGCTGTGTCTGTGTTGGGACCATAAATTCTTTAGGTACCACTGTAGTTTTCGCATATGTAGTCTGGCAAATGGAACCAAGATTATGCATGATGCCATGAAACCCAAGGCCTGCAGTACCTTTCTTGCTGTTAACTTGTTCAGTTTTGTTAGTGCCAAGAAGTAAAGAGGGAGTTCTTTTGTTTTTCTGTAGTTAGGAATGCCATTTGTCTTACTGTGTCCAATTCCGCTCCCAGGAAAGTCCTTGTCTGGGATGGTATCAGTCTTGACTTTTGTAAATTGACTGTGTATCCCAGTGCTTGAAGCAAGTAAATGACCCTTTGTAAATCTGTTGTCAGCTTGCTTTTGTTGTCTCCTTGTATCAGGCAGTCGTCCAGGTATGGATAAATTTGAATTCCTGTAGTCTGCAATGGGCGATTACTGATGCCAGGCATTTTGTGAATACTCTGGGCAGTAGATAAGCCAAAGGGCAATGCTGAGAATTGATAGTGCTCTGATCCTGCAAGAAATCTGAGGTATCTTCTGCAGATTGGTCGAATGGGGACGTGCAGGTATGCCTCCTTGAGATCTAGAGTTACCAGCCAACACTCCTTGCCCAGCATGGGAAGAAGTTGCTGTAGGGTCAGCATTTTGAATTTTGGGACAATGATGTAAGTATTCAGGGTGGACAGGTCTAGAATTGGTCTCCAACTTTTTCCTTTCTTGGAACTAGGAATAGTCTGGAGTAGAACCCCTTTCCTTGCTCTGCTGTTGGCACTTTCTCCACAGCTCTCATGTTTGCTAACTCCATTATCTGTTGTAGAGCCTCTGTCTTTTGATTTGGAGGTAGATTTGGCATTCCTCTTTGTCTGGTAAAGTGTGGAAGTGGAACCGTAACCTTGATCTATGGTTCAGTAAAATCCACTTGTCCTTTGTTATGTGGTGCCAGTTTTTGAAAATAAGGTTAGCTTTCCGCCTAGAGGAGCTGCTATTTGTTCCCTGGTAGGCGGGTTTAGGATTAAGTCACTGTGGCTGTGTTGATGTAGTGGCAGGTGTGGAGTCTGTGCCTCTGTTGTTACCTTGCCACTGTCGTCCTCTGTAGGCACCTCCTCTGGATTGATTTCTGCCTCTGGAACGTCTATTCCTGCCCCTTTGAGGTCTTGTGGAGTCAGGAAAGGACCAATTTTTGGCAGGCCAGTTCCTGCTAAACCTTGGGGTTGAACCTGCAAGAAATCTTTAACTGTCTGGACTGATTTTGCCTTTTCTTCCATTTTCTTCATAACCTGCTGGGCAGGTGTACCAAACAAACTTGTTTTATCCATAGGAGCATCTAGCAATTTAGATTTAACATGATCCGGTAAAGCTTGCTCCTTTAGCCATGCATGCCTTCTAATTACAGTGCCAGTCATGGCTGATCTAAATGAAGCCTCCAGTGCATCATAGCCACATTTTAAAGAATGGTTACTAACTTGCTGTATGTTATTTACCATTTCTAATACATATTTCTTATCAAGAGATTCATCAGTGGTTAGCTTTTAGTTAACTGATCAAGCATAAACTCTTGGTATTGTATCATGTGAAACTGACAGTTTAAAGCTCTAGCTGAGAGAGTGGCTGAAGTGTAAACCTTTTACCCCATCTGTCTAATGACCTTGCTTCCCTTTCAGAAGGAACAGGGTTTTTAGCTATGGTCGCTGCTACTGCCTTGGGACCCTGGGAAATACTTACCGGGTCTGCAAGAGCGGCCTTGTAAAGGTCGTGATGAGTTTCTGGCACCCTGTAAAGTCTGTCTGGTTTGGCAGGGGCTGGGGTAAAGAATCTGGAGCGGAGCAGACATCATTGAAAGCATCATCCACCACAGAGAGAACAGGAGGTATAGCTAAGGGCCTGTGCTGTGGAAGGTGCAAAAAGGTCCTAAGTCTTTTCCTGTAGTCTGAAAAATCCTGTTGCTGCCATTGGAACTGTTCTCGCATGGCATGCAAGGTTTCCCCAAAGGAGAATTCTTCTGGTGGGGAAGCAGCTGGAATGGATTCTTCAGCATCAGAATCTTCAAAATTGGAGAAGGGAGCCTCTGGCTGGTCAGTTATGTCTGATTCATCAGCAGAATCATCAGAGGACACTGGCTCATGGGGCTCTGCCCTAGGTCTCTTCTCTGGGGGCTGAGAGGCCCTGTCTGGGTGAGATTGAGATCCTCTAATTAATGAAATTAAATCTTCTGCCAAAGTAAGCATTTGGGAACTGGAAGAGGGCCTGGTTGAGGGGGGTTTAACAGGCACTGTTTTAGTAGTCTTGGCTGCTTTAGCCCTGGCGAAGGCCTTAATGGACATGGCTGCTGGAGGCCTAGCAGCACCACGTGCTGGGGTAGAGACATCCAAGGGAATGGTGTCTGATAAGTCAGTGGTAAGCACCGTAGTGGGTAAAATTTCTGAGGCCGATTCAAGAGTGTTAGCAGGGACCTCGGTTGTAGAGATAGATTCAGCTGTATTTTGATCAGTTTTCTCGGTTTCGGCCGAAACCGAGACACTCGCGTTTGCTTAACCATGGTTTCGGCCGAAACCGCAGACCGCGAGTGTCGGTCTTTTTCTTTGCGTTTTTTGGCAGAATGCGTAGTCGGAGGATCAGACGGCATAATGTACGCAAAATCAGAACCGAAAAACTGTTCTGCAAACTCCGACCGACGTCTAAGCGTTCGTCGGTTGAAAGAAGCACAGGACGAACAGGCTGCTACGTCGTGGGCTGGGCCTAAGCAAGGCAGGCAGTAAGAGTGGAAATCTTTATGAGGTATTTGTTTCCCACAGGTTAAACAATTATTAACTTTTTCTGACATCGGCTGAGGCAAGAAAGAGTCCCCAACGGGGTACTTAGCTTTAGAAGTCTTCGAAGTAGTATTCGGTAGAAGTAATCTCTGGATCCGACCGACCGGCACTTGCGAACAGCTTCTGCTTCGGGCGCCACGCGGCAAGAAAGACTGAAGAAAATGGCGTCGGCTGATGCTTTTATACCCGAAGACCAACAGAGATGACGTCGGGTGAAGTGCGACATCAGCCGAAGCCGGACCCGGACTTTGGAATCCGGCCGACTGAAGGGCTGCCTGACGACAGGACAACCCAGTTGTTATGACTGCAGATGCATCCATGAAGGACATCAAAAGACTACAGTGAAAAACTTTTCTAAAGCTGACTTTGCGCTCCTTAAGTCAGAAATGATATCTTTTAAGCCTACTGGGTTAATGGAAACCACATCCCAAAATGCTGAATCCTTCACAAAAGCCTTCTACGGACATCTCCAGGAATGCATGGATCAGGCAATCCCAACTAAAACCAAGACCCACTCCACCAAGGGAAAACGCCCGGTTTGATGGACCCCGGCTATAAACAAACTGTACAACAAAAGAAGGAAGCTACTGCAGGACAGAGCCAAATCCCACAAGGGAAAGGCTTCCTGATCAGCACAAGTAAAAACTACGCTCTCTCATAAAAACATCTAAAGCAAACTTTGAGAAAAAGATTGCCAAGGATACCAAAGACAATCACAAAGCCTTCTTCAATTATGTCAGAACCTTGGGAGGAAATTCTCAGATATGCTCTGAGCTAGTACACAATGACAAAAAATTCACTGACCCTACTGACATTGCCAACATTCTGGCAGATAGGTTCAGTGCAAATTTCTCCCCTCCCTCACCCCCTAAAGATGAAGTAACTATCCCTGCTGAATGTAACCTACCTGTCATCACAGACACAGGTGAAATCAGCACTCAACAAGGCAAAAAACACAGCATCTATGGGATCCGATGGTATCCCCGGTTGCGTGTTACGTGAACTCCAAGATGAACTAAACCCACCCCTAAGAACTCTATTCAATCTTAGCCTCACTACAGGATATGTACCTGAACACTGGCGCACAGCAACAGTGGTCCCACTCCACAAAGGGGGAAATTCTACTGACCCAGGTAACTACCGCCCCATAAGTTTGACCAGCCTGATCTGTAAGGCTATGGAAAGAATCATCATGGAACTCATAAATGGCGACATTGGGGATCTACAGACCCTTGATCCCACACAGTTCGGTTTTGTAAAAGGCAGATCCTGCCTCTTAAACCTGGTTGACTTCTTTGAGACAGTCACTAGTGCCATCGATGAGGGCAAGGCTGTCCACACTGCCTATTTGGACTTGGCTAAGGCCTTTGACACAATACCACACTCTGGCATCATTGACAAGCTCAGCAGCCTAAATGTAAATCCATATGTCACAAGATGGGTAGCAAATTGGCTAAAAAACAGAACCCATAAGGTTAAAATTGCTGGAGCCATGTCAGACTCAAAACCCGTCACAAGTGGTGTCCCACAGGGCTCAGTCTTGGGTCCACTCCTATTCGGCATTTATTTCTCGGATGTGAAAGCAAATATGGAAGGATTATGGCTGACAAAGTTTGCAGATGACTGCAAACTGGGTGCCATAGTGGATTCACCTGCCGACACACATCCTACAGAAAGGTCTCACTGAAACGGACAACTGGTGCCGGAATCATGGCCTCAAACTTAACGCCAAAAAATGTATAGTCATCCCCTTTGGGAAAAACAAAGTACCCACAAACTATCACGTGACAATAACCCACTGAATACAGAAGATGTAATCAGAGACCTGGGGACTCAAGTCGATAGTGACCTCTCCTTTGACAACCATGTTGCCAAAGTGGTCAGAAAGACTTTCTACCTTGCCCATCTCATCATGAAGGGATTCTCATCCAGATCAAAGGAGGTCATTGTACCTCTGTATTCCTCCCTTGTCAGGCCCATGATTGAATATAATGCTCCATTTGGGATGCATCTCACCCGGCACATGCAACAACTGGAAAGACCCCAGAAGTACCTCACCAAGAGGATCATAGGTCTAAAACATGTGCCTTATCCAGCTAGATTAAAGAAACTCCAGCTCTATTCAGTAGCATACCGCCTGCTCAGAGGTGATTTGTGCCTAACATACAGGGCCATGTCCAACCAGGAATTGATGGACATGCTCCATCTCAAAAATCCAAATCCACCAGAACCACACGAGCTAAAGATTTCAACCTCTGCACAAATATGAATAGAACATGCTGGAGGGATAGATTCATAACACAGAGGTTACCCATACTCTGGAACAAAATCCCAGTTCATGTGAGACAGAGCCCTTCATTGGCACTGTTCAAGAAAAATCTCGATGCATGGATGGGAGATCGCAAGTTTACCCCGGGAGTGACCTCAGTGTCACTACTAGACCGAGGTATAGTTTACTAAATAATGGGGTTCTACATGTGTCACTACTAGAGAGGCGCAACTATATAGTATGGGGTGGCGTAAAGCCACATCACTGTTGGCTAGGCTTATAAATGCCCCCGGGCAGATAGCCTAGTACACTACTATGAAACTATGAAACTATGAAATACTTGAGGTCGCAAGAAGAGGCTGGTTCAAAAGGTGCCACTGTCAGAGCTTGTAGAACTAATGATAAATCCCATGGTTGAATAAGTTCTCTAAAAGGTGGCTTCAGACGATTCACACCTTTTATGAAGGTCTTGCACAATTTATGGGACACAGAGTGGAATCTTGGACACCCTCATGAAAATTAGAGATTGCAGCCAAATGAACTCTAATGGTAGAGGCCAATAGACCCGATTGAAACAAAATCGGCCAGATAGTCTAGTATTATCGACACTGGTGCTGAAAAGGGGTCTACTTGTTTATCTTTCAGCCAACAGGTAAATCTTTTCCACTTGCTCAGATAAGTAATTCTAGTAGAAGACTTATGAGAAGCAATGAGAATATCACGTACTGGTAAAGAAAGATCATTCTGCCTGACAATCAAGGGAACTGGAGTAGCCAAGCCGTTAGCTTCAGGCTGTTCAAGCTGGGATGAATCAGGTTCTGTGGGTGTGAGATCAACTCCGGGATTGGATGGAGGATCTATGGTCGATCTAGTAGGTGAGGCCAAAGGAATGGGAACCAAATCTGTTGTGGCCAATATGGTGCTATGAGGATTACACCTTGCTCTTCAACCGCCAGGCTTTCTTCAGAAACTGGGGAATGAGAGGAAAGGGCGGAAATGCGTAGAGAAGACCAGAGGGCCAATTGTGGACTAGAGCGTCCCTGGGTGACTGTCCCAGAGGGGGAATCAGGGTGAAGTAGTTGCTGCATTTGTAGTGGGCTGGGAATCAGGGCGAAGTAGTTGCTGCATTTGTAGTTGGCCGGGGATGCAAAGAGGTCGCAGCAAGAATGGCCCCAGCGGTGGAAGATCTCTACCGCTATCAAGGGATTCAGGGACCACTCGTGAGGTTGCAGAATGCACCTGCTGAGTCTGTCTGCTATCACACTGGAACTCCCAGGAATGTGCGTTGCTAGAAGAAAACGGTTGGTAGCTATCATCCATTACCACATCCTCATGGCCTCTCGACAAAGGGGGTAAAGATTTGGTTCCACCTTGCTTGTTGATGTACCAGACCACCACCATGTTGTCTGATTGAATCGTAACTGTCCCAGACGGCAGCAGGAGATGGAATGCTTGCAAAGCCAGAAGCATCACCCCTCAGCTCTAGAACATTTATATGCAGATGGACCTCCAGGTTGGACCAAGTGCCTAGGACCGTCTGTCCCTGACATAGCACCCCCCACCCCATCAGGGAGGCGTCCGTGGTCACTGTGGCCTTGGGTTGCTGGGGGGGGAGGGGCGAGACCACAGAGAGATTGTGCTTCATCCACCAATTTAAATCCTGTTTGCACCTGTGGGTTACTCAAATCATGGCTGAAAGAGGATGCTGAAAAGGATACCACTGGGTGAGCAGTAGCCATTGTAGAAGCCTCATGTGAAACCTGGCCAGGGAATCAATGGTGATGGAGGCTGCCATGGAACCCAACAGCTGTAGAACCAAGTGAGCCGTGGATTTTTCCTTTGAAAGGATTGGAATTAGTTGTTGCTTTATCCTTAAAATTCTGTGCTCTGGAATAGCAGCTCTGCAGTTTTTTTGTGTCCAAGATAACCCCTATAAATTCTGTCGACTGAGATGGGGTGAGATTGGATTTCTGCCAGTTTATGGTTATGCCTAGCCTTTGAGCAGCTAGGAAAGAGTACGCCAGGGCTTTTTCCAGTAGATGTCTGGTGGGGGTGGAAATGAGCCAGTCATCTAGGTACGGAAACACTTGGAATCCTTGATGCCGCAAGTGAGCTGTGACAACTGCCATGCACTTTGTGAACACACTGGGGACTGTAGAGAGTCAGAAGGGCAGTACTCTTAACTGGTAGTGACTGGCTCCTGCACGGAAGTGCAGAAATCTTCTTGGCCTGTCCACCTTTATGTGGTAGTACACATCTTGAAGATCTATCTATAGAGCACATCCAATCGTCTTCTTCCAAAAGCGGGAGGATGGACTGTATAGTGACCATCCGGAATTTTTGTACTACCTCAAACTTGTTCAATACACTGAGATCCAAAATTGGTCTCCAGTGCCTGGTTTTCTTTGGCACCAAAAATAGTCTTGAGTAGAATCCGGATCCCATCTGGTCTGGATGGACTATTTGGATGACTCTCTTTCTTAGCAGCTTTTCTCTCTCTAGAGCTGCTTCTTCCCTTTGACTGGGTGGAATGTAGGGAAGATTTTTTGAAGGGACTAGACAAAGATCTAAGGGGATATGATAACCTCTGGTTATGATCCTTTGTACCCAAGAATCGGTGGTGATGGTTAGCCAGGCAGAAGGGTACAAGGAGAAACGTCCCCCAACTACCTCCAGAGGAAAGGAGATGGGCCACTCTTCAGGAGTGCTGGAAGGACCGACCAGGGAAAGAATCCCTGGAACCCTGGTTACGCGGTCCCCCTCTGCCCTGAAAGGAGCGTCTTCCCTGTGAGTTTCCCCCTCTGCCTCTGGGGGAGAACTTGGCCTGTGTGTCACGGAAAGGACCCTTAGATTTCTTGAACCATATTTTCCACTTTTGGTTTCGGGAGAAAGCACGTTGAGGGGAAGAATAACGGACACCTAACAGCAGAAAGGGTCTTACCGTCTTGTTCACATCTGGCCAGTGTGCTTTTAACTTTGGGCCCAAACAATGAAGATGGCTTAATGGGGGCATTAAGAAAGGAAGACTTAAAAGGATCTGCGAAGTTGCACAAGCGCATCCAGGCGTGTCGTCTCAAGACCACAGCTGAACCCGCCGCTCTAGCTGCTCCTTCTGATGTGTGAGATATCAAGCGCATAGAGGAGTTCGATATAGACTCAATGGTGGCCAGCTGAGAGGCAACTTTGTCACGGACCTCATCAGACACTGCACCAGCCAAGGTTTCAGACAGCTCAGAAACCAGATCCCTTTGAAGCCTGGTAAAATGTACCATATAATTCAGGAACCTGATAGAAAAGGTCGCTGAAGCAAAAGTGCGCTTCCCTATTCTGTCCAGGGCCCTGGACTCTGTTAGGTGGATGGACAGTCTGACCTTCTGCCAGATCCTTTTTTGTTGCGGCCGCCACCACCAAAGCATCTACAGGAAGACCTTTGGCCAATGGGGATCTGAAGCAGGAGAGGACAAGATCTTATCTAGCCTCCGGGGAATAGCGCTTAAACAGTATCACGGGCCTTCCAAGCATGCTGGACGATTAACTTGACAAGTTCATCAGCAGGTGGAGTAACCCAGGAGCTAGGAGGCCAGGCGCGAAAAGCCTGCTGGAACACAGATTCCTCAGGGGTCGTATTAGAGGACTGCCAGTCACCTCTCTGTTTCAGGATTTCAAGGATATCGCCAAAGGATACCTCAGAGGGTGACCGAGGGGATCCTTCCCCCTCATCAAAATCTGTCTCTTCGGTGAGAGACTCCTCTGTGGAGTCCATGTGCTTCCTCTTGCACAAACTTTTCCGGTGGACCTCCTCAGCGGGAGAAGCTGGGGAAGACAACGGAAAAGGGGATTCCTGAGGGAATATGTCCTGAGGCTCTTGCACCCGGTGTCCGCTAGGTGCAACTTATGAAACCAGTGTACAAGAGGAGGGTGGAGATATAGACAGTCCAGTATCGCCAGCAGCAGCAAAAGCCTTCTCCATCAGTTGGAAGGCTGGTCCACCCAGACAGGAGTGTATGTCAAGGACAGGGGGCACTCCTCCCCCAAGTGGCTCAAGCCTGCCGACTCGGAGTCCCTGGATGGCTGTGGAGCAGCAAGCTATGCGCATCACAGCTGACATCCTGGGTCGTAGCAAAACTTTCCTGCCATGAAAGAAACTGCGGTTCCTTAGTGAGATCCATAAAGAGAATCGCAGAAGGGGAAGACTGTACTATATCCATGGACTTCAAAGGGAATGAAAGGAGGAGAATAAGAAGTTGTCCTTGGAGATGGGTAATCACCTTCCAAGGAAGGATAGTTCCTGGGGGGTGGAATACCTCTGGCCAAGCATGCCTGGTCCACAAGACGCAACACATCATGCTCAGAAAGACTTCTAGTGGACCTCACAGAGACTGAGGGAGAAACAGGCCTGTCCACAAAAGAGGCAGACTCAGTGGCCATCTCATCTGATCGCACCAAGGACAACAGCGCCAAGAAAGACTGAACTAATGTAGTCTGCACCGAAGAAGTAATCAGTGCCGATGTCATTGTATGCACTGACACAGGGATCGGTGCCGAAGTGGTTGTCTGTGCCGACGAAACTGGAACAGACAAAACTGGAGTCAGTAATAAAGGCCTCGGTTCCGAAGAAGATCTCTGAGCAGATGTGGTCAAGGTCTGCGCCAACTGAACGGTCGGTGCCGATACAATGGTAAAGGTCTGAACCGAGGAAACCCTCAGTGCCGATATGTAGAAGGCTGCAGGAGAGGATGGAGCCAAAATCACTAATGGAGCTGAAGGCCTCTGTGCCGAAGGTCTGGGCACCGGAAGCACTGGGGCTGACAGAGCTCCAGGGACAAAATTTTAGATTTTTAGACTTTGGTTGGTGAGAGTCCCCAGCCGGGGACGAAAGCAAGGATTTAGCCTTAGTAGAAACATCCATTTTCTTATGGGCTTTAGGAGGGGTTGAGATATCTGACCCAGAAATAGCCTCTGAAAAGGGAGATTTTAGAAGTCCCTTCAGTATCAGCTTATTTTTCCTTTCTAACAAAGTTCTATTAGAAAAGTTCTCAGAAATAGTACAAGGTGGTTCAACAGATAAATGGGAAACTCCCAAACAACAAACAGAAAGTGTGTGCATCAGAAGTAGGCAGTTTGTGTCCACAATCAGAACACCACTTAAACCCCAGACTACCCTTTTTATCTGCCATATTAACAAATAGAAAAGTACCAACAATAGTACAAGAGAGTACCCGAAGGTATGAAAAAGAAAGGAAAGGGATTACCAACGATGGTAAGGAGAAATTACCTCACAGAAAAAGGGAAAGTTAACAGAAAAAATCTAAGGAAATTATGAACGCTAGATGCGATAGGGTAAGAAACCATAAAATATTAACTTTTCTGACAGAAAAGTAATTTGTAAGGCAAGTAAACAATTGACTGTACTTCGCTCAAGATAAGTAGCTTGACACGACCAGATGGCAATGCGGCAAACGAAATCTGAGGTAACAGGGAGAGGGGAATTCTGGGTAAGAGTTTAGCTCGAGAGTTTGAGGCTGACACGAGCTTGGAAAATGGCCGGCTCGGTTCCGAGGTCGGAACCGATACCCATACGGATTCAAAAGCATGTCCTGACTTTCTGCCTGAATTAGACAATCGTCCAGGTATGGGTATATTTGAATATTTCTTTGCCTGCAAAATGCAATAACTGGAGCTAGGCACTTTGGCTTATCTACTGCATCCAGGGTATTCACAAAGGGCAGTGCAGAGAACTGACAGTGCGTGTAGCCTGCTTTGAAGTGTAGGTATCTTCTTTAAGATTCCCTGATTGGGATGTGCAGGTATGCTTCTTTTAAATCTAGAGTTGCCAACCAGGCATTTTTGCCTAGCATAGGAAGTAATTGGTGAAGAGTCAGCACCCTGAATTTTGGAATCTTCAAAAAAGTGTTTTAGAGTAGACAGGTCCAGTATAGGATGCCATGAATCGCCTTTTCTGGGTACCAGGAAAAGTCTAGAGTAGAAACCTTGTCCCTTTTTCCTCTTCTGGTACCAGCTGAATAGCCCCCATGCTTAAGAGAGAAAGTACGTGTTTTTGGTCCTCTGCCCACTGATTTGGGGGTAGGTCCGGCCACCCAGTTGGTGTTGGGGGGTAGGTCCGGCCACCCAATTGGTGTTGGAAACATGTGGAAGTGAAATCTGTATCCCTGGGACACTATTTAAAACCCAATTGTCCTGGGTAATGAGTTCCCAATTCTTTGCATGAAGAACAACCTCCCCCCCAAAGGGACAGTCAGTTGAGAAGTGCTTGGAAATTTTAAAAGGAAGTCATTGAGACAGTTTACCATAATGGGAGTGTCTTATTATTCCCCGACTAGGAAGTGGAGGCCCTCCACTGCTTAGTTCTGCGAGTCCTCTGGGACTGAAACCTGGGGTTTTTGGTGTGTTGGAGTTTGGCTTGAGAAGACCTGGAAGGGGCTGGAAAGGACCAGTTCTTAGAGGGCCAGTGCCTACTAAATCTAGGAGGCTGAAAGTACAGTTTTGTACCTACCATAAATGTAGATGTTCGAGTGCTAATACAGCTGCAGTAATCACAGATGGGTTTTCTGCCGTCAGACGGGTCCTCGGTCGGCCGAATTCCAAAGTCTAGGTCCGGCGTCAGTTGTCGCTTTCTTTCCTGAATCAGTGCGACAGGGGTATATAAGACACAGCCGACGCCATTTTCTTCAGTCTTTCTTGCCCCAGATGTCAGGTACCCCCAGAAGGAAGGCAATACATAAATTATATATATAATCATGCAATGCAATATAATCAAAAATCAGTAGTTGCAAGCAAATACACCAGAGAAGGATAACCCAATCAGGTTGTATGAGGAGGTGTTAGCCACTAGGCCTTTACCAAGAGGGGAAGGAGGGAGGGAAACCTGTACTGCAGCTGTATTAGCACTCGAACATCTACATTTATGCTAGGTACAAAACTGTACTATGTTCATCATGCATACAGCTGCAGTAATCACAGATGGGTAGAATCCCAAAGCTACGCACAGGGTGGTAGGCACTAGGTGGAACTGGGAGGTGCCAGAATGCCCTGCAACACAGCAGTGGCAAGACCTGCTCTAGTTTTGGAGTATAAAGGCAGGTGGTAGTGTTTTGTGAAGGTATGCACAGAACTCCAAGTGGCTGCCTCCAAAATATCTTTGGTAGGGACTCCTCTGAGGAAGGCTGTTGAGGTAGCTGTGGCCCTTGTGGAGTGGGATCTGATGCCTGTAGGAACAGATTTGCCATGATAGGAGTAACAAAACCGTATGCAGTGGCCTATCCATTTTGAAATTGTCCGTTTGGAAATAGGATTCCCTTGAGCTCCTACAGCATAGGACACAAAAAGTTGTTCTGATTTCCTGAAAGGCTTTGTTCTGTCCAAATAGTAACGTAGCTGTCTATGGATGTCTAAGGAATGTAGCAGCCTTTCCCCCTTGTTTTGAGGATTAGGGTAAAAGGTAGGTAAGTGTATGGCCTGATTTAAAGCTACCCTGGATACTACCTTAGGCATAAATGACGGGTTGGTTCGTAGGGAAACCCTGTCCTGATGGAAGATGAGAAAGGGCTGCACAGCCATGAGGGCTTGTAGTTCCGAAACCCTACGAGCGGAGGTAATGGCCAGAAGGAAAGCTGTTTTCCAGGACAAATATTGCAAATCTGTTGAGGCAGCTGGTTCAAAGGGAGGCAATGTTAATTTTTCTAGAATGTAATTAAGATCCCAGGCTGGTATTGGTTGTTTCCTTGGAGGTCTTGTATTCTTAGCCCCTCTGAGGAACTGTCTTAAAAGTGGGTGAGAGAATAAGGGTGGATCAGTGTTGTATTCTGCAGAAATGGCTGAGGCATGAATTTTGATGGAGGAAAATGAAAGCCCACTGTTCAACAGCTCAGCTAGATACTGTAATATCTGAGGCAAATTCAGTTTTCTAGGATCCTGGCCTTTTTTCTCATTCCAAGCAAAACCGTTTCCATTTTATGGAGTAAGCCTTTCTAGTAGATGGCCTTCTGGCCTCCAAAATGACATCCTGCACCTCTTTGGAGAGTAGGGTCTGTTGTGGTGTTAAGGAATTTTCCATGCAGCCAGATTGAGTGTTTTCAGCTGACTGTGAAGAGTTTTGTAGCTGTGCTGAGTCAGTAGAAGAGGCATTAGAGGTAGGGTCCAGGGAGGAATATGTGTTAGGCTCCTCAGGAGTGGGTACCAGTGTTGTCTTGGCCAGTCTGGAGCAATCAGTATCATCTTCGGTCTGTCTGCTCTTGCTTTCAAGAGCACCTTGGGCAGAAGAGGCAAAGGTGGGAAAGCGTAAACTGTCCATGCTGCCCAACTGAAAGAAAGGCGCCCACTCTCCAGGCCTTTGGATGAAAGGTCCTTGAACAGAACTTTTCAATTGATGATTCCTGTGGGAGGCGAAGAGATCTATGTCTGGCCTTCCCCACGCTTGGATTATCTTTGTAAACACTTGAGGATGCAACTTCCATTCGTGTGGGTCTGTCATATTTCTGCTTAGATTGTCTGCCAGCGCGTTTTCCAATCCTGGCAAGTACTGTGCTTGAAGTTCGATTTGCCATTCCAGAGCCAAGTTCCAAAGTGACATGGCTAGCCTGCACAGGGGGTATGAATGTGTTCCTCCTTGTTTGTTTATGTACCACATTACTGTGGTGTTGTCTGTTCTTATCAATAATTGCCCTGGATGCAGCAGGTCCTTGAAAGTTGTAATTGCATTTATCACTGCTAGCATTTCTTTTTGATTGATGTGAAGGTGCTTTTCCTTTTGGGACCATTTGCCCTGAATGCACCTGTCTGTCATGTGCGCCCCCCAGGCGTAGTCTGAGGCGTCTGTTGTGATGACTTGATTTGCTTGAGGCTTGCAGAATGGAAGACCTGCGTTTGTTTGGCATGCTTGGGCCCACCATAGAAATTCCTTTGGCAAACATGGGATTATTGGTATTATTGTTTCCAAACTGTGGCTGTGTTGAGACCATAGGTTTTTTAGGTACCATTGAAGTTTCCTCATAAGCAACTTTGCACATGGGATTAAAAGAATGCAAGATGCCATGAAGCCCAGAGCCTGCAGGATTTTCCTTGCAGTGAGCCTGGTACAATTTGCTAGTATTTTGAAGTACTGAGTTAGTTGCCCCTGTTTTTCTGGCGTAAGATAGGCCATCTGGGTGTTTGTGTCCAAGTTGGCACCCAGGAAAGTTATTTTCTGAGTTGGTGTTAGCCTGGATTTCTCTTTGTTGACTGTGTATCCCAGAGAATTCAATAACCGTGTTACATAAGCCAGATGTTCCAGAAGTACGTGCTTGCTGTCCGCTTGGATCAGGCAGTCGTCCAAATAAGAGTAAATTTGTATCCCTTGAAGTCTGCAGTAGGCAATTACTGATGCCAGGCATTTCGTGAATACTCTGGGTGCAGTAGATAAGCCAAAGGGCAATGCAGAGAATTGATAGTGGATTGAACCTGCAAGAAATCTGAGTTATCTTCTGCAGCTTTGTCTGATTGGGACATGCAGGTATGCCTCCTTGAGGTCCAATGTTACCAGCCAAAACTCCTTGCCCAGCATGGGAAGAAGCTGCTGTAATGTGAGCATCTTGAATTTTGGTACGAGTAGAAATGTGTTTAGGATGGATAAGTCCAAAATGGGTCTCCAGTCGGTTCCTTTCCTTGGTACCAGAAATAGTCTGGAATAAAAACCTTGACCTTGTTCGTGAGTAGGTACCTCTTGAATAGCTTTCATGTCCATGAGCTTTGAAATTTGTATTTGAGCCTCTACCCTTTGATTGTGTGGCAGGTTCGGCATGCCTCTCATTTTGGAAGAGTGTGAAAATGAAATCTGTAGCCTCTGTTTATAATGTCCAGGATCCATTTGTCTGTTGTGATATGCCAATTTCTTGTAAATAATGCCAGCTTTCCTCCCAAGGGTGCTGCCAGCTGAGACTTGCTTGGCATGAAAAGGGGAAGTCATTGGGTTTGTTTCCTGTATTGTTGTGCACTGTCTTCGCCACCTCTTGGTGCTGGAGTTTGCCATTGTCTGCCTCTGTATGATCCTTGAGATTGTCCTCTGCCCCTTGTGCGCCTGTATCTACCTCTTTGGGGCTTGTCCGTGGCTGGAAAGGACCATTTTTTTGAAGGCCAATTTCTGCTAAAACGTGGTGGTTGAACCTGTAGAAAAGCTTTGACAGTTTGCATAGATTTAGCTTTTTCTTCCATTTTCCGTAGTATCTCCTCAGCATTAGTACCGAATAGTACATCCTTTTGTAAAGGAGCAACTAGTAGCTTAGCTTTAACGTGATCAGGCAAGGTTTGTTCCCTAAGCCAGGCATGTCTACAAATGACTGATCCTGTCACAGCAGCTCTACTTGAGGCCTCTAGGGCATCATAGCCACATTGTAAGGTGTGTTTACCCACTTGTTCTGCACTATGCATCATATCCTGCAACTCCTTCAAATCTGGTTGTTCAGGTTGAGACATTTTAGTTCTTAATTGTGATAACAGAAACTGCTGATATTTAAGCATATGGAACTGACAATTTAAGGCCCTCATGGCTAGGGCGGCCGAGGTATATACCTTTTTTCCCCACCTTTCTAAGGATCTAGACTCTCTTTCGGAAGGTAGTGGATTCTTAGCAGTAGAGGCCTTCATTCCCTTGGGGCCTTGAGAAATGGTTTCAGGGTCAGCATTATGGCTTTTGTAAAGAAATTGGTGAGAGTTAGGAACTCTGTAGTACCTATCAGGCTTGACTGGGGCAGGAGGCAGGGAATCCGATTAAGGCAAGCCTCGAGTAAACATCATCAAGTATGTCCAAGACAGGAGGTATCGCCAGAGGTCTGTGCTGAGGTAACAAAAGAAATTCCCTAAGTCTTTTCTTGTAATCAGAAAAGTCTTGGCCTTCCCAATGGAAGTGTTCCCTCAAGGTGTGCAAGGTTTCCCCAAAAGAAAAGTCCTCTGGGGGAGATACAGAAGGAATGGACTGCTCTGCATCAGAATCTTCAAAAGGGGAGTACGAGTGTTCCTCTTCATCAGAATGTTCTGAAAAAATGGAGCCCTGGTCAGAAGAGGGAGAATCTTCCTCCACTCTGGGTCTCTTGTCTGGAGGGGGTTGGGAACCCCTGATAAGAGTAATTAAATCCTCAGCCATTTTTAGCATCTGCTTTTTAGGCATGGGGCCTGGAGATGGGCCCTGTGCAACAGGCCTCTTGGGATGCATGGCTGATTTGGACTTAGTAAAGGCCTTTATGGAAAAGGAAGATGAGTGTCTAAAGACACCATGGGTGGAAGTGGACCTGTCCACATTAGGAGGCTCAACACTCACAGTGGCTTCGGTGGTTGTAGTCTGGGTATGGGCCGAGGTACCTGCGGTCTCTGTTACAGAAGACACCGCCAAAGAAGTGTCGTCGGTAGTCAGGGGCTGCGTAGGTGTCTCGCTGAGAACCGGACCACGTGTAGCCGGTTTTGGCGTGGTGTCGGTGGAGACCGCGTGTCTGTCTTTGTCCTTGCGTTTTTTGGACAAAACGGTAGTCGGAGTTTCCGACGACATATTATAATCAAAGGCTTTACCAAAAAAGTGCTGGGCGAACTCTGCCCGACGCTTAAGTGCGTTTATTGAAAGTAGCGCAAAAGCGACAGCCCGAGACGTCGTGGTCTGGGCCTAAACAAGGTATGCAGAGGGAATGGAAATCCTTATGCGGTATTTGCTTCCCACAAGAAATACAATTGTTAACTTTGTCTGACATCGGTCTGAGGCAAGAAAAGTTTCCCCAACGGGGTACTTAGCTTTATTGAATACTTCAGATCTGAAATTCGACTTCGAAAATCTCAGGAGTCGGCCGACCGGCACTTGCGAACTGCTTCTGCTTCGGGCACTGCGCGGCAAGAAAGACTGAAGAAAATGGGGTCGGATGCATTATATATACCCCTGGCACACTGACGTCAGGGAAGTGACAGCAACCGACGCCGGACCAAGACTTTGGAATTCCGGCAGACTGCGGTACCACCTGACGACAGGATAACCCGTGTGATGACTGCAGCAGGGTAACACGATGAACATCCACATTGCAAAGGAGGTTTTTCAACTCGTTAGTCAGAATGCATTAAATCCTGTAATTCTTTTCCACAGAGTCAGGAAACAACATTAATTTCTGTTTAAGCAGTCCAAAAACATGTTGCTGATATTTTAACATATGAAACTGGCAGTTTAAAGCCCTAATGGCCCAATGTTGCAGAAGTGTAAACCTTCTTGCCCCATCAATCCAGCTCCCTGGATTCTCTATCAGAAGGGGTAGGATTTTTAGCAGTACAAGCCTTAATGCCCTTGCGCCCCTGTGAAATAGTCTCTGGATCTGCAATAGGATTTTTGAAAAGGAACTTGTGAGACTGTGGGACCCTGTAGTATCGGTGAGGTTTTCTGGGAGCAGGAGGCAGGGAATCAGGGGCCAAACTGGATTCCGAGAAAGCATCAACAATGTCTAGTACAGGAGGAATAGCTAAAGGCCTATGCTGAGGTAGGAGAAGGAAATCCTCAAGCCTCTTTTTTGAATCAGAAAAATCCTGGCTTTCCCAGTGGAAATGCTCCCTTAGAGTATGTAAGGTTTCCCCAAAATAAAAATCCTCAGGAGGGGAAGGAGAGGGAATACAGTCTGCTGCATCAGAATCCTCATAAGTAGGTAAGGACAAATCCAGATCATCAGAAGAGTCAAAAAAAAAAAAAAAAACAGAATCCTGATCACTCAAGCAACTTCAGTCCTAGGCCTCTTAGAATGGGGGGGGGGGTTTGGCTACCCCTGATTAGAGTTATTAGATCTTCAGCCATTATTTGTTTTTTAGGCCTAGAGGCCTGGGCGTCTTTTTTTAGACCTAGATCGAGATTTAGGCCCAAGTAAAGGAGGTGTTGGTTTAATATGCAAGTCCGTAGGCCTGAATACACCCCTCAGAAGTCGGTGCCTGCACAGCGGCTCCGGACCCATCCAAGGTAGAGACATCCATGGGTTCCATAGTAGAAGCATCTCGAGGCATACCAGACTCCGAACGGGTCTCAGTAGAGGCCTGCGAATCAGTAGTAGTGGGTATCAGGGGCTGCAAAAGCGCCTCACTGAGTACTGGCGACTGGCTTAAGAGAAGCGTCGTCGGCAGTTTTGGACCTCGGTGGCCTGTCTCTGTCTTTATCTTTGTGTTTTTTCGGAATCCCAGTAGTCGGATGGCTAACCGATGACATTTCTGGATAATTAAACTGAGAACTGAAATATTTAGAGGCGAAAATATACAGACGATGGATAGTGCTCTGATTAAATAAAGCACAAAACCGACAGCAAGGTACGTCATGGTCAGGGCCTAGGCAAGGAATACAGTACGAATGAATATCTTTATGAGGTATTTGCTTTCCACAAGTAATGTAATTATTAACTTTTACTGACATCGGTAGGGAGCAAGAAAAAGTTTCCCCAACGGGGTACTTGGCTTTAGTTGAAGACTTCGGTTCTGAAACTTGAAAACGAAAATTTCAGGAGTCGGCCGACTGGCACTTGCGAACTGCTTCTGCTTCGGGCACTGCACGGCAAGAAAGACTTATGTAATGGCGTCGGCTGCATGTTTTATACCCCTGACAACCTGACGTCATGGAAGGAGGGACAGCAACCGACGCAGGACCCAAGACTTTGTTAATCAGGCCGACTGAGGGCTACCTGCAAGCAGATAACCCAAATGTAATGACTGCAACAGTGAAACATGAACATCTGAGAAATACCACACCAATGAGCAAAGTTCAGAAATGCATCTTTGTGAAGTATCCATTCATGAGCTTTTCTTTTTGACCTGCTCAGTCAGCCATTAGACTGTCCTCTGAAGGAATGTATACTGCCTGAAGAGTTAACTGATAACAGCCACCTCCCAGGTCTGAACAGTCATACTACACAGGAGGCAAGATTTTCTGCTTCCCTGCTTGATATACCACACCACTGTAGTGTTGACTGTGTACACCTTAAAGGGAGTGGGGAAAGAACAACGGGTGAAAAGCCTGAAGGGCAGAATCAGAGATTTCATCTCTTTCATGTTGACATGGTCTGACTTCTGATGTATGCGCCAGAGACTCTGAACGTTGAGGTGACCACATGAAGCCCCCCACCCCCATGTCTGAGGAATCCATTAACAGTTCTTGAAAAGGGACCGGAGGCTAAAAGGTTAGGCCTAAGTTGAAAGGAACTGTTGAATCCACCACTCAAATTCCTTTTTTATGCAAGGAAGAACAGGTACACAATCCAGGGAATGGCAATGCTGCAGCCAAACCACCTAAAAGTACCATGGAAGCTTCCACATACACAATCTGGCAAGAGGGAGCATTGAAAAAGAAGGCGTTATGAATCCCAGGGCCCTAGAAAACTTCCTGCGACTGCCACTCCAGCCAGAGAGAAGAGACTGAAAGAAGGCGGTCAATGACAAAACTTTTGGAGGTGGAAGAGAGGCCAACATTGGCACTGTCTGAATCCTGCATCCTAGATAAACATGATCCTGAGAGGGAGTCAGGACGGACTTTTGGAAATTGATAGTAAACCCCAACTTTGAAGGAGAGAGAAGGTGAACTCTAGAGTCTTTAAAAGGAGACTGGAGAAGGTGCCTGAAGCAACAGGTCATCTAGTTAAGAAAATATTTCAATGTCTTGGAGCCTGCAGAAGGCAATCACAGGAGCTAAGTATTTTGTGAATACCCTTGGGGAAGTAGAGAGACCAAAGAGCAAAGCAGAAAACTGAAAATGAGTGGAAGACAGAAGCATAAAAAATTTCCTGAAAAGAAGGTGAACAGGGACATGAAGGTTAAGCATCCTTCAGATCAAAACACACCAGAAAGCCTGGGGTAGTAAGAGAGGAAAAGTACAGCTTTGTACCTACTATAAATGTAGATATTCGACTGTAAACACTGCTGCAGTCATTACACTTGGGTTATCCTGCAGTCAGGCGGGTTCCCCAGTCGGCCTGAGTTCCAAAGTCTTGGTCCGGTGTCGGTTGCTGTCGCCTCCTCCCTGACATCAGTGCGACAGGGGTATACAAGATGCAGCAGACGCCATTTTCTTCAGTTTTTCTTGCCCCAGATGTCAGGTGCCCCCAAAAAGGTAGGCAATTCAAATTGCTAATAAAACATACATAAGAAAAGCAATCAACAACCTTCAGTTACCAGCAAATACTCCCCCACAGGTAGTAAAGGGTAGAAGACATAGGTACATACCAGCAAATAAGAGGGGAAGGAGGGAGGGTAACCTGGACTGCAGCAGTGTACACACTCGAACATCTACATTTATGGTAGGTACAAAACTGTACTATGTTCATCATGTTACACTGCTGCAGTCATTACACTTGGGTAGAATCCCAAAGCTGAGGTAGGGTGGCTGGTTCTATAAGGCATTAGGGGGTGGCTATAAGGCCCTGCAGCACTGCAGTGGCAAAGCCAGCTCTGGATTTAGAATATAGAGACAGATGGTAATGCTTGAAGGTATGTACAGAACTCCAAGTTGCTGCTTCTAAAATGTCCTTGGTAGGTACTCCTCTGAGGTAGGCAGTTGAAGTGGCTGTTGCCCTGGTGGAGTGAGATCTAATGCTGTTAGGTACAGGTTTCCCATGGTGTGTATAGCAGAAACGCATACAGTGACCTATCCATTTTGAAATAGTCTGTTTTGAAATGGCTTTTCCCTGTGCTCCTGCAGCATATGCTACCAATAATTGCTCAGTTTTTCTGAAAGCTTTGGTTTTGTCCAAGTAAAAGCGTAACTGTCTGTGTATATCCAAAGAATGCAGTAGTCTCTCCCCTTTGTTCTGTGGATTTTAATAAAAAGTTGGCAAGTGAATAGTTTGGTTTAGAGCCACACTTGATACCACCTTTGGCATAAAAGTAGGGTTTGTTCTTAGAGACACCCTGTCTTGGTAGAAAATGATTGAAAGGTTCCACTGCCATTAGTGCCTGTAATTCTGAAACTTCGGGCTGAGGTTATTGCTAGGAGCAGAGCAGTTTTCCAAGAGACATATTTTAAGTCTGCTGAGTTAGCTGGCTCAAAAGGAGGTAAAGTTACTTTTTCCAAGACGAAGTTGAGGTCCCAAGTTGGAGCTCTACGGGGCGGTCTTATGTTTTTAGCCCCTCTGAGGTACTGTTTTAGCAAAGCATTAGAAAAAATTGGTGGGTCTGTGTTGTAATGAGCAGAGATGGCAGAGGCGTGGATCTTAATGGATGAAAAGGAGAGGCCTTTGTCCAGCATCTCAGTTAAATATTGCAGCATCTGAGGAATATTTGGGACAAGAGGGTCAAGGTTGTGAACCTGAATTCCAGGCACAGAATCTCTTCCATTTATCCGAATAGACTTTCCTGGTGCTAGGCCTTCTGGCCTCCAGAATGACATCCATAACAGCTTTGGAGAGAGGCATTGCTTGCTTGACTAAGGAATCTGCCATGCAGCCAGGTTTAAAGTCTTGAACTGGCTGTGAAGTATTGATTGTTTTGCTGAATCAGAAGATGTGGAATTTGAGGCAAAATCCATGGTGGACCTTGTGCCAAGTTCTTTAAGATTAGGTACCAGTGCTGGCGTGGCCAGTCTGGGGCAATCAGGATCATCTTTGGCTTTTCTTGTCTGGCTTTTAGGAGTACCTTTGAAAGGAGAGGTAGTGGTGGGAAAGCATATACTTGTAGGTTTTTCCAGCTGAATGAGAAGGCATCAACTTTCCATGCTTGTGGGTGAGTCCTTGTGCAGAATTTCTGTAGCTGGCAATTCACTGGGGATGCAAACAGATTTCCAGGGTCCACCATTTTTGTGTTATCATTCTGAATATTTGTGGATGTAATTTTCACTCGTGCGGATCCATGAGGTTTCTGCTTAAGTAGTCTGCCAGAGTTTTTTTTCTCTCCTGGCAGGAATTGTGCTTGTAGATGAACTTGATAGGTTAGAGCTGTGTTCCACAAGGTCATGGCTCGTCTGCAGAGGGGATATGAATGAGTGCCCCCTTGCTTGTTTACGTACCACATAACTGTGGTGTTGTCTGTCTTAATAGTAGTTGTCCTGGATGCAGAAGGTCCTTGAAAGCTATAAGGGCATTTTGTACAGCTAGCATCTCTTTTTGATTGATGTGAAGATGCCTTTGTTCTGCGGGCCACTCGCCCTGAATACATTTTCCGGCCATGTGTGCTCCCCAGGCATAATCCAAAGCATCTGTTGTCAGTGTTTGCTTGGCTGTGGGTTGAGTGAACGGCTGTCCCTTGTTGAGGTGACAGGCTAGAGCCCACCATCGAAACTCCTGTTGAAGGCAGGGAATAAGTGGTATTACTGTTTCCAAACTGTGACAGTGTTGAGATCAGACACTCTTTAGGTACCATTGTAGTTTCCTCATATGCAGTCTGGCATATGAAATTAGTAGTATGCAAGATGCCATGTACCCCAAGGCCTGCAGAATTTTTCTTGCAGGGAGTTGGGTTTTTGAAGCCATCAATTGGAAATATTGAGTCAGCTGTCCTTGCTTGTCTGGCATGAGATAAGCCATCTGGGCCGTTGTATTTAAGCTGGCACCCAGGAATATCTCTTGTGAGAGCACTAGTTTTGACTTCTTTTCATTTACTGTGTACCCTAGGCAAATTAGCAATCTTTTTACAAACGCCAGATGCTTTAGAAGAATGCCCTTGCTCTCTGCTTGAATAAGGCAGTCGTCCAAGTATGGGTAAATTTGAATTCCTTTTTGTCTGCAAAATGCAATTACTGGTGCCAGGCATTTTGTAAAGACCCTGGGCGCAGTAGATAAGCCAAAGGGCAGTGCAGAGAATTGGTAATGCATTGAACCAGCTAAGAATCTGCGGTATCTTCTGCAATTTTGTCTGATAGGGGCATGCAGGTATGCCTCCTTGAGGTCCAAAGTTACGAGCCAAGCTTTCTTTCCCGGCATGGGAAGAAGCTACTGTATTGTCAACATTTTGAATTTTGGAACATCCAGGTAAGTATTTAGAGAAGAAAGATCCAGAATGGGCCTCCAGGCTTTGTCCTTTCTGGAATCAGAGAGAGTCTTGAGTAAAATCCTTGTCCTTGCTCTTGTGTTGGTACCTTTTGAATAGCTCTCATGTCCATGAGTGCTGTAATTTGTCTTTGAGCCTCTGCCCATTGATTTGGTGGCAGATTTGGCATTCCTTTTAACCTTGGCAGTGTGTGAAAGTGGAACCTGTAACCTTGAGATACAATATTGAGAACTCATTTGTCCTTGGTGATCATATGCCAATTGTGAAAGAAAAGTGCTAGTTTTCCCCCTAAGGGGGCTGCCAAGAGAGAAGTGCTTGGCAGCTGTAGTGGGAAGTAATTGGGGCTTGTTTTTTATAAGCTTGAGGCCAGTCTTCCCTTTCTTTCTGGGTTGAAGTACCCCATTGTCGAAGCCTGTAAAAACCTTGTGGCTGACCTCTGCCTCTTGGACGTCTGTATCTGCCCCTTTGAGGTCCGTCTGTCAACAGGAAATGACCAATTTTTTGTTGGCCAATTTCTGCTAAAACGAGGAGGCTGAACCTTAAGAAATCCTTCACCGTTTGCATAGATTTTGCCTTATCCTCCATTTTCTTTAATACCTCTTCTGTCTTAACTCCAAATAAAACATCCTGCTGTAAAGGTGCATCCAATAATTTTGCTTTAACATGATCTGGTAAAGTCTGTTCTTTTAACCAAGCATGTCTTCGAATGACAGACCCTGTAACTGCTGCTCTACAGGAGGCCTCCAATGAATCAAAACCACATTGTAAAGTAGGTTTACCCACTTGTTCAGCTGCATGCAATAAATCCTGCATTTCTTTATAGTTAGGATGATCTGAATTTGGAAGCATTTTTTGTTTCAACTGAGACATCAAATATTGCTGATATTTAAGCATGTGAAACTGGCAATTCAAGGCCCAAAATGCTAAAGTTGCAGATGTATATACTTTCTTCCCCCATCTGTCTAATGCTCTGAAATCTCCGTCAGAGGGAACTGGGTTTTTTGCTGTAGAGGCCTTTACCCCTTTGGGACCCTGGGAAATAGTTTCAGGGTCAGCAATATGGCTTTTATAAAGAAATTTGTGAGAGTCAGGGACTCTGTAGTATCTGTCTGGCTTAACTGGAGCAGGAGGTAAGGAATCAGGATTTAAACTGGATTCAGAATACACATCATCCACAACATCTAACACTGGCAGAATAGCAAGGGGTTTGTGTTGAGGTAATAAAAGAAAATCTGAGCCTTTTCTTGGATTCTGAATAATCCTGGCCCTCCCAATGGAAATGCTAACTCATGGTATGTAAGGTTTCCCCAAAGGAGTAGTCCTCCAGTGGAGAGGCTGAAGGAACTGATTCCTCAGCATCAGAATCCTCATAAGGGGGGTAAAGAGTATCCTTGGTCTGAGGATGAATCTGAAGAGATGGACACCTGGTTGGATGAGTCATAGTCTGCATCCTGTCTAGGCCTTTTATCAGGAGGGTGGTGGGACCCCCTGATCAGAGTAATTAAGTCTTTGGCCATTTTGAGCATCTGTTTCTTAGGCATGGAGGCCTGTCCTGGTGAATGTGGAAATTGCCTCCGTTTTGAAAGGGGTTTTAGACTTGGCAAAAGATTTAATGGTTAGCTGAAGTAGTCTGTAAACACACTCTGAAGCTGAGGGTTGTTCAGCTGCTCCGGATCCCTCTGAAGGGTTAGTCTCGGTAGGCCGTAAATCTGGTGTTTCCGAAGGCCCAGCCATCTCCACGTGGGAGACAGAGGCAGCCTGTGGTTCCAAAGAAGCGGTCGTTAGGGGCTGCGAAGGTGCCTCACTGAAAACCGGAGAACTGGCGACTGGCCTAGAAGAGGCTTCATAGTCAATTTTGGGCCTCGGATGCCTGTCCTTATCTTTGCGCTTTTTGTGTATCCCAGTAGTCGTTCCGACGGCATGGTGCAATAGAATTTTCTACCAAAATAATGTTGGGCAAAATCAAACAGAAGTTTAATAGTGCGCTTGTTAAACCTAGCACAAAACCGACAACCTGTGACGTCGTGGTCTGGGCCTAGGCATGGGATACAATAGGAATGGAAATCCTTAGGAGGTATTTGCTTCCCACAAGAAATACAATTACTAACTTTTACTGACATCAGTCTGAGGCAAGAAAAAGTTTCCCCAACAGGGTACTTAGCTTTATAGAAGACTTCGGTTCTGGATTCGGAATGAAAATCTCAGGAGTCGGCCGACCAGCACTTGCGAACTGCTTTTGCATCGGGCACCGCACAGCAAGAAAGATTGAAGAAAATGGCGTCGGCTGCATCTTATATACCCCTGGCGTACTGACGTCAGGGAAGAAGCGATAGCAACAGACGCCGGACCAAGACTTTGGAACTCTGGCCGACTGCGGGACCACCTGAAGGCGGGATAACCCAAGTGTAATGACTGCAGCAGTGTAACACGATGAACATCAGGCTTGAATAAAAACCTTGTCCCCTTTGTTCTGCTGGGACAGATTGAATAGCCCTGATACTGAGGAGAGAGCACACTTGTTTTTGGGCCTCCGCCCACTGATTTGGGGGGGAGGTCTGGTCATCCACTTGGGGTTGGGAGTGTAAGTGGAATCTGTACCCTAGGGAAACAGTTTAAAACCCATTTGTCCTGGGTAATGAGTTCCCAGTTTTTTGCATGCAGGGCGAGCTTTCCTCCTAAGGGAGCAAGATGAGCAGGGCTTGGAAGAGTTAAGGATAGCTTATTGTGTTGTTTTTCCATAGGGAGTGGCTTGCTACTCCCTGCTTTAGAAGTGGGGGCCCCCCACTGCTTAGATCTCTGCATAGCCAGAGACTGAAGTCTTGGTGGTATGCTGCTCCTGGGTTTGGACTGAGAAGGCCTGGAAGGGACTGGAAAAGACCAGTTCTTTGAAAGCCAATGCCTACTGAATCTAGGAGGCTGTACTTGTAAGAAATCTGTAACAGTTTGTAAAGATTTCGCATTTTCCTCCATCCTTTTGAGGACTTCTGCTTTGTTGCCAAAAAGGCGGCCTTGGTTTAAGGGTGCATCCAGTAATTTAGTTTTAACATGATCTGGCAAGTTTCATTCCTTAAGCCAAGCATGCCTTCTAAGTACAGACCCAGTGACAGCAGCCCTGCAAGATGCTTCTAAAGCATCAAAACCACATTGCAAAGTATGTTTACCAACTTGTTCAGCAGAATGCATCAACTCTTACAAATCTTTGTGTTCAGCACAGTCAGGAATCATTTTCTGTGTAAATAGTCCCATAATACGCTGCTGATACTTCAACATATGAAACTTGCAATTTAAAGCCCTAATGGCCAAAGCAGCAGAAGTGTATACCTTCTTACCCAATCTGTCTAAAGCTCTAGAGTCCCTATCAGGAGGGGTAGCATTTTTGTCAGTAATAGCCTTAAAGCCTTTTGGTCCTTGGGAAATGGTCTCTGGATCCGCAGTAGGATTCTTGAAGAGGAATTTGAGAGAGTCAGGTACTCGGTAGTACCTGTCAGATTTCCTGGGAGCTGGAGGCAAAGTGTCTGGGGTAAGGCTGGATTCCAAGAAAACATCATCTACAATCTCCAGAACAGGAGGGATAGCTAGAGGCCTGTGTTGAGGCAGGAGTAAAAATTCCCTAAGTCTCTTTTTGGACTCAATAGTCCTGGCTTTCCCAGCAGAAATGCTCCCTAAGGGTATGCAAGGTTTCACCAAAAGAAAAATCTTCTGGAGGGGAAGCAGAGGGAATGGAATCCTCTGCATCACAATCCTCATAAGTAGATAAGGGTAAATCCTGGTAGTCAGAAGGAACAGAGATATCAGATTCCAAATCAGAAAGAAAATCAGTTCTAGGTCTCTTAGAGGGGGAAGGCTGGCTTCCCCTAATTAAGGTAATAAGGTCTTCAACCATTCTAATCATTTGTTTTTGAGGCATATGGGCCTGAGAATGCAGTTTGGTCTGTTTTTTTTAGGTGTAGTGTGAGCTTTAGGTCTAAGGAACTCGGTATTCTTAGCTTGAAACGAAGTCACTGGTTTAATATTAAAATCGGTAGGCCTGAATACACCCTCAGGAGCGGGTGCCTAACAGTGGCTCTTAACCCATCCAAGGTACAGACATCCGCAGGTTCCATAGTCGAAGCATCTCGCGGCATACCGGACTCCGAAGGAGTCTCAGTAGAGGCCTGTGAATCTGTAGTAGCGAATATCAGGGGCTGCGGAAGTGCCTCTCTGAGTACCGGCGGACTGGCGACTAGCTTAATGGAAGAGTCGTCAACAGTTTTGGACCTATGCGGTCCGTCTCAGTCTTTATCCTTTTTTTTTTTTTTTTTGGAAGATCAGTAGTCGGATGGCTTAACGAAGCCATTTTGGAGTACGGAGATAGAGAATGAAAGTATTTAGCTACAAAAATCCCAACGATGAATAGTTCGGGCGTTGAACAAGGCACAAAACCAGCAGCGAGAGACATCGTGGTCTGGGCCTAAAAAGGTGATGCAGTAAGAATGAAAATCTCCATTAGGTATTTGCTTTCCACAGGCAAGACAATTGTTAATTTTTTCTGACATTGGTTAGAACAAGAAAAAAGGATCCCCAACGGGGTACTTATCTTTTTGAAGACTTCAGGTCTGAAACTCAAACGAAAATTTCAGGAGTCTGCCAACCGGCACTTGTGAACTGCTTCTGCTTCGGGCACCGCACGGCAAGAAAGACTGATGTAATGGCATCGGCTGCATGTTTTATACCCGACGTCATGGAAGAAGCGACAGCATCAGATGCAGAAATTCGCAGACTCTGGTATTCAGGCTGGCTGAGGGCTACCTGCAGGCAGATAACCCAAATGTGATGACTGCAACAGTGAAAAGTACAGTTTTGTACCTACCATAAATGTAGATGTTCGAGGGCTATTACAGCTGCAGTAATCACATATGGGTTTTCAGCCGGCAGGCGGTCCCTCGGTCGGCCGAATTCCAAAGTCTTGGTCCGGCGTCGGTTGTTGTCGCGTACTCTTCTGACGTCAGGAAGGCTAGAGTATAAAAGACACAGCCGACGCCATCTTCTTCAGTCTTTCTTGCCCCAGATGTCAGGTGCCCCCAAAGGGAAGGCAATACATAAATAAGTCTAATACACAAAAGTAAGCAAATAAAACATAGCAGGATAACCCAGTCAGCAGGTATGAATAGTTATTCAGACCCCAAGGTCTTACCAAGTGGGGAAGGAGGGTGGGAAACCTGTACTGCAGCTGTAATAGCCCTCGAACATCTACATTTATGGTAGGTACAAAACTGTACTATGTTCATCGTGCATTACAACTGCAGTAATCACATATGGGTAGAATCCCAAAGCTATGCATAGGGTGGTAGGTACTATACGGAACTGGGTTGAGCTAGAATGCCCAGCAAAACTGCAGTGGCAAAGCCTGCTCTTGTTCTGGAGTATAAGGGCAGATGGTAGTGTTTTGTGAAGGTATGTACAGAACTCCAAGTGGCTGCCTCCAAGATATCTTTAGTAGGCACTCCTCTGAGGAAGGCTGTGGAGGTGGCTGTGGCCCTAGTGGAGTGAGGTCTGATACCAGTAGGGACAAGCTTTCCATGATAGGAATAACAAAAGCGTATGCAGTGACCAATCCACTTGGAAATGGTCTGTTTAGTAACAGGTTTCCCTTGACCCCCCACAGCATAGGAAACGAGTAGTTGATCTGATTTTCTGAAGGGTTTGGTTCTGTCCAAGTAATAACGTAGCTGCCTATGGATGTCTAAAGAGTGAAGCAACCTTTCCCCTTTGTTTTGAGGGTTAGGGTAGAAGGTAGGAAGGTGTATGGCCTGGTTTAAGGCTACCCTAGATACCACCTTAGGCATAAAGGAAGGGTTGGTACGAAGGGAAACCTTGTCCTGATGGAATATGAGGAATGGCTGCACCGCCATGAGGGCCTGTAACTCAGATACTCTACGAGCTGAAGTGATGGCCAGGAGAAAAGCTGTTTTCCAGGACAAATATTGTAATTCTGTTGAAGCAGCTGGTTCAAAGGGAGGTAATGTCAATTTTTCCAGTACATAGTTAAGGTCCCAAGCTGGCACTGGCTGTTTCCTTGGAGGTCTTATGTTCTTAGCCCCTCTGAGGAACTGTCGTAGGAGTGGGTGTGAGAATAAAGGAGGATCCATGTTGAATTCTGCAGAGATTGCTGAGGCATGTATTTTGATTGAGGAAAATGAAAGTCTATTGCTCAAAAGTTCAGCTAGGTACTGTAAAATCTGAGGTAGGTTCAATTTTCTAGGGTCCTGCCCTCGTTTTTCATTCCAACAGCAAAACCGCTTCCATTTTGCGGAGTAAGCTTTTCTAGTAGATGGTCTTCTGGCCTCCAAAATGACATCCTGCACTTCTTTGGAGAGTAGTGTCTGATGTGATGTTAAGGAATTTTCCATGCAGCGAGACTGAGAGTTTTGAGCTGACTGTGAATGGTTTTGAAATTGTTCTGCGTCAGCAGTAGAGGTGTTAGAGGCAGGGGCCACGGAGGAGTGTGTGTTAGGCTCCTCAGAAGTGGATACCAGTGTTGTCTCGGCCAGTTCGGAGCAATCAGTATCATCCTCGGCTTGTCTGTCCTTAATTTCAAAAGTACCTTGGGCAGTAGAGGTAGTGGTGGGAATGCATAAACTAACCAAGTTGTCCATGTGAAGGAAAGAGCGTCCACTTTCCAGGCCTTTGGGTGGAAGGTCCTTGAGCAAAACCTTTTTAATTGATGATTTTTGTGGAAGGCAAAAAGATCTATATCTGGCCTTCCCCACGCTTGAACAATCTCTGTAAATACGTGTGGATGTAGCTTCCATTCGTGAGGGTCTGTCATATGCCTGCTCAGAGCGTCTGCCAGTGTGTTTTCCATTCCTGGCAGGTACTGCGCCTGAAGTTCTATCTGTCTTTCCAGAGCTAGGTTCCAAAGAGTCATGGTTAGTCTGCACAAGGGGTATGAATGAGTCCCTCCTTGTTTGTTTATGTACCACATTACTGTGGTGTTGTATGTTCTTATGAGTAGTTGTCCTGGATGCAGGAATTCTCTGAACGCTGAGATTGCATTTATTACTGCCAGCATTTCTTTTTGATTGATGTGAAGGTGCTTTTCTTTTTGGGGCCATCTGCCCTGAATGCACCTGTCCTTCATGTGCGCTCCCCAGGCGTAATCTGAAGCGTCTGTGGTTATGACTTGTGTAGCTTGAGGCTTGCAGAATGGGAGGCCTGTGTTTACTTGGCATGCTTGGGCCCACCATATGAATTCCTTTTGAAGACAGGGAATTATTGGAATCTTCGCTTCCAAGCTGTGACTGTGTTGAGACCATAGATTTTTTAGGTACCATTGAAGTTTCCTCATGTGCAACTTTGCGCATGGGATAAGAAGAATGCAAGATGCCATGAATCCCAGAGCCTGCAGGATTTTCCTTGCAGTAAGCCTGGTACTTTTTGCAAGTATTTTGAAGTAATGAGATAGTTGCCCTTGTTTTTCTTGTGTAAGGTAAGCCATCTGGGTGTTTGTGTCCAAGCTGGCGCCCAGGAAGGTTATTTTCTGAGAGGGTGTTAGCTTTGATTTCTCCTTGTTGATGGTGTATCCCAGAGAAAGCAGTAAGCGTGTCACATATGCCAGGTGTTTCATAAGTAAGAGTTTGCTGTCCGCTTGGATCAGGCAGTCGTCCAGATAAGGGTAAATTTGTATCCCTTGAAGTCGGCAGTATGCAATCACTGATGCCAGGCACTTGGTGAATACTCTGGGCGCAGTAGATAAGCCAAAGGGCAATGCAGAGAATTGATAGTGTTTTGAACCTGCAAGAAATCTGAGGTATCTTCTGCAACTTTGTCTGATTGGGACATGCAGGTATGCCTCCTTGAGGTCCAATGTTACCAGCCAAAACCCCTTGCCCAGCATGGGAAGGAGTTGCTGTAATGTGAGCATCTTGAATTTTGGCACAAGAAGAAATGTGTTGAGAACGGATAAGTCCAGTATGGGTCTCCAGTCGCTTCCTTTTCTTGGCACCAGAAAAAGCCTTGAATAAAAACCTTGTGCTTGTTGGTGCGTAGGTACCTTTTGTATAGCCCTCATGTTTAGGAGCTTTGCAATTTGTAGTTGTGCCTCTACCCTTTGATTTTGTGGTAGGTTTGGCATGCCTCTCATTTTTGGAAGAGTGTGAAAATGAAATTTGTAGCCTCTGTTTATTATGTCCAGAATCCATTTGTCTGTTGTGACAATATGCCAATTGTTTGCAAATAGAGCCAGTTTCCCTCCCAAAGGTGCTGCCAGTTGAATTTTGCTTGGCATGGAAATGAGGGAGTCATTGAGTCTGCTTCCTGTACTGCTGTGCACTGTCGTCACCACCTCTTGGTGCTGGTGATTGCCATTGTCTGCCTCTATAGGACCCTTGGGCTTGTCCTCTGCCCCTTCCGCGTCTGTATCTGCCTCTTTGGGGCTTGTCAGTGGTTGGAAAGGACCAGTTTTTTGAAGGCCAATTCCTACTGAACCGTGGTGGCTGAACCTGTAAGAAAGCTTTGACAGTTTGCATAGATTTTGCTTTTTCTTCCATTTTACGTAATATATCCTCAGCATTAGCACCAAAAAGAACATCCTTATGTAAAGGTGCATCCAGAATTTTTGCTTTCACATGGTCTGGCAGATTTTGTTCCCTTAGCCATGCATGTCTGCGAATGACTGAACCAGTAGCGGCCGATCTGCTGGAGGCCTCTAAGGCATCATAACCACATTGTAAGGTGTGCTTACCCACTTGTTCAGCACTATGCATCATATCCTGCAACTCTTTTAAATCTGGTTGTTCAGGCTGTGACATTTTGGTCTTTAATTGTGATAACAGGAATTGTTGATATTTAATCATATGAAACTGGCAGTTTAAGGCCCTCATGGCTAGGGTGGCCGAGGTATAAACCTTCTTACCCCACCTTTCTAGAGATCTGGATTCCCTTTCCGCAGGAAGTGGATTCTTGGCCGTGGAGGCCTTAATTCCTTTAGGGCCTTGAGAAATAGTCTCAGGGTCTGCATTATGGCCTTTGTAGAGGAATTGATGAGAATTAGGTACTCTAATACCTATCCGGCTTAACTGGTGCAGGAGGCAGAGAATCAGGATTAAGGCAGGCCTCCGAGAAGACATCATCCAATACCTCCAAAACAGGAGGAATAGCCAAAGGTCTATGCTGAGGTAACCAGAGAAATTCCCCAAGCCTTTTCTTGGAGTCTGAAAAGTCTTGGCCTTCCCAGTGGAAGTGTTCTCTCAAGGAGTGTAAGGTTTCCCCAAAAGAAAAATCCTCAGGGGGGGATACAGAAGGAATAGACTGCTCTGCATCCGAATCCTCGAAAGGGGAATAAGAGTGTTCTTCAGCATCAGAATGTTCTGATAAAAGGGATTCTTGGTCAGAATTAGGAGAATCCTCCTCTACTCTGGGTCTCTTGTCCGAAGGGGCCTGGGAGCCTCTGATAAGAGTGATAAGGTCCTCAGCCATTTTAAGCATGTGTTTCTTAGGCGTGGGCCCAGGTGTTGGGCCTTGTGTAGCAGGCCTAGTATGTTGCTTGGCTGTTTTGGATTTAGTGAAGGCCTTGATAGAGAAAGATGATGAAGGCCTAAATACACCATGGGTGGATGTAGATCTATCCACATTGGTAGGCTCGACATAAGCAGGAGCTTCGGTTGTAGTCTGGGAAAGGGCCGAAGAACCAGCGGTCTCGGTACAGAAGACCCGCCGAGGAGTGTCGCCGGTAGTCAGGGACTGCAAAGGCGTCTCACTGAGAACCGGACCACGTGGAGCCTGCTTCGGCGTGGTGTCGGTGGAGACCGCGGTCCTCGTCTGGCGGTCCTTTTCTTTACGTTTTTTAGACATAGCGGTAGTCGGAGTATCCGTCGACATTTTATAATTAAACGCTTTACCAAAAGTGCTGGGCGAACTCCGCCCGACGCTTGATAGTGCGTTTATTGAAGGTAGCACAAAAGCGACAGCCCAAGACGTCGTGGTCTGGGCCCAAACAAGGTATGCAAAGGGAATGGAAATCCTTATGCGGTATTTGCTTCCCACAAGAAATACAATTATTAACTTTTTCTGACATCGGTCTGAGGCAAGAAAAATTCAACGGGTACTTAGCTTTAATGAAGACTTCGGTTCCAAAATTTTTCGTAATTCAGGAGCTGGCCGACCGGCACTTGCGAACTGCTTCTGCTTCGGGCACCGCGCGGCAAAAAAGACTGGGGAAGATGGCGTCGGCTGTGTCTTTTATACTCTAGCCTTCCTGACGTCAGAAGAGTACGCGACAACAACAGACGCCGGACCAAGACTTTGGAATTCGGCCGACCGAGGGACCGCCTGCCGGCTGAAAACCCATATGTGATTACTGCAGCTGTAATGCACGATGAACATCATGATCATCATCCAGGACTGCAACAGTGAATGCACTCTAACATCTACATTTATGGTAAGTGTACACAACTGTACTATGTTCTTCGTGTTTCACTGTTGCAGTCATCAAACTTGGGTTGATTCCCAAAGCTGAGGAAGGGAGGAGGCAGTCAAGAAGTGATAGGGATGGCTAGCAGGCCTTGTAAGACTGTTGTAGCAAATCCAGCTCTGGATTTAGAAAAAAATAGGCAAGTGGTAAGGCTTGGTGAAGGCGTGTAACAGAACTCCAGGTTGCAGCTTCCAGGATGTCCCTGGTAGGGACTCCCGTGAGAAATGCTGTAGAGGTTGAAGTAGCCCTAGTGGAATGAGTTCTGATCCCCTGTGGGGTAGGTTTTCCATGGTGCTTGTAGCAGAAATGGATGCAGTGTGCTATCCATTTGGAAATGGTTTGCTTTGAAATGGCCTTGCCCTCTGCCCCTGTAGCAAAGCTGACTAGCAGCTGGTCAGATTTTCTGAAAGGTTTAGTCCTGTAAAGGTAGAACCTGAGCGGTCTGTGCACGTCCAAGGAGTGCAGGATCCTTTACCTTTTATTCCGAGGATTAGGGAAAAAGGTTGCCAAATGGAAGGATTGGTTTAAAGCCACATTGGATACCACCTTGGGCATAAATGATGGGTTAGTCCTGAGGGAAACCATGTCAGCATGGAAAATAATGAAGGGCTACACGGCGATTAGTGCCTGTAACTCAGACACTTCTTGCTGAAGTGATGGCTAGAAGTAAACCCGTTTTCCAAGAGAGGAATTTTAACTCTGCTGAAGCAGCAGGTACAAAAGGGGGAAGTGTGAGCTTCTCCAGTACAAAGTTAAGGTCCCAGGCCGGGGTGGGAGCTCTCCTAGGGGGCCTTAAACTGTTAGCTCCTCTCAGGAACTGTTTGATGAGAGGGTGAGCAAAGGCATAAATCTTAATGGCTGAAAAGGATTGGCTGAAAAGGATAGGCCTCTGTGAAGCAGCTCTGCTAGGTAGTCAAGGATATGAGGTAAGGTGGGCACGGCTGTCTCCTTTTCCTTGAGATGGACTCCAAGAACAATATCTTTTCCACTTTTCAGCATAGGATTTCCTAGTGCTAGGCCTTCTGGCCTCAAGGATGACATCCAGCACCTGTTTGCTGATGGTTGCTGGTGGTGTACTCAGGGTATAAGCCAAGCTGCAAGGTTTAGGGTTTGCAGCTGTATCTGTCCCACCTGCTGAGACAGCAGGGAAGGGGGTCTGATGTAGGTGCCAGGGTGGCACTGCTGTCATGCTGCATAGGAGTGGGCATCAGTGCTGGTGTGTCCAGCCTGGGGCAATGAGGATTGCCCTTGGCCTGTCTTGTTTGATCTGGAGTAGTACTTTTGAGAGGAGGGGCAGAGAAGGAAAGGCATAAACTGAGATTTTCCCATATAAAGGATAGGGCATCCACCTTCCGGGCCCTGCTGTGAGGATTCCGGGTGCAAAATTTGCTCAATTGGTGGTTTTGGGGGGAGGCAAAGAGGTCCACCTCCGGTGTCCCCAACCTCTGGATTAGAAGTTTGAATGAGTCGGGTTCCAGTTTCCACTCGTATGGGTCAGTATATTTCTGCTCAAGTTGTCTGCCAGTGAGTTTTGTTTACCTGGTAGGAATGGAGCTTGCAGGTGCACTTTGTTGCTCAACGCTGTGTTCCACAGGGCCATGGCTAACCTGCAAAGTGGGTAGGACTGAGTTCCCCCCCTGCTTATTTATGTACCACATAACTGTGGTGTTGTCTGTCTTTATCAGGAGCTGTCCTGGAAGGGTAATGTATTTGAAGTCTGTCAGAGCATTCTGTACAGCTAACATCTCTTTTTGATTGATATGCAGGGGAATTTGTCCTGGGCTCCATTTGCCTTGAACGCATTTGCCTGCCATGTGAGCCCCCCATGCATAGTCTGATGCATCTGTTGTCAGGGTGGCAAGGGGTTGAGTGAAAGGAAGTCCATTGTTGTGGTTGCATGCCTCTGCCTCACCAAAGGAACTCTCCCCTTTGACAATGTATGACAGGAATCACCGTTTCCAGGTCCTGAGAATGTTGACACCAGAGGCTTTTTAAGTACCACTGAAGTTTTCTCATATGCAGTCTTGCATATGGAATTAGCAGAATGCATGAGGCCATGAACCCTAGGGCTTGCAGATAGCTGTTTTTTTGTGGCCATTAGTTTTAAGTAGTTGGTCAAATAAACCGTTTTTTTCTTGAGTGAGGAACGCCATCTGGAAAGTTGGTTCAGTTCCCAGGAATACAATTTTTTGACTGGCACCAATTCTGACTTATTTTCGTCGATGGTGTACCCCAGTGAAGTTAGGAGTCTTTTTACAAATGCCAGGTGCTGAAGTAGCAATTTCTGACTGTCCGCCTGAATCAGGCAATCGTCCAAACATGGGTAAATTTGAATATTTCTCTGTCTGCAGTATACAATGGCTGGAGCCAGGCATTTTGTGAATACTCTGGGCAAAGTAGATAAGCCAAAGGAAGTGCAGAGAAAGTACAGTTGTGTACACTTACCATAAATGTAGATGTTCGAGTGTATTCACTGTTGCAGTCATTACATTTGGGTAATCCTCCAGGCAGGTTTCCCTCATTCGGCCAGAATTCCAAAGTCTTGGGTCCTGCGTCGGCTGCTGTCACCCCTTCCCTGGCGTCAGGCCGTCAGGGGGTATAAAAGCAGCAGCCAACACCATTTTCTTCAGTTTTTCTTGCCCCAGATGTCAGGTGCCCCCTGAAAGGGTAGCCAAAATTTAAATATAAAAAAAATACATGCACCAAAATAAACGTTACCTTCATCTACAAGCAAATACACCACATAGGTAGTATAAATCAGAGAAGGAAAGATAAGTTCCAGCAGAAAAAAGTGGGGATGGTGGGTGGGTAACCTGGACTGCAACAGTGAATACACTAACATCTACATTTATGGTAAGTGTACACAACTGTACTATGTTCTTCGTGTTTCACTGTTGCAGTCATTACATTTGGGTAGAGTTCCAAAGCTATGGCTGGGAGGATGGAGCTAAACAGCATTAGGAGCGGCTATGAGGCACTGCAGAAAGTACAGTTTTGTACCTACCATAAATGTAGATGTTAGAGTGTTCACCCTGCTGCAGTCATCACACTTGGGTTATCCTGTCATCAGGTGGTCCCCGCAGTCGGCCCGAATTCCAAAGTCTTGGACTGGCGTCTGTTGCTTTCGCTTCTTCCCGGACGTCAGTGCGCCAGGGGTATACAAGAGGCATCCAACGCCATTTTCTTCTGTTTTTCTTGCCCCAGATGTCAGGTGCCCCCAATAGGTAGGCAATATATATATATATATATATAGCTATATAAAAATAAAACAATACCTTCAGGCACAAGCAAATACACCACAGAGGTTGTATAGGATAGAGTGGTATAGATAAGTTCAGCTAGTTCAGAGGGGATGGAGGGAGGGTAACCTGGACTGCAGCAGGGTGAACACTCGAACATCTACATTTATGGTAGGTACAAAAAGTACAGTTTTGTACCTACCATAAATGTAGATGTTCGAGTGCTAATACAGCTGCAGTAATCACAGATGGGCTTTCTGCCGTCAGGCGGTCCCTCGGTCGGCCGAATTCCAAAGTCTTGGTCCGGCGTCGGTTGTCGTCGCTTTCTCTTCTGACGTCAGTGAGGCCAGAGTATATAAGACACAGCTGACGCCATGTTCTTCAGTCTTTCTTGCCCCAGATGTCAGGTGCCCCCCAAAAGAAGGCAATACATAAATTATGCTTATATGCGTATACAAGTAATGCAATATAATCCAAAAACAGTGGTTGCAAGCAAATAAACCTTAGAAGGATAACCCAGTCAGGCTGTATGAAGAGGTTGTTAGGCCCCATGCCTTTACCAAGTGGGGAAGGAGGGAGGGAACCTGTACTGCAGCTGTATTAGCACTCGAACATCTACATTTATGGTAGGTACAAAACTGTACTATGTTCATCGTGCATACAGCTGCAGTAATCACAGATGGGTAGAATCCCAAAGCTACGCACAGGGTGGTAGGTACTAGGAGGAACTGGGTTGAGCCAGAATGCCCTGCAAAACAGCAGTGGCAAAGCCTGCTCTTGTTCTGGAATATAAGGGCAGGTGGTAGTGTTTTGTGAAGGTATGTACAGAACTCCAAGTGGCTGCCTCCAAAATATCTTTGGTAGGAACTCCTCTGAGGAAGGCTGTAGAGGTAGCTGTGGCCCTGGTGGAGTGTGATCTGATACCTGTAGGAACAGATTTCCCATGATAGGAGTAACAAAAACGTATGCAGTGGCCTATCCACTTTGAAATAGTCTTGGAAACTGGCTTCCCTTGAGCCCCTACAGCATAGGACACAAAGAGTTGTTCTGATTTCCTGAAGGACTTTGTTCTGTCCAAATAGTAACGTAGCTGCCTATGGATGTCTAAGGAATGTAGCAGCCTTTCCCCTTTGTTTTGAGGATTGGGGTAAAAGGTAGGAAGGTGTATGGCTTGATTTAAAGCTACCCTAGATACCACTTTAGGCATAAAGGATGGGTTGGTACGAAGGGAGACCCTGTCCTGATGGAAAATGAGAAAGGGCTGCACCGCCATGAGGGCCTGTAATTCCGAAACTCTACGAGCTGAAGTGATAGCTAGAAGGAAGGCAGTTTTCCAGGACAAATATTGCAGATCTGTTGAGGCAGCTGGTTCAAAAGGAGGCAATGTTAATTTTTCTAGTATGTAATTAAGATCCCAGGCTGGTATTGGTTGTTTCCTTGGTGGTCTAATATTCTTAGCCCCTCTGAGGAACTGTCGTAAAAGTGGGTGAGAAAATAAAGGAGGATCCGTGTTGTATTCTGCAGAAATAGCTGAGGCATGGATTTTTATGGAAGAAAATGAAAGTCCACTGTTCAGCAGCTCAGCTAGATATTGTAATACCTGAGGCAAGCTCAGTTTTCTAGGGTCCTGGCCTTTTTTCGCATTCCAAGAACAAAACCGCTTCCATTTTGCGGAGTAAGCTTTTCTAGTTGATGGTCTTCTGGCCTCCAAAATGACATCCTGCACCTCCTTGGAGAGTAGGGTCTGTTGTGGTGTTAAGGAATTTTCCATGCAGCGAGATTGAGTGTTTTCAGCTGACTGTGGAGAGTTTTGTAACTGTGCTGAGTCAGTAGAAGTGGCATTAGAGGCAGGGACCAGGGAGGAGAATGAGTTAGGCTCCTCAGCAATGGGTACCAGTGTTGCCTTGGCCAATCTGGAGCAATCAGTATCATCTTCGGTCTGTCTGCTCTTGCTTTCAAAAGTACCTTGGGCAGAAGAGGCAGAGGTGGGAATGCGTAAACTGTCCATGCTGTCCAACTGAATGAAAGGGCGTCCACTCTCCAGGCTTTTGGATGAAAGGTCCTTGAACAAAACTTTTCCAATTGATGATTCCTGTGGGAGGCAAAAAGATCTATGTCTGGCCTCCCCCACACTTGGGTTATTTCTGCAAACACCTGCGGATGTAATTTCCATTCGTGTGGATCTGTCATATTTCTGCTTAATTTGTCTGCCAGTGTGTTTTCCAATCCTGGCAGGTACTGCGCTTGAAGTTCGATTTGCCATTCCAGAGCCAAGTTCCAAAGGGTCATGGCTAGTCTGCACAAGGGGTATGAATGTGTTCCTCCCGGTTTGTTTATGTACCACATTACTGTGGTGTTGTCTGTTCTTATGAGTAATTGTCCTGGATGCAGGAAGTCCTTGAAAGCTGTAATTGCATTTATTACTGCTAGCATTTCTTTTTGATTGATGTGGAGGTGCTTTTCTTTTTGGGACCATTTGCCCTGGATGCACCTGTCCGTCATGTGCGCCCCCCAAGCGTAATCTGAGGCGTCTGTTGTGATAACTTGCTCTGCTTGAGGCTTGCAGAATGGGAGGCCTGTGTTTGCTTGACATGCTTGGGCCCACCATAGAAATTCCTTTTGCAAACATGGGATTATTGGTAGTATTGTTTCCAAACTGTGACTGTGTTGAGACCATAGGTTTTTTAGGTACCATTGAAGTTTCCTCATATGCAGCTTTGCACATGGGATTAAAAGAATGCAAGATGCCATGAATCCCAGAGCCTGCAGGATTTTCCTTGCAATAAGCCTGGTACTTTTTGCTAGTATTTTGAAGTACTGAGATAGTTGCCCTTGTTTTTCTGGCGTAAGATAGGCCATCTGGGTGTTTGTGTCCAAGTTGGCACCCAGGAAAGTTATTTTCTGAGATGGTGTTGGCCTTGATTTCTCTTTGTTGATTGTGTATCCCAGGGCATGCAATACCAGTGTCACATATGCCAGATGTTCCAGAAGTAAGTGCTTGCTGTCCGCTTGGATCAGGCAGTCGTCCAAATAAGGGTTAATTTGTATCCCTTGAAGTCTGCAGTAGGCAATCACTGATGCCAGGCACTTTGTGAATACTCTGGGTGCAGTAGATAAGCCAGAGGGCAATGCAGAGAGTTGATAGTGGATTGAACCTGCAAGAAATCTGAGGTATCTTCTGCAGCTTTGTCTGATTGGGACATGCAGGTATGCCTCCTTGAGGTCCAATGTTACCAGCCAAAACTCCTTGCCCAGCATGGGAAGAAGTTGCTGTAATGTGAGCATCTTGAATTTTGGATGCAGTAGAAATGTGTTTAGGATGGATAAGTCCAAAATGGGTCTCCAGTCGGTTCCTTTCCTTGGTACCAGAAAAAGCCTTGAATAAAAACCTTGACCTTGTTCGTGAGAAGGTACCTCTTGAATAGCTCTCATGTTTAAGAGCTTTGAGATTTGTAGTTGTGCCTCTGCCCTTTGATTCTGTGGCAGGTTTGGCATGCCTCTCATTTTTGGAAGAGTGTGGAAATTAAATTTGTAGCCTCTGTTTATAATGTCCAGGATCCATTTGTCTGTTGTGACAATATGCTAATTGTTTGCAAATAATGCTAGTTTTCCTCCCAAAGGTGCTGCCAGCTGAGATGTGCTTGGCATAGATATGAGGGAGTCATTGGGTTTGCTTCCTGTATTGTTGTGCACTGTCCTCGCCACCTCTTGATGCTGGAGTTTGCCATTGTCGTCCTCTATATGATCCTTTTGATTGCTCTCTGCCCCTTGTGCGTCTGTATCTACCTCTTTGGGGCTTGTCAGTGGCTGGAAAGGACCAGTTCTTTGAAGGCCAATTTCTGCTAAAACGTGGTGGTTGGACCTGGAAAAAGGTTTTGACAGTTTGCATGGATTTGGCTTTTTCTTCCATTTTCCGTAATATCTCCTCAGCATTAGTACCAAACAGCATATCCTTTTGTAAAGGAGCATCTAGAAGTTTAGCTTTCACATGATCAGGCAAGTTTTGTTCTCTAAGCCAAGCATGTCTGCGGATGACTGATCCCATAGCAGCCGCTCTACTTGAAGCCTGTAGGGCATGGCCGCTCTACTTGAAGCCTCTAGGGCATCATAACCAGAGTGTAAAGTGTGTTTACCCACTTGCTCTGCACTATGCATCATATCCTGTAACTCCTTTAAATCTGGTTGTTCAGGTTGAGACGTTTTGTTCCTTAATTGTGATAACAGGAACTGTTGATATTTAAGCATATGAAACTGACAATTTAAGGCCCTCATGGCTAGGGTGGCCGAAGTATATACCTTTTTACCCCTCCTTTCTAAAGATCTTGATTCCCTTTCTGCAGGAAGTGGATTCTTGGCCGTGGAGGCCTTAAATCCCTTGGGGCCTTGTGAAATGGTTTCAGGGTCAGCATTATGGCTTTTGAAGAGAAATTGGTGAGAGCTGGGTACTCTGTAATACCTAACAGGTTTGACTGGTGCAGGAGGCAGAGAATCCGGGTTCAGACAAGCCTCCGAATAGACATCATCCAGTATGTCCAAAACAGGGGGTATAGCCAGGGGTCTGTGTTGAGGTAACAAAAGAAATTCCCTAAGTCTTTTCTTGGAATCTGAAAAGTCTTGGCCTTCCCAATGGAAGTGTTCCCTCAAGGTGTACAAGGTCTCCCCAAAGGAAAAATCCTCAGGAGGGGATACAGAAGGAATGGACTGTTCTGCATCCGAATCCTCAAAAGGAGAGTAAGAGTGTTCCTCTGCATCAGAATGTTCTGATAAAATGGATCCCTGATCAGAAGAGGGAGAATCTTCCTCCACTCTGGGTCTCTTGTCTGGAGGGGGTTGAGAACCTCTGATAAGAGTAATTAAATCCTCAGCCATTTTAAGCATCTGTTTTTTAGGCATGGGACCTGGAGATGGGCCCTGTGCAACAGGCCTCGTGGGATGCCTGGCTGCTTTGGATTTAGTAAAGGCCTTAATTGAAAAAGAAGATGAGGGTCTAAATACACCATGGGTGGAGGTGGACCTGTCCACATTAGTAGGCTCAACATTAGCAAAGGCTTCGGTTGTAGTCTGGGAAAGGGCCGAGGACCCAGCGGTCTCGGGTACAGAGGACACCGCCAAAGGAGTGTCGTCGGTAGTCAGGGACTGCAAAGGCGTCTCGCTGAGAACCGGACCACGTGTAGCCTGTTTTGGCGTGGTGTCGGCGGGGACCGCGTGTAGGTCCTTTTCCTTGCGTTTTTTTGACAAAACGGTAGTCGGAGTGTCCGACGACATTTTATAATCAAAAGCTTTACCAAAGTAGTGTTAGGCGAACTCCGCCTGACGCTTAATAGTGCGTTTATTGAAGGTAGCGCAAAAGCGACACCCCGAGACGTCGTGGTCTGGGCCCAAACAAGGTATGCAGAGGGAATGGAAATCCTTATGCGGTATTTGCTTCCCACAAGAAATACAATTATTAACTTTTTCTGACATCGGTCTGAGGCAAGAAAAGTTTCCCCAATGGGGTACTTAGCTTTAATGAAGACTTCGGTTTCCAAAATATTCGTAATTCAGGAGCTGGCCGACCGGCACTTGCGAACTGCTTCCGCTTCGGGCACCGCGCGGCAAAAATGACTGAAGAACATGGCGTCGGCTGTGTCTTATATACTCTGGCCTCACTGACGTCAGAAGAGAAAGCGACGACAACCGACGCCGGACCAAGACTTTGGAATTCGGCCGACCGAGGGACCGCCTGACGGCAGAAAACCCATCTGTGATTACTGCAGCTGTATGCACGATGAACATCTGTACTATGTTCGTGTTACCCTGCTGCAGTCATCACACTTGGGTTGAATCCCAAAGCTAAGGATGGGTGGTGGAATTAAACAAGGTTAGAAGAAGCTAGTAGGCCCTGCAAAACTGCAGTGGCAAAACCAGCTCTAGTCTTAGAATATAGAGGTAAGTAACAGTGTTTGGTGAAGGTGTGCACTGAACTCCAGGATGCAGCTTCCAGAAAATCCTTGGTTAGCACTCCCCTGAGAAAGGCTGCTGATGTAGCTGTAGCCCTGGTGGAGTGGGACCTAATGTTAGCAGGTACCGGTTTCCCTGGTGGAGTGGGACCTAATGTTAGCAGGTACCGGTTTCCCTGGTGGAGTGGGACAATGTTAGCAGGTACCGGTTTCCCTGGTGGAGTGGGACCTAATGTTAGCAGGTACCGGTTTCCCATGATGCGTGTAGCAGAAACGTATGCAATGCCCTATCCATTTAGAAATGGTCTGTTTTGAGATAGCTTTTCCTTGTGATCCTGCAGCATAGGCTACAAAGAGCTGGTCAGATTTTCTGAAAGCCTTAGTTTTATCCAAGTAGTAACATAATTGCCTGTGAATGTCCAAAGAGTGCAGGAGTCTCTCTCCTTTGTTTTGGGGATTTGGGAAAAAGGTGGGCAAATGAATGGCTTGGTTTAGGGCCACACTGGATACCACCTTTGGCAAAAAGGAAGGGTTAGTTCGTAGAGATACTCTGTCGATGAAAAATGAGGAAAGGCTCCACTGCCATTAGTGCCTGTAGCTCTGAGACTCTTCTAGCTGAGGTTATTGCTAGTAGCAGGGCAGTTTTCCATGAAAGAAATTTTAAATGAGCTGAAAAAGCTGGTTCAAAGGGCGGCAGTGTAAGCTTTTCCAGAACAAAGTTGAGATCCCAAGTAGGTGTTGGTGCTCTCCTGGGCGGTCTTATGTTTTCAGCCCCTCTGAGGTACCGTCTTAGGAGTGGATGTGAGAATAAAGGAGGATCCATGTTGTAATGAGCTGAAATTGTTGAGGCGTGGATTTTAACGGGGGAAAAGGAAAGTCCTTTGGGCAACATCTCAGTTAAATATTGCAGAATCTAATGAATGTTTGGATCAAGGTGATTGTGGCCTTTAGCCTGGCTCCAGGCGCAAAATCTTTTCCATTTGTCTGAATAGGTTTTCCTGGTGCTGGGCCTCCTGGTCTCCAGAATGACATCCATAACAGCTTTGGAAAGAGGTGTTGGCTGTTTGTTTAGGTAATTTGCCATGCAGCCAGGTTTAAAGTCTTGAGCTGGCTGTGTAGAATCTGATAGTCTCGCTGGGTGAGGTGAGGAATTTGTGGTAAAATCCATGGTGGGCCGTGGGACATGATCCTTAGAATTGGATACCAATGCTGGCGTGGCCAGTCTGGTGCAATGAGCATCATTTGTGGCCTCTCTAATCGGACTTTTAGCAGTACCTTTGCTAGAAGAGGCAGTGGAGGAAATGCATACACTGTTAATGTTCTCCAACTGAATGAGAGGGCGTCCACTTTCCAAGCTTGTGAATGGAATGCCCTTGTGCAAAATTTCTGAAGTTGGTAGTTTTGGGGGCTGGCAAACAGATCTATGTCTGGGCGTCCCTATTTTTGAGCTATCATTGCAAATACTTGTGGATCTAGTTTCCAGTCGTGTGGATCCATGAGGTTTCTGCTTAGGTCGTCTGCCAATGTGTTCTTCTTTCCTGGCAGGAATTGTGCATGTAATTGAACCTGGTAAGAGCGTGCCGTGTTCCACAAGGTCATTGCTTACCTGCATAGAGGGTAGGAATGTGTGCCCCCTTGCTTATGTACCACGTTACTGTGGTATTGTCTGTCTTTATTATTAGTTGTCCTGGGTGTAAGAGGACCTTGAAAGCTGTTGGGGCATTCTGTACTGCTAGCATTTCTTTTTGATTGATATGCAGATGCCTTTGATCTGTAGTCCATTTGCCCTGAATGCACTGTCCTGCCATGTGTGCTCCCCAGGCATAGTCCGATGCATCTGCTGTCATAGTTTGCCTGGCTGTGGGCAAGGTGAAAGGCTGACCCTTGTTGAGGTGACATGCCTGTGCCCACCATAGAAACTCCTGTTGAAGGCAGGGAAAGAGTGGTATCATTGTTTCCAAGCTGTGGCTGTGCTGAGTCCATACGCTTTTCAGGTACCATTGTAATTTCCTCATATGCAGTTTTGCAAATGGTATTAGTAGTATGCAAGATACCATGAATCCAAAGGCCTGCAAAATTTTTCTTGCAGGGAGTTGGGTCATTGTTGCCATTATTTTGAAATATTGGGTCAGCTGTTGTTGCTTGTCTGGCGTGAGAAAAGCCATCTGGGCCGTTGTATTCAAGCTGGCACCCAGGAATATTATGTTTTGTGAGGGCACTAGTTTTAATTTCTTTTCGTTTACTGTGTACCTTAGGCAACTTAGAAGGTGTTTGACAAATGCCAGATACTTTAAAAGAATGTCCTTGATTTCTGCTTGAATAAGGCAGTCGTCCAAGTATGGGTATATTTGAATTCCTCTGTCTGCAGTATGCAATTACTGGTGCCAGGCATTTTGTGAAGACCCTGGGCACAGTAGATAAGCCAAAGGGCAGTGCAGAGAATTGATGATGCATTGAACCTGCAATGAAGCGGAGGTATTCTACAATTTTGTCCGATAGGGACATGCAGGTATGCCTCCTTGAGGTCCAACGTTACTAGCCAAGCATCCTTGCCCAGCATGGGAAGAAGCTGCTGTAGTGTTAGCATCTTGAATTTTGGTACTTGCAGATAGGTGTTCAGAACTGAAAGATCCAGAATGAGTCTCCATGCTTTCTCTTTTCTTGGGACTAGAAAGAGTCTTGAATAAAATCCTTGTCCTTGCTCCTGTGTAGGTACCTGTTGTATAGCTCTCCCTGTAAAAAAATCCTTGACCGTCTGCATAGACGGTGCCTTATCCTCCATTTTCTTTAAAACCTCTTCTGCTTCGACATCAAATAATACATCCTGCTGTAAAGGTGCATCCAATAATTTTGCTTTAACATGATCAGGTAGAGTTTGTTCTTTTAACCAAGCATGTCTACGTATGACAGACCCAGTAACAGCTTCCAATGAATCAAATCCACATTGTAAAGTATGTTTGCCCACCTGTTCAGCTGCATGCAACAGATCCTGCATTTCCTTGAATTCAGACTGTTCAGTATGTGTGCTCATTTTTTGTTTTAATTAAGACATTAGGAATTGCTGATATTTCAGCATGTGAAACTGACAATTTAATGCTCTCATAGCCAGAGTTGCTGAGTTGTATATTTTCTTTCCCCATCTATCTAGGGCTCTGGAATCCCTATCAGAGGGCACAGGATTTTTAGCCATAGAAGCTTTAGCCCCCTTGGGACCCTGGGAAATTGTTTCTGGGTCAGCCACAGGGCTTTTATAAAGGAATTTGTGAGAGTCAGGTACTCTGTAGTATCTGTCTGGTTTGGCTGGAGCAGGAGGTAGAGAGTCTGGATTTAGACTAAACTCCAAGTAAACATCATCCACAATATCTAAAACTGAAGGGATAGCAAGTGGTCTGTGCTGGGGTAGTAGAAGGAACTCTCTGAGTCTTTTCTTAGAATCAGAGTATTCCTGGCCTTCCCAGTGGAAATGTTCCCTCATGGTATGTAAAGTTTCTCCAAAGGAGTAGTCTTCAGGGGGAGATGCTGAGGGAATAGAGTCTTCAGCATCAGTCTTCATAAGGGGGAAAAGTGTAATCCTGTTCCTCAGAAGAATCTGAAGAAATTGAAACCTGGTCAGAGGAAGCATAATCCTCCTCTTGTCTTGGTCTTTTATCTGGAGGGGGAATGGGAACCCCTAATTAGGGTAATCAAATCTTAAGCCATCTTAAGCATCTGTTATCTTAGGCATGGGGCCTTGAACTGTAGACTGATGTACAGTCTTTTTTGGTTTTAAGCTTAGCATAAGATTTAATGGCGAGTGCAGGTCGGTCTGAAGACACCTTCTGCAACCGAAGGGGTTTCCACTGCACCGGAGTCTCCTTCGGCTCCGGTGTCGGAAGGGCCTAATGAAAATGGCTGCGTCGGCCTAGTAGACTCCGCTTGAGAATCCGCAGCTGTCTGGGGTTCCAATTCTGCGGTCGTCAGGGGCTGTGTAGGCGCCTCACTGTAAACCGGAGAACCGGCAACAGGCCCAGCAGAGGCCTCGGAGTCTGGCTTGTTCCAAGGCTGCCTGTCCTTATCCTTGCGGTTTTTTATGCATGCCAGTCGTCGGGTGCTCAGACGACATGATATAATTAAATTTCCTACCAAAGTAATGGCGTGTGAAGTCAAAACGGCATTTGATAGTTCGTTTATTAAACCTAGCACAAAACCGACACCCTGTGACGTCGTGGTCTGGGCCTAGGCAAGGAATACAATAAGAATGGAAGTCCTTATGAGGTATTTGCTTCCCACAAGAAATGCAACTGCTAACTTTTTCTGACATCGGGCTGAGGCAAGAAAAGGTTCCCCAACGGGGTACTTAGCTTTATTGAAGACTTCGGACTGAAATTCTAATCGAAAATCTCAGGTGTCGGCCGACCAGCACTTGAGAACTGCTTCTGCTTCGGGCACCACGCGGCAAAAAAGACTGAAGAAAATGGCGTCAGATGCCTCTTGTATACCCCTGGCGCACTGATGTCAGGAAAGAAGCGACAGCAACCGACACCAGACCAAGACTTTGGAATTCGGGCCGACTGTGGGACCGCCTGACGGCAGGATAACCCAAGTGTGATGACTGCAGCAGGGTAACACGAACATCTGCAGTGGCGAAGCCTGCCCTGGATTTAGAGTAGAGTGGCAGATAATAATGCTTTGTGAAGGTGTGCACTGAACTCCAAGTTGCCGCCTGTAAAATGTCTCTGGTTGGTACTCCCCTGAGAAAGGCTGCTGAAGTGTCTGCAGCGCTGGTGGAATGTGGCCCAACGCCCTTAGGCACTGGCTTTCCATGGCGTGAATAGCAGAAATGAATGCAGTGGCTTAGACACTTAGAAATAGTCTGCTTTGAGATGGCCTTTCCTTGTGATCCTGCAGCACAGTAATTGCTCCGTCTCCCTGAAAGCTTTGGTTCTAAGTAGAATCTAAGTTGTCTGTATACATTCAAAGAATGGAGAATTCTCTCTCCCTTGTTCTGTGGATTTGGATAAAAAGTTGGTAGATGAATAGTCTGGTTAAGAGCTACACTGGACACCACTTTAGGCATAAAGAAATGTTGGGTTTGTCCTCAGAGAGACCCTGTCTGGATAAAAAATGATAAAGGGTTCCACAGCCATGAGCGCCTGTAGTTCTGAAACTCGTCTTGCAGAAGTAATTGCTAGGAGCAGAGCTGTTTTCCAAGATAAGAACTTTATATTCGCAGTTGCGGCTGGCTCGAAAGGAGGCAGGGTGAGCTTTTCCAAAACACAGTTGAGGTCCCATGCAGGTATTGGTGATCATCTTGGAGGCCTTACATTTTTGGCTCCTCTGAGGTACTGCTTTAATAAAGGATGAGAAAAAATTGGTGGCTCTGTATTGTAATGAGCCGAAATGGAAGAGGCATGAATTTTAACTGATGAAAAAGATAAGCCTTTGTCCAGCATTTCAGTTAAATATTGCAAAATCTGAGGAACATTTGGTACAGCTGTATCAGTTCCTTGTGCCTGGTTCCAAGCACAGAATCTCTTCCATTTTCCAGCATAAGACTTTCTAGTACTAGGCCTTCTGGCTTTCAGAAGGACATCCATCACAGCTTTACTGAGAGGTGTTTTTTGTATGACTACATTATCCGCCATGCTGCCAAGTTTAATGTCCTGAGTTGGCTGTGCAGGATCTGATTGTTTTGTTGGGACAGCAGACGAGGTATTTGAGGTAAGCTCCAAGGTGGGCATAGAGACAAATTCCTTAAGATTGGATACCAGCACTGGTGTGGCCAGTCTGGGGCAATCAGTTTCATCTTTGGCTTCTCCTGTCTGACCTTTAAGAGTACCTTGGGGAGGAGAGGCAGTGGAGGGAAGGCATATACTGACAGATTTTTCCAGCTGGAAGCTAGGGCGTCCACTTTCCATGCTTGTCTGTGATAAGTCTTTGTGCAGAATCTTTTTAGTTTGTAATTGTGAGGGGAGGCAAATAGATCTATGTCCGGGCATTCCCATGTCCTTGTTATCATCCTGAAGATTTGTGGATCCAGCTTCCATTCGTGGGGATCCATGAGGTTTCTGCTTAGTTCATCTGCCAGAATATTTTCCTTTCCTGGCAGGAATTGTGCCTTCAGATGTACTCGGTAAGTCAAAGCTGTGTCCCACAATGTCATAGCTAGTCTGCAAAAGGGGTAAGAATGTGTGTCCCCCTGCCTGTTTATATACCACATGACTGTGGTGTTGTCTGTCTATCAGTTGTTGTCCCGGATGAAGTAGGTCCTTGAAAGCTGTCACGGCATTTTGAACAGCTAGCATCTCTTTTTGATTGATATGTACATGAATTTGGTTTATGGACCATGTGCCCTGAATGCATCTTCCTGCCATGTGGGCCCCCCAGGTATAATCTGATGCATCCTTTGTTAGTGTCTGCCTGGCTGGGGGTAATGTGAATGGCTGTCCCTTGTTCTGGTGACAAGCCTTTGCCCACCATCGAAACTCCTGTCGCAGGCAGGGAATGTGAGTAATCACGGTTTCCAGACTGTGACAATGTTGAGTCCAAACACTTTTTAGGTACCACTGAAGTTTCCTCATATGCAGTCTTGCATATGGAATTAGTAGGATGCAGGATGCCATGAAGCCCAAAGCCTGCAGAATTTTCTTGCAGATAACTGGGCCTTTGTTGCCAACATTTTGAAATAGTCAGTCAGTTGCTTTTGTCTGGCGTGAGTAAGCCATCTGGGCAGTTGTATTCAAGCTTGCACTCAGGAATATTATTTTGAGAGGGTACTAGTTTTGATTTCTTTTTGTTGACTGTGTACCCTAGGCATGTTAGAAGTCTTTTCACAAACGCCAGATGGTGAAGAATGTCCTTGTTCTCTGCGTGGATTAGACGGTTGTCCAGGTAAGGCTATATTTGTATTCCTCTGTCTGCAGAATGCAATTACTGGTGCCAAGCACTTTGTAAAGACCCTGGGCGCAGTAGATAAGCCAAAGGGCAGTGTAGAGAATTGGTAATGCATTGAGCCAGCCTTGAATCTGAGGTATCTTCTGCACGACTGTCTGATTGGAACATGCAGGTATGCCTCTTTTAGGTCTAAAGTAACAAGCCAAGCATTCTTGGCCAGCATGGGCAGAAGCTGCTGCAAAGTCAACATTTTGGAATATCCAGGAATATGTTTAGAATGGAGGGGTCCAGTATCGGCCTCCAGGCCTCGTCTTTTCTGGGTACTAAGAACAGTCTTGAGTAAATCCTCGTCCCTGCTCTGGTACTTGCTGAATGGCCCCCATGTCCATGAGGGATGTAACTTGTTTTTGTGCTTCTGTCCATTGATTTTTTGGCAGATCTGGCCAGCCGTTTGCCTTTGGCAGAGTGTAGAAATGGAATTTGTAGCCTTGTAACACTATATTTAGAACCTACTTGCCCTGGGTTATAATGTGCCAATTTTGAGCAAAAAGTGCTAATTTTCCCCCTAAGGGTGTTGCCAGAAGCTAAGTGCTTGGTGCAGGCAGGGGAAAGTTATTGGGACTGCTTTTTGTATATTTGTGCTTTATCTTTCTCCAGCTTTGGAGGTAGAAACACCCCATTGTTTTGCCCTGCAAGAACCTTGTGTCTGGGATCTGCCCCTTTGAGGTCTGACACTGGAAATGACCAATTTTTGTAGTCTTCTAAACTTACGTGGCTGTACTTTAAGAAATCTTTAACAGTTTGCATAGATTTAGCTTTGTCTTCCATTTTCTTCAACACCTCTTCTGCCTTGACACCAAACACAGTATCATGCTGTAAAGGTGCATCTAGCAATTTAACTTTAACATGATCAGGCAGATTTTGTTCCTTTAACCAAGCATGCCTCCTAATTACAGAACCCATAACTGCGGCCCTGCAGGAGGCCTCCAAAGAATCAAAACCACATTGCAACGTATGCTTTCCAACTTGTTCAGTTGCATGCAATAATTCCTGCATTTCCTTGTTTTCACCACATTCAGAATTTAACATCATTTTCTGTTTAAGCAATCCCATGACATGTTGTTGATATTTCAGCATATGAAACTGACAGTTTAAAGCCCTTACAGCCAAAGTTGCAGATGTGTAAACCTTTTTTCCTCCATCTATCCAGTGTCCTTGAATCTTTGTCAGAGGGGGTTGGGTTTTTCGCAGCCGAGGTCTCAACTCCCTTTGGACCCTGTGAAAGTGTTTTTGGGTCAGCAGCAGGGTTTTTAAAAATAAATTTGTGTGAGTCAGGAACCCTGTAATATCAGTGAGGCTTAACAGCAGCTGGGGATAAGGAGTCAGGGGTCAAATTAGACTCAAACCACATCTACAATGTCTAGCACTGGTGGGAATGGCTAGAGGCCTGTGCTGAGGTAGTAAAAGGAAATCCCTGAGCCTCTTTTTAGAATCTGAAAAATCTTGTCTTTCCCAGTGAAAATGCTCCCTCCTGGTATGCAAGACTTTCCCAGTGAAAATGCTCCCTCCTGGTATGCAAGGTTTCCCCAAAGGAGTAATCCTCAGGAGGGGATGCTGAAGGAATAGATTCTTCAGCATCAGAATCCTCATAGGGGGGTAAAGAATATCCCGGATCAGAAGAGGAATCAGAAGAAATGGAAACCTGATCTGAAGATTCATAGTCAGTGTCTTGCCTAGGCCTCTTATCAGGAGGGGGATGGGAACCCCTGATCAAGGTAATCAGGTCTTCGGCCATTTTGATAATATATCTTTTGGGCATAGAGGCCTATACACGTGGCTCATGAGTTTGTTTCTTTGCTTTAAAAGGTGCTTTAGTCTTTGTCTTTTTAATGTAAAGATGTTGAGGTCTGAATACAACCTCAGAAGCCGGTACCTGCTCAGTTGCTCTGGACCCATCTGAGGGATTAGCGCCAGAGGCTCCAATACCTTGAGTATCCAGTGGCATGGCTGACTCCACGTGGGAGTCAGTAGCGGCCTGCGACTCTAAAGTAGCGGGTGTCAGGGGCTGCGAAAGTGCCTCACTGAGAACCGGCGACTGGCTTAGGAGAAGCTTCGTCGGTTTTGGGCTTCGGTTATTTTTCTCTATCCTTTTCCTTGCGATTTTTATAAACTCCAGTAGTCGGACGGCTATCCGATGACATTTCTGGATAATTAAACCGGCTACCAAAATACTTTAAAGCAAAATCATACAGACGCTTAACAGTGCATTGGTTAAATCTAGCTCAAAACCGACAACCAGAAACGTTGTGATCAGGGCCTAGTCGAAGAATACAGTAAGAATGAAAATCCTTACGAGGTATTTGCTTTCCACAAGTAATACAATTATTAACTTTTTCTGACATCGGTCTGGAACAAGAAAAAGTTTCCCCAATGGGGTACTTGGCTTTATTGAAGACTTCGGTTCTGAAACTCAAACAAAAATTATAGGAGTCGGCCGACCAGCACTTGCAAACTGCTTCTGCTTCGGGCACCGCGTGGCAAGAAAGACTGAAGAAAATGGCGTCAGCTGCTTCTTTTATACCCGACAGCCTGACGTCAGGGAAGGGGCGACAGCAGCCGACGCAGGACCCAAGACTTTGGAATTCAGGCAGACTGAGGGCAACCTGCCAGCAGGATTACCGAAATGTAATGACTGCAACAGTGAAACACGAAGAACATCTGATCGTGCACAGAGCCTGCCCTGAAATGTAGATATTTCCTGCAAGACCTCCCTATGGGGAAGTGCAGATAAGCTTCTTTTAAGTCTGTGACTAACCAGGCATCCTTGGCTAGCATAGGAAGAAGCTGTTGCAGTGTAAGCATTTTGAATTTTGGGACCACCAGAAAGGTGTTGAGTGTTGCAGATCCAGGAGAGGGCGCCAAGAGCTCTTTTTTCTGGGCACCAGGAACAGTCTGGAGTAGAAACCCTGACCCCTTTTGTTCTACTAGAACAGGATGAATAGCCCTGATATTGAGAAGGAAAAGTACTTGCTTTTGAGCCTCTGCCCACTGGTTTGGAGGAAGGTCTGGCAACCTACTTGGGGTTGGCAGTGAGTGGAAATAGAAACTGTATCCCTGGGATACAATGTTTAGAACCCATCGGTCCTGAGTAATGGACATCCAGTTTTTGCATGAAGGGCGAGCTTTCCTCCTAGGGGTGCAAGTACTTGGGCATGGCTGAGAAGGATGATCAAGAAGTCATTGTGAACTTTTTCCATAAGGGGGTGGCTTACCACTCCCTGTTTTTAAGGTGGGAGCACTCCATTGTTTAGATCTATGCATACCCTGAGACTGTAGTCTTGGTGGTCTGCTTTCTCTGGGTTTGGACTGAGAAGGCCTGGGAGGGACTGGAAAAGACTTTTTAGAAGGCCAGTGCCTAATGAATCGAGGTCAGTTTGCATAGATTTGGCTTTTTCCTCCATCTTTAAGAACTGCTTTTGTGCCAAACAAATGATCCAGATTTAATGGAGCATCTAGTAATTTTGCTTTGACATGGTCTGGCAACATTTGTTCCTTCAGCCAAACATGCCCTCTCAGTACAGACCCAGTGACAGCAGCCCTGCAAGATGCTTTTAAGGCATCAAACACACACTGCAAAGTATGTTCACGAACTTGGTTTGCAGAATGCATTAACTCTTGTAAATCTTTATTTTCTGCACAATCTCGAAGTAACACCATTTTTTGTTTGATTAGTTCCGCAATATGTTGCTGGTGCTTCAACATGTGAAACTGGCAATTCAAAGCCCTAATGGCAAGAGTTGCAGAGGTATATACCTTCTTAACCAATCTGTCTAAAGTTCTGGAATCCCTGTCTAAAGGGGTAGGGTTTCTGGCTGTAGTAGCTTTAATGCCTTTAGGTCCCATGGAAATGGTCTCTGGATCCACAGTAGGATTCTTAAAGAGAAATTTGAGAGAGTCAGGTACTCTGTAGTACCAGTCAGGTTTTCTAGAGGCTGGTGGTAAAGTGTCGGGGAGTAAGACAAGATTCCATGAGGACATAATCTGCAATACCCGGAAACACTAGGTATAGCTAGAGACCTGTGGTGAGGCAAATATAAAAATTCTCCAATTCTCTTTTTGGACTGGAGGATAGTCCTGGCATTCCCAGCGGAAATGCTCTCTTAAGGTATGCAAGGTTTCACCAAAAGAAAAATTCTCTGGAGGGGAGGCAGAGGAATGGAATCCAATCCTCACAGGTAGATAAGGGTAAACAGAAGGGTCAGTCATCGGACTCTTGGTCTACAGAATCAAAAGGAAATTCAATTCCTTGTCTTTTAGCAGGGGAAAGCTGCCCCCCCCCCCCCCCCCGTTGCAAGACATGAACTGGTACAAAGAAGTGAAAGATTTAGTCTTGTCAATATAGTACCAGAGTTGTCTGTGGACATCCAAGGTATGAAGTATCCTTTCGTCCTCATTTTTAGGTTAAGGAAAGAAAGCTCAGAGGTAATTTGTGCCTAACATACAGGGCCATGTCCAACCAGGAATTGATGGACATGCTCCATCTCAAAAAATCCAAATCCACCAGAACCACACGAGCTAAAGATTTCAACCTCTGCACAAATTTGAATAGGACATGCTGGAGGGATAGATTCATAACACAGAGGTTACCCATACTCTGGAACAAAATCCCTGTTCATGTGAGACAGAGCCCTTCATTGGCACTGTTCAAGAAAAATCTCGATGCATGGATGGGAGATCGCAAGTTTACCCCGGGAATCACCTCAGTGTCACTACTAGACAGAGGTATAGTTTACTAAATAATGGGGTCCCACATGTGTCACTACTAGAGAGGCGCAACTATATAGTATGGGGTGGTGTAAAGCCACATCACTGTTGGCTAGGCTTATAAATGCCCCCGGGCAGATAGCCTAGTACACTACTATGAAACTATGAAACTATGAAACTGTGACATGGATAGTTTGGCTTAAAGTAAATTCTGATAGAACCTTAAAGAGGATTAGTTGTCATAGGAAACTCTGTCCCTATGGAAAATGATGTAGGGGTGACTCACCATAAGAGCTTGCAACTCAGACAGCCTTCTTGTTGAGGTTACAGCAATGGGTAAAACTGGTTTTCCATGTAAAGAACCTCAAGTCAGCCAGATCAGCTGTTTCAAATGGAGCAAGTGTTAGCTTCTGTAACAAAATTCAAGATCCCAAAAAGGGAGTCACTGGTTTACTTGGAGGTCTCCCCTTGTAAAACCTCTATCAAGACCATTTTGACACAAGTATGACTTAGAAGAGGAACCGTGGGCAGACATGCTGAAAAAGACAATAAATTAACCTTAACAAAAGGAAGAAAGGCCATAGGATAGCAACTCGCACAAACACTGTAAAAAGAGAGAACTAGCCCTGAATGGGTGCTGGTTATTTTGCTAGCACCAACTAGAAAAAAAATTTCCATTTGCTAATATATGACTTTCTAGTAGCAGGCTTTCTTGCCTCCATTAGTACCAGCCACAGGTTCTCAGAAAACAGATGCCTAAAAGGAACAAAGATCCTATAATCCAGGCAGTCAATTGAAGATAACTGATGTCAGGGTGTATCAAACACCCCCGTTCTTGTGCAAATTACAGCCATTCTGCAAGGAAGCTTGTGGTAATTGCCCCTGGCCATCTCCAAAAAAAGGAAGAACTATGGCTGCCTGGGACAGAAGAGAAACACCACAATGATCTTGGGGATTCCTTCTGAATCTTCAAAAGTACCCTTGATATTATCAGAAAGGGTGGAAAGAAACAGAAAAAAACAACTGTCTTCCAGGCCTTCTTGCATTGAGTCCTGAATAGAATTTTGTCAGTTGATTGTTCAGAGAGGAGGCAGAGGTCTACATGAGGAACTCCCCACAGACTGACCAAATCTTGAAGACCCCCTGATCCAGTTACCATTCATGAGGGTCTGCCCAGGTCCTTTTCAACTTGTCTGCGCACAATTTTGCTGTGATGGAATGCAAGATGTCTGTAGAGTGAGTTTGTGCTGTGAAACTACATCCCAAGCTAACACTACTAGTCTGCAAAGGGGGTACAATCTGGTCTCCCCCTTGCTTCTTGATGCACTACATGACTGCTGTACTCTCTCTGTAACCAGTTCAAGAGGTCCCAGTGACCAAAGATTGTTCAGAGAGTAGAGTGCCTTGATCATCTCTAACATTTATGTGCTTGCATCTGTCCTTGCTGTCCCACACCCCCTGCACTTCAATTCCTCCTGATACTGCTCCCCAAGCAAGGCCAACACACATGAGGTGACAGATTGCTTTGGAAAAGAGAGGGTGCTGTTGTCCCTACAACAAACAATTTCTCCTCTGGCAAACCCCAGTACTGGGATTTGACAAGATAAAGGGTGTTGACAGGCTCAGAGAGTTCAGATAACACTATCTTTCTAATAGGGAGTCTTCCCATGGTATCAGGTGAATTACAGATGCCACGAAGCCCAAACACTGTATGTATTCCCTCAAAGTGACCCAAGTCCATGTGGAAAACATTAGAAACCGATGTAGATAAAGATCTATTTTTTTTCCCTGTGAAAGAAAAGCTCTTTGAACGGAGATGTCTAGTTGACATCTTAGAAACACAATCCTATCTGAGGAAACCAAGAAAGACTTTTGAATGTTCTCTTGGGATCCCAGCTTGTGCAAGACATCCCTCAATAGAGACAGTCTCTCCTGACATTTTGAAAGACGACTCTGCAAAAATAAGCAAACCATCTAAGAATGGAAAAACATAGATTGATACTTTGTAGCCTGCAATGAGCTATAATTGGAGCCAGACACTTTGGATCATCTACTGCACCAACTGTGTTCACAAAGATTAAGGCAGAGAATGGTTAATGTCATCCAGACATACAAAACCATAAGAAAAGCATAAAGTGTGCAAGAATTGGGATGTGATTAGCATCTCTTAAGTCTAGGGATACTAAGAAACCTGGAAGAGGAGGCAACAGGATGTGAAGTGACATTTGAATTTGGGCACCATCACAAACTGGTTTAAGAAAAGCAAGATCCAGAACTGGCCTCAAACCATTTTCTTTTTTTAGCATGAGAAACATCCTTAAATAAAACCCCTTTCCCAACTTTGGGAGGAGGAACTGGCTCTACCACTTCTTGGAGTGGCATGTGATTAATAGGTGAAAACAAAGAGGGCCTGATCTGCAGAACGAGGAATGACCCCCACAGAAAGGAGGAAATTCCTCCCACTGCCATCTATAACCCTGTTGAATGATTTTTAGAAGCCATTTGTCTGAAACAATCTGTTGCCAAAGAGAAAATTGGATATTCAAACTTGAGGAAAAGGGGCCAGGGTGGGGGGGGGGGGGGTCATAAGGTCTCTTGAATAATCATTAGACTTATTGGTCTGTCTTGATTTTGGGAGGTTTGAGACTTTTTGGAACACCCTAGCAACTTTTTCTTAAACATCTCTTTACTTGAAATGTGTTGAGACTGCTTATTCTTTTTTGCCAAAAATGAATGAGGAGAAAGACCATCCCTTGGACAACTTGGAAAAAGGAGGGCTGAAAAATCTTAAGATTCCCTGATCAGCTTGCCCCTTTCATCACACTTTTTAATCACCTCCACTGCAGAGGGGACAAACACTAAATTGCTACCTAAAGGAACATTTAAAATATCATTACTTGAAATCACACGGGAGATTCTGATAACGCAGTCAAGCAAACATCCTTAAAACAGTACCTGTGGCCATAACTCTGGAAGTAGTATCAACAGAATCACACACACCAACAATAAGTTGTGACCTGTGCAGTAAAGAAATTTAAAGCAGTTTTTCCACAAGCAGCAGCTAGAGAAATCATTCCTCATACTTTTACAATGTGTCAGAACAAACGAGTGAAACAGTTCTGAAAATCAAAGCTGCAAAAGTATACACACTTATCCTATATCCATCAATTTTTCCATCCTTCTTAGAAAGAGCAGAAATGGAATTAACCAAGTGCTTAGCAGCACTACAGTCAACTAATGCTACAACTGATGGGTCAGGTTTGGAAATTTAAAAGACTGAGGAAATTTATACACCTTGTCTGCATCGTTAGGACAGCTGGTTGACCATCAGGAATATTGCAAGTAGTAAGGTGCACATCATCTGAGGCAGACAGGACAGGAGGAATGGGTGTAGGTTCTGTAAATCCTTCTGTAACATCTCATAGTATTTTCTGAAGGACTGAATTTCTCAGTGATCTCCCACTGGAAACACTGATGTTCTAGCAAAAATCTCAGAAGGAATCTCCCACAGGGAGATTAGAAACTGAACTCTCCTCAGTCTCTAATTCAGAAATCACAAAACCCTGAATCCGTCCCTGCATCTTCCTGTTCTGATACAGAATACTGAATCTCTTCAGGACAAGTAGCCTCTTTCTTTAACCAGAAACTATTCCACAAGTAGTATCAATAGCCTAAATTAAACCATGAGCTAGACCCACTAAACTAGTCCTATCCAGACAAATTTGGAGAAGGAGAAGCATGTTTGGTTTTCTATTTCTTTTGGACAAGAAAAATAAGACCAACTCTGCTACAAATGGCAGCCGCTGCTACTCCAGGGATGGGCACAGCATTTTAAGAGAAACCTTCCCAGTTTCCTCTCCCAAAACTGACAACAGTGGCTCTCAAGTTGCCCGTTGAGGGGGCTCCAAAGAGCTGAAGAGGACGAGGCCAATTTGCAGTTCATAATGGTCATAGGTGTTACACCAGAAGATTCAGGATAAAAAAAGACGAGTGGGTCTGAGGTACAACAAATGGCCATAGCACATTCATCCACCCACATGCGGCAGAGGCAAACTGCTAGCCTGCTGTGGTTGCAAAAGCTGTTTGCTTAACTTTTTCTTTTTATAGTTGGAAGAAGGACCAACAATGGTAAAGCCAAAAATGGTGCCTCTTTCCCAGGGAAGACTAGCACCAAATGACAGCAAAACTACCAGTCCACAGAAGTAAAAAAGTATTTTCAAACACTACGGCAGCCCCAAAATGGAAAATTAAATTTCTCCACAAAAAATATATTAATTTACACTACTTTACAACTGACAGAAAAAACTGCTCCGTTTAAAGGTATGTTACTGACTCGAGACAGTCCGTTAAAACACATTTCTTGCTTTAACATAACTTTCCTAAAGAGGAAAGTAATAAAATATCAGTAAATATAATAAAATGGATGTTTGTTTCCTCACAAAAATAACTTATTGGCCTAGCAAAAGAAAGCACAAGCTGACCCTCCATCCTCGAAAGCCTCAGGAGGAGAAAACTCTCTGGTAGCAGGAAAGATCTTAAGGGTTTCATGCCAAACCTTATCTTCTAGTCAGCTCATATTGAACTGAAGTGTGGAGAGTGTCTTGAAGTTATACCCTTGGATAAGATATAACCTGTACAACTAAGGCCATTTCAGCAGTGATCAATATGAAAATCACCCATTAATAATAAATGATATATGCCCATCAGGTATGCAACATTCTTATCCAATGACAACGGGTCCCATCTTCATCAGCACCTAGGACAGCATCTCAAGCTCTTCATGATTAAGGGCCCCAGCACACCCCATAAAAACAGTAAGTCCAACTTACAACGCTTGATGAAAATATTTGAAGACCATGTAGAAGCCAGTGCAGTTCATATCCACCAAAGCACTCAAGTTAGTGGTGGGGATGGGGTCAAAGTCCTAGCAGGATGACTACTCAATTGCTAGATACGAAAAACCGCAAGAATGGTTACAGAGAGAATGCCACTTTGACAGGATAAATTTGGAAACATTTTGACTCCGAATCCTGAGACTGCAACAAACCACTGAGAATGCTTCCTAACAAATTTGGCCCTGTAAGTATCTCAATTGCCTGTGAATATTTAGGCAGTGCAAGAGGTACCCCCCCCCTCCCAGTTACAATCTGAGGGGGAAAAAAACCCAGCAAATTCAAAGAGGAAAACCATTTACTATGAAAGACCAGGTCATGAGATTCAGCAGAGACAGCAGGAAGCTCAGAATTCTTAACAGCAAAGTTAACAGCCGCCCAAAAGACGGCCTATCAAGCAAAACCTGAGCTCTGCTAAAGAGGAAGTGTCTTGTACAATGGAGATTTTAAAAAGTACACCTCAGAAAGACCTCAGACTTTTTTTTAATGAAGCAAAGGAAAAACCATCTTGACCATGATGAAAATTGGAAATGGTAAGCAAGTAGGTTTAGACAGAAAAAAAAGCCCACACCAGAGTGAGGTATTCAAACACAAAAAAATTGAACAAAAACATTTAGGAAATCCATCCACTTGGATTCAGCTCAAATGGAGATGTACCTATTAACCTTTTTATGTTTCCCTTGCACTGGGCTTCTGGGACACAAAAGATTATGTAAAGAACTCTAACCAAAAAAGGAAGAATCACTTGCAACTACTTTAACTGGGGAAACAAAGCTGCAAGCCAAAAAGAATCAATAGCCAGGTGACAAGATTCTGACTAGACTCAGAAAAGATGGCTTCTCCAACTGAAGAGAAAGTAAGGAGGAAGAAATGATGGGCAAGGACCAATAAGGGGCAATAAGAATAATATGGCCTTGACAAATCTACCCCCAGTGAATTAACGAAATCAAGGGAAACTGGAGGAAAGCATAGAGGAGCCTCACTGGCCACAACTGAGTCACAGTATCCCTTGGGACATCTCCCTTGTGACAGAATGAGGGAGAAGCTGCCCCTGCACTTCATTGGTCATGGACACAAACTAAGTTGCAGCAAGTCTTCATTTATTTGTGAAAGGTTTTCCTCACAAGCAGAGCCCCACACGATCACCTGCTCAACATAAACAGGCATGTTCTCAGTCTGCCAGGAAACAAAACTCCATAGGAATAAAGTCTGAAATTATGGTCCATTCCTACGCTCATACACTCTCCTAGCACAGCCAATAAGATATTTACCTCACTTGCTAGAATGCCAGACAGACTCACACGGTTAGGACATGTTCCCTGAAGTAGGGAACTCTAAAAAGCCTTCAGTGGAATTAGTGCCCTCAGTAATTCTAACAATGTGAAACATGAATTCCCTGGATGAACCCATTCCTAAAGCAGTTTGCCTACAGCAGTACACCCACCCCCATCTCAACATAGATGAGTTCACTGTGACAAGCACCCAAAAAGGGATGAAAATAAAGAAATTTCCAAAAGAAATATTATTGGCATTCAATAACCAGGACAAGTGGATGCTGTGCCACACATGAGTTTACTGCTTGCATCTACTGAAACCTCAGGGTGCAATAAAGAACTCATGACACCTGGCAAAGGGAATCGTGGGAAATGCTGCCTCCATGAAACCAAGTACTTCATCCATTCAAGGGCAGCCTCTACTGAGGAACTGAAGCTATGCAGGAGATCAAAACCTGAACCCTATCCATGACAAGTCTCTCTCTGCAGACAAAACTAGTCAACACAGCACATGAATAGTAAAGCATTGCATTGTACTCACTGAAACTTGGGAACATTTATGATCAGGGACTGAAAGAGAGGTCAAGGAGGTTCTCGCCAAGAATAACCTGAAGAAGATTCAGTGATGCAGCCTTTCTGGTGGGGTACACAAATTAAGTCACAACTACAGCCCAGCTGACTTGGGTTCCATCATCAGCTCAGGCAACTGGTCAAGCAGCAAGGACGGGATCGTTGCACCCATCCTCGGTGGAGGGGTGCTCATGGATACTATCCCTAAAGAGAGAGACATGGTTCCAAGAGAGGCACTACCTCAAACGCAATAAGAAGGGAGTGGGGAATGGAAAATGGGTATTGCAAAAACAACCCCACCACTGAGATAGAAGCACATACTAGCCAAGGTCACACGAGGCCCATATTTACTTCATCCTTTGTTGAACCAAGTTAGTCCCACTAGGCTTGTAGCCTCTTTTCAGGAGCTCACAGGATCCATGAATGGCCCCAGCAATAATCAGCAAGTTCAGGGAGTAAGACGACGGCTGGTAGACCCAGCCTGTACATGGGGAAGTAGGGGATCAGGCCAATACAAATGAAGCCCAAGGGGACCAAAAAAAAAAAACGAGATAGTGGCTCAGTAATGAAACAGTCATTTGTCAGAGAAATACCATGGCTCCCTGCAGTCACAGAGGAACTGTCACAATGGGCACACCCTGGGTGCTGAGATGAAGCTAAACAGAACTGGAAACAACAGACTTACTCAGAATACATGGACCGTCAGAATGCATGGACCGCCAGAAATGTAAGCAGATTTTAATGCGCAGAGGAATCCTCAGAAAATTCAAACATCGCATCCAGTCTCTTATCTCCTGGCTTGACATGGGGCATCTCTACACGTGAAATTCAGAAGGTATCCTTGGGAGCAAAGGTGTTGAGGCCCCTTTAGATCTAAAACAGTTTTGAGATCTCTGGTCTTTTTAACACACTTTCTCTGGTCTGGTGGTACCTCTTGGATGGCTCTTATTTAAGAAGTGAAAACTGCAGTTCTGCTACCCTCCTTTTCTGATCAATGGGAGCATCCAGTAACCCAAAACAGAATATCATAATGTCCGATAATGACTAGCATCACCTAATGGCCAGCAGTGACAGAAAATCATGCCATCTGATACAGTAACAGCTGACCCCAGATTGCTTTTAGGGGGAAGCAGTTGGCCAAGCCCTTAGGACCACTGAGGATGTAGAAGGGGGACTGCAACAGCCTTAAAACTGACAAGACCATCACCCACACTGCCATCTTTATCTTTATGGAAAGAACCCAGTGAGCCAATGTTGTGGCTTTATTTTGTGCCTTGGAGAAGGAATGCTTTGGAGACAAGAATTTGTGAACATCTGATGTTGTTAAACTTCGGCTCTACTTCTCTTGCTTCTCCGTGTCAACTTGGACCTAAACTCCATAAAAGTTTCAGGATTATTTCATGAAGGGCACCATCAAAGCCCACAGAGCAGAATGCAAGAAAAGACAAAAATATGGACATAAAGCCCTTCAGAGCTTTCCTGTCACCGAAAAAAGCAGCCCATCTGCAGGCTTTCAAAGACTGACAATCTGATTGGGCTGTTCAATTGTTGGGCGGACAAGTCCTCTTTAGGGGAAAAAAACTGAAATTTTTAATGTTTAAACTTACTTTCATGTTAAGGAAAGTATACTTTAAGATCCGCGGTGGTGGTGCTGCAGTAGCATTGTCGCCTCACAGTAAGACGCTGACTAGTTCGAGTCTCAGCTAGAGCGTCTTCTGCATGGAGACATGCGTGAATGGGCGTACCTTCGTTGAAGGTTGTGCGTTAGGGCTCGCAACTCAGCACGTAAAAATCAACTGCCAATCATTAGTGGACCGGAGTTCCGCTGTGGCGACCCCTAACCGGGAAAAGCCAAAAGATACAACACCAATGAGATTTTGACTGTAATGCGACTTTACTTTTAAAAATGGAACGCATTTTTTGTTTGACCGTTTTGAAAGTTCATTTAAACATTCTACATGTTTTTCTGTGGAGAAACTGTTTAATTTACTTTTTGAGACTGGTAAAACATATTAATAGTGCTTTTAATGATGAACGCTAACATATTTCTTTACAGAAACACCAAGTTTTCTGACAGACAAATGATTCGCCAAAAATGTCAGTGGAGGACTTGGCACAGGGGTCAGATAAATTTTGTGATAATCCTGAACTTATGAAAAGGAAGAGTTTACAATTTCTACAGAGAGTTTTTAACAAGATTTAAAGACTAAAAAAGTTAATAAATACCTGCAATGTCTGACAACCAGCTCTACCAGCAATTTACTTGGTGGTGTTACAAAAGAAAAATGTCAATTTGTGGATGACTCGTGAAAAAGCAAGTTTTAAGGAACAGGAAAACCATGTACTTCTAGCACGCACACAGTCTTGCAAACTTTGGATTCAAAACATAGTTTCGCAACAAATTATAGTTTTGCAACTGATATGGATCAAAAAGCTGGATACCCAACCCCACCCCAAAAAAGATGACAACCAATAGTGTTCTGGATGGTTCATACAGTTTAGAAACACAAGACAGGAAACAAACAAAAAGCAGAATTTCTAAACGTGTTTAACAAATTGATGACAAAACAAATGGTTATAGGTAGTGATCATTTGCACACTTCTAAATCTAACCCAACTGCTTACAAAGCACATTTACTGAATAAAGAGTTGAGGTTTTATACTTTTAATATTTTACCAACATTAACATGAAGATGTGTACACACAGACACACTATAGTCCCTATACCCGTTCTAAAGTGGTCTGCCTGACCTATCCCTGGTTTTTAGCATTGCCCCAACCTCCACTTTCCATACTGGTTTAAGTGCAGTTACACGTCTTGCATACTCCCGGATGACTAGTGGTCCCTCGTGTCCCAGAAGTAAGTTATCCTTGATGGCTAGTGGTCCTCCCCTCACACCCAATGCTGTAGGTCATGCTAGTAAGTCAAGAGATGTGTGGAGGTGTGACAGCCACTCACACACAAAGCCCCTACCCTGCCAAATCGCAATCAAACACTCTTCCATTTACACACACCTACCCCACTCTCCTCACTACCTCCCCTTAAGCTATCTCCCAGGCAGATACACCTTCACACTCCTAACCCTATCCTACCATTAAAAACAGTTAGTACTTGCCTCTTCCACGATGGCTGAACACAGCCTTTCGGCCACGCTCACTGCAGGAGCCATGGTATGGCTGGCTGCGCTGACCTACAATTCCACCCACCTTCATGAATTGCTAGGCATGTAGACGCCTTTATGGAAGCAGTCCTTGGGGGTTGAGAGCACATGCCTCCCAACTGCCACTTGCATGCGGCCTGGCCTCAGAGACAGTGCTGGAGCACAGTGTTAGCCTGGTCTCTGAAATCAAAATCTGAAATCAAAACCACAAGGTATAGAAACCCTACCTCCATGTTGAATATACAGTAAACCTTGAAAAGTATCCCTGAACCTAACCAGGAACTAAGGTATTCCCCTGGTTTAAATTAACAATCATATAGATTCTACCCAACAGACTGCGGTGGTGGTGCTGCAGTAGCGTTATCGCCTCACAGTTAGACGTTGCCCGTTCGATTCTCAGTTAGAGCGTCTTCTGTGTGGCGACATGCGTGAATGGGCGTTCCTTCGTTGAAGGTTGTGCGTTCGGCCCGGCAAGCCAGTACGTAAAAATCTTCTGCCAATCATTAGCGGACCGGAATTCCACTGTGGCGACCCCTAACCAGGATAAGCCGAAAGATACAGACAAACAAATAGATTCTAACACTTCATACCTTATTACTCATTCTTCAAAACAATACAGGTCAAAAAACTTCTTCCCTAGAAGGCTGCACTTCTGCCCTTATACCAGCCTCCCCAAATAAGTACAAGTATTAGGGAATCACTCAGTTCATCAGTTTACCTTCAGGTAATTCACAGTGAAACCTTACAAACAAAAAAGGAAAATGCACTTCTACAAAATGTGTGACTACAAGTACCGCATTATACTAAAAGTTGCATGGGGAATTGCAGCTTTGTTTTCTGTGGCTGCTTGCAGTCCTTAAGACAGTCTATCCAATGGTTCATTTTTGACCCAGAACTGTTGGTGAGGTTTAGTGATTAGATCACTCATAGTATTTAAGCAAACACAGGAATTACAGGTCAAGATATACACTTCATTTTCAGTCCTTAGCCAAGTAGGTTGTCATTCCTAGCTATTATTGCTTTCCCAGCTGCAGTGAAAATTGTTACTTTACTTTTGTTAACTCCTAATTAAATACAAACAAACAAACAAACAAACCCTTTAATCAAATTTAAATAATTCTAGAATAGGCCACACTAACTACGTGTATAAACTTGCACTTCAATAAAAAATACTGCACCATTAATTTTTACTCCTACCATCCTGCTATTAAAAACGGCTGCATGTCAAAGAGAGGATAATGTTTTTCATTAAGCATTACTTGTACATTATAGACTTGGACTATTGCCCAGCACTGACTGCATTAGAACAAAAATTTACAAAGAAGTGTGTGTGTGAGCGTAAGTACTAGAGATGAACAGTCACCCTCCACTCATGCAGAGAAGCACCATCTAGCAGATAATTCGTACTGAGCAGTTAACAGAATACACTACAGCACCTAGGAAAGCAAAACACAAAATCTGCCTACTGACATCCGATGTCGTTCCTTATAAATAGAACTCTGTAAAACTGCACTGTCGGCTCAAGGCAATTAGTAAATGTCATAGCTTTAACTGTAAACACATGGCATCCAATTAATTTACTGCATATGTCAGTAACATTCTCACTATGTGCTAACCATGATGCATTCCCACATTTTCACTAGGCACTTTGCACCTTTTAAGACTCATGTAGTGTCTTAAAATGTTGGTGCATCTGCTCTTAACCAATTAACAAACGTGAATAAAATACAACCCAATCTCCTCCGAATACACACACTAAAATAAAACATCACTCACTTCACTACTAAAAGACTGGTCAGTAAGTAAAAATACCGAATAGGGTGTATGTTATTGTGGAAACCGCTCGCTCCCTGGGATGCTTCGAGGCCTGACACTACAGGAGGGCGGCCTCTACAACCCTGGAAGGATGTTATTCCCACAACATATGCCCTGTTGGGCATTAATACACAGAGAATGGGCTATCTGCTAAAACTGTTTTGCTTATTTTTATTTGTTTGTTTTTTATTATATACATATATTGCATTTCTGATGTAAAACGGATCCTCTGCCTAATAAATCAAACTTGCTTTAGTATATTTTTGCTGGAGAAGTATTTGACATCAGAAATAAGATGCGCAATTATTTAATGTCCAGACAGACTAAGAAGCACAAACCTACAGACACACACATGCACTTAAACACACAGGTAAACTAGCACGCATACACACACATATGCACCACCTACAGCCACTAAAGTTGTCAACACACCTGAAGTCTCATTTCACAACTGAATGTTTAAAAATAAACATACTGCAGTTTATGACTGCTCTTTACTCCACCCTTTTCACAGTCAGTTTTTGCAGCCTAATGATTTTTTAGTTAAGCACACACAGTAAATGACGACAGTTACACCTCTCTCAATGTTTATTAATAAGCTACCCCTCTCTTTGTTCTTTATTATACTGTGAACAGCCTCATTATTTGTTCATTTCTCTTTGCAAGTTGCTTTATGCTTGATTAAGTCTGACCAGCCTCACCTGTAAGGCCATGGAACGTATCATTATGAACCTCATAAATAAAGACAGAGGTTCATACATTTGTACTAGGCTAACTGCCCTTGTGGGCCATTTTAAGCAAAGCCAATTACCCCATGTGAGAATCAAACCATGCACCTTGTGTAAGGTAAACTCCAAATCTTGAACCCTACCCAATTTGGCTTTGTGAAGGGCAGATCTTGCCTGTTGAATCTGGTGGATTTCTTTTGAAAAAGTGTGACCAAAACCACTTATGAGGGCAAATCTGTGCACACAGCATACCTCTACTTGCAAAGGCTTTTAATACAATCCCAACATTCAGGCATTACCGATAAAATTAGCCAACTGAATGTAAACCCCTTTGTTGTAAGATGGGTTGCCAACTGGCTCACAAACCAGACACTACCATATGGGTGACTCCATATCAACCAGCAGAACTTACCAGCTGGTTGCCACAGGGGGTCACAGTGCTGGACCCCCTACTGTTTGGTATATACTTCTCAGAAGTTCAGGTCAAAACTAAAGGGTTGTGGCTGATCAAGTCTGCAGCCTACTACAAACTAGGTGCAATCACAGAATCCCCAAATGATGCCAGTGTACTCCAGGATGGTCTCACACAGACCAATGGACTGGTGTATTGGTCACTGTCTCAAACTGAATGCAAAGAAATGCATCATTCCCTTCGGCACACTGTCCCTAAACACTAGCAAATCAATAACAATAACCTAAGTACCCATGAAGTGGCAAGGGACCTGGGATCACAAGTTGACCGCGACCTTAACTTCAACCATCACTTATCTACCATTGTAAGGAAAGTTTTCCCTGTAGCTAACTTGATTAGAAAAGGCATTGCCTCAAGAGCAGAAGTTACAACCCCATATATTCGTCACTTATCTGGCCCATAATGGAGTACAACACCCCATTCTGTAGATTCTGTACCAAGCAACTAGATACACCTCAGAGGCTTCTAAAAAAAGACCATCAAGAGCCTTCCAGCATGTGCCTTACACGGACCGACTAAAATCCCAGTCACTATACTCTGTATCATATAGACTTCTTAGGGGAGACTTACGCCTGGCCTACAGAGCAACAAGACCAAAGCCTAATGAACTTGCGGCATATCCATAAATCAAATGGGTCTAGGGTTACCCATTCCAAGGACTTATATATGGCCTACGACTTACATAGGACATGCTGGAGGGACAGATTTATCTCCCAGCAACTGCCACGTCTGTGGAACAGGCTATCAAGTCATGTGAAATTGGGCAACTTTGACAATGTTCAAGAAGAACCTGGATGAGTGGATGGGGCACCGTACATTCTTATCAGGGATAGTGCCCACAAACTGGACATGGGCAGTCATCACTAAATGCAATCTTGGGTATGGACTAGTACCTCTACAGTACTACACGGGGTTGAAACACCTAGGCTTAAAAATCAACTCCAGGCCAACAGTCTAGTAATCTATCATCCTATGATTTCTTGTAGTTCTCCCTTTACCATAATGGGTAGTTTCTTAACACCGTTTTGATTCTTAATATAGTCATCTCTTCACTGTGGACTGAACCCCATGTTATTTTTATAAGTGCTTGCCAACAGACTGTCTACTGCAGTCGGCTTGCTCTGTAGGCCTCAATCTGCCTCATTCACACTCACACTCGTGCACGCGCACACATACATACACACACACACATTATATATATATATATATATATATATATATATATATATATATATATATATATATATATATATACACACACACACACACACACACACACATATATGTATGTGTGTGTCTGTGCACATGCATACATATAGGCAAGCTTTTTTTTAAGATTAGCTTTTATTTTAATCTTACAGTCAGTCAGTTTAGATTTTAAATTGTCCAAGTTTCAGGGCAGTTTAATATGCTGCTGTGAAGAGGCAGACTTGTTTTTCAGTTGGTATTAACCTGTATATCAACACCCTGACAGAGAAAGTGTGATGTAAAATCGTTACCGTAACAGTAGATGTCCTCCTCTTCACTGTTCCAGTATTCTTTACAAACAGGATTTCCTGCTAAAGGTAGCCCCAACATCCGGCCACGTACAAAAGCTTCAGATTTACAGATGTCATATGTTACACACACATGCTCCCTGCTCAAGGTGCAGGACATAAAGGTGATGCACAGACATACAACATCAGGAGGAACAATCAGTCCTAGGAACTAGGAGGAGTATGTCCATCCAGAAGAAAAGAATTGAATTTCAGGACAAGATGACAAAAAAAAGAGCAGAGCAGAAGGGGGGGGGGGGGTTGAATACTGCAACAGTGAAGAAAAGGACATCTACTGGTATGGTAAGATTTTACCTAACTGTACTATGTCCTTCCATATCACCGTTACAGTATTCTTTACAAATGAAAGAGTAAAGAAGCTCAAGAGGAAACACAGGAGGAGGAAAGCACAGAGTTCTTCTCTAGAAACTCATGTAGGATAACTCTGGCAAAGCCAGCTCTTTCACTGGAAACATCCAATTTGTAATGCTTAGTAAAGGTATGGAGAGAGGTCCGAGTAGCAGCCTCAAGGATGGAATTGGTAATCAATCCTTTGAAAAAAAGCACCATAGGAAGCAACAGCTCTTTTACAATGAGCCTTTACTGAGATAGAAAGACATTTTCCATGACATGAATAACCAAAAGTAATAGCCTTAGAGATCCAGGAGGATATGGTTTGCTTAGAAACAATCAAGCCTAGAAATGAGGCTAAAAATAAGCAAAGTTGCTCAGATTTGCGAATGACCTTAGTCTTATCCAAAATATCTGAGCTGTCTATGTAAATCCAAGTGTGAAGAGCCTTCTCAGTAGCAAATTGCGGAGAAGTAAAACAGGAAGGCAAATTAAAACTGATTAAGAGAACTCACCAACCGCCTTGGGCATAAACAGACACCAGTTTGGGTGCAGACAGATACCCTTTCCCTATGAAAAACTAGGGAGGGAAGGAAGAACAGCCATAAGAGCCTGGAGTTGAGACTCTCTCAGCTGAAGTAAGAGCAAAAGAGCAGTTGTCCAAATACAGTGCAAGGAAGTTGAAGCTGCAGCCTCAAAAGGAGCCAGAGTCAATTTTTCAAAGTGCAAAACTGAGGTCTTAGGAAGATGGAATAGCTTTTCCTGGGAGGCCTGATATGAAAGATGCCTTTAAGAAATTGCACATCAAACCTTCAGGCAAGAGGAAGAGTCAATGGCAGACATAGTGGAAAGGTGAATTTAAAAAAAAAGCACACACTAACCCAACATGGGGCACTTCACAGAAATAGACTGAGCCAGAGGGATCCCCACAGAAAATGGAGCCTGATTACAAGAAAGACACCAGACAGAAAATCTCTCTTCCACTTGGACAATTAATTGCCTGCTAGTGGGTTTCCTGGCCTTCCTGAAGAACTCTACAAATGTCCTCAGAAAAAAAAAGTACCTAAAAAATTTTCAAAACCTTTTCACCTACAGTGTGGGCAGAAGAGTAGATAAGTGGGGATGGATCAGAGACCCCTTGCCTTGTGTGAGAAAGTCCACCCTGTGAAGTAACTTGTGGTAATTGCCCCGGCTAAGTGAAGGAGGAAGTAATGTGTCTGGGCCAAAAGGGAGTCATCTGCAAGACTTTGGGGGGAGTCTTGCTTTATCTTGCGCAGGACCCTTGGAATCAGAGGAAGGGGTGGGAAGGCATACAGTAATATACCCTTCCAAGCCGGAGGACGTGGGACTCTGATGCAAAAAAAAAGGAGGTGGTCCATTGAAAGGGTAAGCAAAAAGACCTACCTGTGGAACATCCCACTGATGGACAACGTCCAGAAACACATCTCTGTGAAGCATTTATTGTTCTCCTACTTTGTATACAATAGAAGAGTCTTTGTGGGTTCTGTTCAAGCAGCTTTATTTCATACATACACATCTCTATAGAAGTTTACTGACTTTGACTTAACATATACAAACTAAACATCGATCATGCATGCTCTCACTCTGGCTACTATTACAAAGGGATTGCATATGTATGGAATTTATACGGGCACATACAGCCTTGACATAGTTAGAAATGCAGATTTGCAAACAAGCGTCACTTGCCAAAATGAACTCTCTGCATCCCAGGCAGAGAAAACAGTGGCATTTGGTATTAAGGCTGCAACCTTGAACTGTGCATACTAGATGATATGGTCTCTTTAATGCTTTGTTCAGACCTCTTGGGTCAATATATACTCTGAATTCGTCTGAAGCTTTTTTGTGAGCTACCACCATGGGCACCCATTCAGTTGGTTCTGTGACAGGACAAATCACACCCGCTGCACCATTTTATCCAACTGAGTTTTAACTTTAGCAGCAAAGCAGTCTTAACTTTATCCTGAATAACTATCAGAACTCTTCTTGCTGATCTGACTACTGGAGTGACCTCGACGTCTAACTTCATGGAATACACAACTGGAAGAATCCCCAACTTGTCATCACAAAGATCAACATACTCTTGAGAAAATAGTTTCAGAAAAAAACAGAACTCAGAAATGCAATTACATTGCAACCAGACCTAGGGACTTCAACACATGCTGGATGATGGACTTCTTGAGAAAAATAAAGCAGATTCATTCTTAAACTATATTTGAGACCCAATAAAGATTGCATTGGTCTTCGGACTACATCTAACAACAAATTGTAACAGTTCTCGGACAAATAACATGAAAACATCACTGAACCTTCGGTATTAATTTCTTCACCTCCAAAGTCTCGCACTACTGGCTACATTGAGTTGCTTGTTAGTTCTCACTTTAGCAAATGTGTCTGCAGAAATAACATTACCACTTTGAACCAGTGTTTATTTTAAGCTCTGTGGATTTTCCATTAATCCAGACAGTACAAAACACTTCCTTATTGTTAATAAATTCACTGCATCAACTCTAATCAAGCACTAATACACCATCTACATAGAAAGCTGTGTGTTTTGGCTCTACCTGATCAACTTGCTTCTTGCTGTGACCTTTACAACTGTATGAGGCTTACTTAACTTACAAAAACTTTTGGAACGGCTTCCATTTTTTATACTTGCAACATTGTTAAGCAAATGCTTAGCACTTCTCTCTTTTAGACTCACGATTTGCACCACAACTGCGACACTTAATTAAGATGGACTTGGGTTTTGCTGATTCATGCTTGTACTGCACTGAACTAGAGCATGCTCCTTTCTTAAAACTTACTGGAAAGCTAGGCATCTTCCCTGGAAACCTCGTAGCTGCCAAGTGCTTTGGCCTACTTTTGTTCGCCACATGTTACATACTATCTACAGTTGCTCTGGAAGCAAATGAAACCATGTTCTTGTCATTTGCAAGCACACTCATTTTTCTGTCACCTAATGGATTTGACAAATCTCCATGGCTTTGCTCAACGTTAAATCACTGTCACAAAGTAAAATCTTTGGCAACAGCACTGTTAACACCACCTACAAGCCTGTCCTTTATCAGCTCATCTTTCACATCACCAAACCAACATGTTTTAGCTTTGTTTCTCAAGTCAGTTATATAAGCTGCAAATGTTTGCACTGGTTTCTGATCCTTCGTATAAAACAAATGCTTCTCTAATGTAATATTTGTCTGGGGTTTACACATTTCTCTGAACTTGCGCTTCAAACACTGTGGGTCTTCTCTTGATTCAGCCTGTACAATAATATGACTGTTTTCACCTTCTCCTTCATATACTGCAGGTGTACACACAAATGAACGCTCTCTTTCTATAGCCTCTGACCCAGCTAGATGTAGCAAAATAAATACCCTGGTGCGTGCATCTCTATCAGCATAAGCTGCTTGTATAAAAATATCGTACTCTTCCTCAAATATTCTCCAATATTCTGATCAAATACAAGTGGTGGGGCTTTAGAAATCAGTCTGCCATATTAACACATACCAGTGAAGGGTTTTCCAAATAAGCACAAACATACTCATGCACATATGCCAGAAACTTATGCCAGTATAGCTTTGTCCAATGCCTTTGTGCTTCTGAACTTATACCTTTTGGGCTTTTCAAAATAATGGTAATAAAACTCATAGTACCTTTGAATAATTGGACATTGCGAAAAACTTCTCTGGCGTTTTAACACTCTTGTAATATCATTTGGTAATGCTAAAGTCATATAACATTTTAAGAAACATCTCAAACAACTTTAAGATGCGAGTGAAAAGCTCTTGGGCACTTATAGGTTCATAGGTTCATACTAGGCTATCTGCCCTAGGGCATTTATAAGCCTAGCCAGAATGTGTTTGGCTTTCGCCACCCATTTTAAATTTATTTTGCTATGCCCTTTTTCGAGGTTAGTATACTGTGCCTCTATCTAACAGTGACACAGAAGTGATACCCGGGGTAAACCTACGATCTCCCATCCACTCATCAAGATTCCTCTTGAAGAGAGTCAATGAGGGACTCTGCCTAACCTGGACTGGGATTTTATTCCAGAGTGAAGGGAGCCTCTGGGTTATGAATCTGTCCCTCCAGCATGTCCTATTTATTTCAGTGCTGAGGTTCAAGTCTCTCGAGCCAGTAGCTCGATGGGATTTGGATTTTCTGAGGTGCAGCATGTCCATTAATTCCGGGTTGGACATGGCTTTATACGTCAGGCACAGATCTCCTCTGAACAGGCGGTATGCCACTGAGTAGAGCTGGAGTTTCTTTAACCGGGCAGCATATGGCATCTGTTTGAGCCCTTTGATCCTCTTGGTGAGGTACTTTTGGGGTCTTTCCAGTTGCTGCAGGTGTCAGGTAAGGTACATCCCAAAAGGGGCATTGTACTCAATTATGGGCCTGATGAGGGATGAGTAGAGGCACGATGACCTCCCCTGATCTAGATGTGAATCCCTTCATGATTAGGTGGGCTATATAAAATGTTTTTCTAACCACTTTGGCCACGTGGTTGTCAAATGAGAGATTGCTATCAACTTGGGTCCCCAGGTCCCTAATTACTTCTTCTGTACTTAATGGATTTCCACCTATGTGGTAATTTGTGGGCACTTTGTTTTGCCAAAGGGATGACTATACACTTTCTGGCATTTAGCTTGAGGCCATGGCTCTGGCACCAGTTGTCTGTTTCTATGAGGCCCTTTTGGAGGATGCTTGTGTCGGCTGGTGAGTCTATTATGGCACCCAGTTTGCAGTCATCTGCGAACTTGGTCAGCCACAGTCCTTCCGTGTTGGCCTGTACCTCCGAGAAATATATACCGAACAAGAGAGGTCCCAGGACTGAGCCTTGTGGGACACCACTTGTAACTGGTTTGGAGTCTGACATGGCTCCAGCAATTCTAACCATGTGGGTTCTGTCCTTGAGCCAGTTTGCAATCCATCTAGTGACATAGGGGTTTATATTTAAGCTGGTGAGCTTATCTATAATGCCCGAGTGGGGTATTGTATCGAAGGCTTTTGCGAGGTCCAGGTAGGCTGTGTGGACCACCTTCCCCTCGTCAATGGCCTTGGTGACTGTTTCAAAGAAATCAACCAGGTTTAAGAGGCAGGATCTGCCCTTAAAGCCGAACTGGGTAGGATCCAGTGTTTGTAGGTCCCCAATATCTTTATTTATGAGGTCCATGATGATCCTTTCCATAGCTTTGCAGACCAAGCTAGTCAGGCTTATGGGGCAATAGTTTCCAGGATCCGTTGAGGCACCACCTTTATGGAGAGGGACCACTGTTGCTGTACGCCACTCTTTGGGCACATATCCTGTAGTAAGGCTGAGATTGAACAGTAGTTTTATGTTTGGGTTTAGCTCTTTGAGTTCATGTAGGACGCAGCCCAGGACACCATCTGGTCCCATTGATGCTGTGTTTTTTGCTTTGGAGAGGGCGGCTCTTACCTGAGCATCTGAGATGTCAGGGGGGCAGCACTCTGCTGGGATAGAAATTTGCCCTTTTGGTGGGGGGGGGGAAGAAGTTTGCGCTGAACCTGTCAGCTAGGATGTTGGCAATGTCTGTGGGTTCGGTGTATTTTTTGTCATTTTGGACTAATTCTGAGCATATCTGGGAATTACCACCCAGGTTCCTAACATAACTAAAAAAAGCCTTGTGATTATCCTTAGTGTCCTGTGCAATTTTTCTCTCGAAGCTGGCCTTAGACAATTTTATGTGTGCCCGTAGTTTTTTGCTAATACTAATCAGTGATGCCTTCCCTTTTGGGATTTTGCTTTATCATTTAGTAGCTTCCTCCTTCTATTGTATAGTTTGTTTATGGCTGGGGTCCACCAGACAGGACGTCTGCCTTTGGGGGATTGGGTCTTGGTTTTATTTGGGATTGCATGATCCATGCATTCCTGAAGGTGTTCATAGAATGCGTTTATAAAGGATTCTGCAGTCTGGGCTGTATTTTCCACCGGCCCGGAGGCTTTGAAGGATTCCTCCTCAGTTTTGAGGAGTGTAAAATTTGCTTTAGAGAAGTTTTTCACTGTGGTTTTCTGGGCAGGGGTGGGGTCAGGATGTGAATATCCAGTGAGATTAGTTTATGGTCTGATCTTACCAGTGAGGGATACACTTCTGGTCTGGAGCATAGAGTCCCCATGTTGGTGATGATCAGGTCCAGTATGTTTTCCCCTCTTGTGGGAGTGGTAACAAGTTGTTCCATAGCATTTGAGTTTATAAATTCTAGGAACCTTTGGGCTAGGGTGTTGGAGCTAGAGTAATGCCCCAGTCTATGTTTGGGTAGTTGAAGTCGCCCAATATAATGGTGTTTGGAGAGACCTTCATATTTTCCAGTGTTCTCAGGAAGGCAGAGTGGGGTTCCTGGGTTTGGGAGGGTGGTCTGTAGCAGGCTATAAACTGGAAGGCAGTTTTACCCACTGTTAGTTGCACATGGACAGTCTCTGATGCTTCGTGCTTTGCCACCAACCTGGAGGTGTGGGTATCTTTGATGAATATCGATACTCCCCCTTCCTTTTGTGGTTCGGTCCAAGTTTTGGGGCCGAAAAGCATGGTATGAGGTATAACCTGGTAGTGCTGGGGTGCTCTCGGGAGCCCTGAACCAGGTTTCTGTTACTGCACAGATATCGATGTTCTCCATGCTAAGGAGAGTTTCGAGTGCGTGCATCTTGAGGTTTAGACTTCTGGCGTTGAGTAGCATTACTCAGTTTCTTATCCCTTGTGATACCTATGGAGGTGGGTTTGTCTTTTGAGCCTTGCCTAAAAAAGGCACTATGGGGGTAGCAAGAGCCTTTGCCAATATCCGAAAGCCCAGGGGTGACAGGTGCAAGCCGTCATTAGCGAAGCATCGTGGCTTGTCGAGCATATCATCCCAAGCTGACAGGAATTGGATCCCCTTTGAATGACACCAGTACTTAAGCCAACTGTTGAAATTGATCATCTTGTCTTCATATTGTGGCATCATTCTTGGTGAGGGTAAGACGCTACTCAAGGTCAGGGTCATACCGGCCTGGGCTACATGCTCAGAGAGCTCCTTTATGTCTCTTTTCATGTAGTCCAGGGAGGTACGTCTCAGGTCATTCACACCAGCATGGACAACGAGTCATATTTGTACTTGCCTTGGAGTGACCTGAGTGCTTGTGTTATGTGGCGGATCCTAGCACCCGACAGGCTGCTCACCGTGACCCTCTCCTTGTTCAGCCTGGTGAGCGGGACGTCAGTGTGCCTGACGATAGAGTCACCTATTACAAGTGTATCAGGTGTGTTGTTTAGTCTTAAGGGCTGTGACTGTTTGGCACACTGGCTTTGTGAGATGTGTTGCACGTGTTTTGTTTTGGGGTAGCGGCTGCTTGGGTGTCTGCTTTGGAGGTCTCTGCTGCTTCGGCAGATCTTTATTTAGAGCCTCCAGTATGTTTTTGTGTGATTATGTGTTTGGTTTGCTGTCGTGGTAGGTCTATGTGAGACTGGAATTGTAGTGAGTATGGTTTCCTTCTCCTCCTGACTGGTTATGCCAGTACTGAGTTGAGAGAGCTTAGCCTCCAGTTTGGCTATATGGTTGCATCTCTCACATGTGTTGGAATTTGTTGGGAGGAGGAGAGGGTTGTCTGTGTACATGAGGCAGTTGTAACATTGCCTCAAGATTCCCAAATTCACCAGCTGGACCGAGAGGAGATTGACAACTGACCTTTGGACATGCTAGAATAATATTGGGAATTCCTTAATAATTGAAAACCAGGGCCAGTGGGGAGAGGGTGTTGTGCTTTTAATTTTTAGTGCTGACTTATATAATTGCTTTAGTGAGCAAGTGCCAGGTAACTTAAGTGCAATGTGTTACAGGTAACTTAAATGCAAAACGACAAACAGTAACTTTCTTTCAAGTGAAACAAGGAAATAAGTACAGTAAGCACTGCAGATATCACTAGTGAGCCACAGAAGCTGAGAAGCGGCAGATTAGGTGGAATTAGCGTTCCAGGAAATAACAAGCAAACAAACAACAAGCATATAAACAAAGCTATATTCAGCAGGCCTGGATCTAGTCTATGCTACAGCAAACAAGGTGTACCAATTTCAGTAAGATACAGTTCAAATATTCAGGCACTATAAACCTTTAACCAGAAATTCCCAGCTCAGAAGGGCAGAGTCCAGCCTCTTCTCCCACAAGAGTGCAGACCACAAACCTTCTTAATGTAAAATAACTGGCCTGAAGCCCAGTGCCTAAACCAGAACTAATACACTTTAAGAATAACAGACACTGGGCTCTCAATCAGCAGTTCCCAACTTAGAAGGATGAAAGCTACCTGTCCTGCCACCACAGTGCATGCCACAAACCTTCCTAATGTAAAACAACTGGTCTGAAGCCCAAGTGCTTAATCCAAAAGACTTAGAATGACAGCTAAACTTTAATCAAGTTACTACCAAGCAGTAATAAATACAATTGAATACTTTAGAGAATGCCTGGATTAGTGCTCAAGTTACACAAACAAAGCTAGATCCAGCAGGCCCGAATCCAGTCTATGCCACAGCAAACAAGGCACCAACTTCAGTAAGAAGCAGTTCAGATATGCATGCACTATAAGCCTTCAATCAGAAATTCCCAGCTCAGAAGGGCAGAGTCCAGCCTCTCCTCCCACAAGAGTGCAGACCACGAACCCTCTTAATGTAAAATAACAGGCCTGAAAGCCTAAGTGCTTAAACCAGAATTAATACACTTTTAGAATAACAGACACTGAGCCCTCAATCAGCAGTTCCCAACCTAGAAGGATGTAAGCTACCTGTTCTGCCACTACAGTGCAGACCACAAACCCTCTCAGTGCAAAACAACTGGTCCGAAGCCCAAGTGTTTAAACCAGAAGGCTTAGAATGAGTTACACCAAGCAGTAATAAATACAATTGAGTACTTTTAAGATGATGCAAAAGTAAAAAAAAGTAGGTAGAATCACAAGTACAGTAAAAGCAGATAATTTTTTTTTTTTTTTTTTCCTCTGAACAAGTGCTGAGATCAAAGAAACAGATTTGAGTGCTGAAACTAGAAAACTGGCTAGTTATAGGGGAAAAAACTAAGCTAGAAGGCTTCCCTCCAACACAGAAGGGCTTGGGGGCTCAAAAGCCTACAAATAGTCTATACCACTTAACAGGAAAGGCAGGAAACAAGCTTAAATTTTTTTTTTTTCTGTTTCCCAGATGCTCTCTTTGTACACAGTAGGAGTGCCTGAAATCAGAATATGATCTCACTGCACTCAGTTGAGTGAGCAAATGAGATGGGCCCAGAAGGAGTATCCAAACACAAATTTACAAGAGGGGCGGGCAGCTGCAAGGCCACTAAGATTAACACCAAAACAAAAACAGGGAGGGTGGGTGGGACAAACTGAAGAGCGGAGTGAAAACTTCCAGTTCAGCTAAATATTCTTTCCACACAGTTAAAATCAATTTAAATACTGTATTTTTTTGAAAAAAAAAAGCAGATAAAGGTACTTAAATTCTCTTATACGTCCAGTTGAATATAGCAAGTTGGCCGGCCAAAGCTGAGGTTTTTAAGCAGAAAATATTTCACACTGTACCACTTAAATAGGCAAGGACAGGAAATCAAAGAATGTGACTACCCCACCTGTAATTACTAGCAAATAACAAAATTCAGCAAACACTGACTAACTACCAGTTCAGCTAATATTTCTTCCACACTGAAGAGCAGAGTGAAAACTTCCAGTTCAGCTAAATATTCTTTCCACACAGTTAAAATCAATTTAAATACTGTATTTTTTGAAAAAAAAGCAGATAAAGGTACTTAAATTCTCTTATACGTCCAGTTGAATATAGCAAGTTGCAAGGCGGCCAAAGCTGAGGTTTCTAAGCAGAAAATATTTCACACTGTACCACTTAAATAGGCAAGGACAGGAAATCAAAGAATGTGACTACCCCCACACCTGTAATTACTAGCAAATAACAAAATTCAGCAAACACTGACTAACTACCAGTTCAGCTAATATTTCTTCCACACTGAAGAGCAGAGTGAAAACTTCCAGTTCAGCTAAATATTCTTTCCACACAGTTAAAATCAATTTAAATACTGTATTTTTTTGAAAAAAAAAAGCAGATAAAGGTACTTAAATTCTCTTATACGTCCAGTTGAATATAGCAAGTTGTTAGCCGGCCAAAGCTGAGGTTTTTATACTCTTGTAATATCGTTTTGCAATAAATCACCTCATACCAAATAATTGCATGATGCAAATAAAATGGACCTCATATCAAATAATTGCACGATGCAAATAAACTGGACCTCTCTTGCCCAAAACTCATTTCAAAGTAGTCGCGCAAGTAACTGCATACAGCACATTGAAATGCCCCCCAAATGGCAGTACCTTGTTAGACAACTCTTTACAGTGCAAGAAACTCTAATGGTGGCACTTTGCAAATAGACACAACCAGCACAAGAAACGTTTCAAAATGGCTATACTTTGAATGTTTTTCACGAAATAGCTGAACTTTCCACACTATAAACTCTTTAAAATACATGCACAGTAATAAGCACACACTGTAAGCACTTTCACACACTGAGATACTTGAATAACTTTAGTTATGCCCTTGATACAATATGACATTGTAGTTGTGTCAAAACTTAGCACTTTGCCAAAATACAGTCTCCTTGCTTTATTTTTGCTTAATGTGCCCTTTTTGCCCTTATATTCATTTTGCTCATTTAAGCCCTTTTCATGCCCAATGTACTTAGCTTGTGCAAGTTTTACTCTAAACATGCCCAGTTTTGCTTTAAACACGCTCATTTTGCCTTCTGTTTCATCTTTAAACAAGCTCGTTTTACCTTTAATCATTTCATCTAATAACTCTAAACATTTTTTATCCAACAAACTTTTCATGCCTTCTTCTTGCTCAATAATGCAGTTTGTGCCCTTGTAATGTCCCATTTTGTCTCTTCTATCAAATCAACTGTTTGAGCTACTTCTCATTACCTTTGACTCTTTTCTGGCTCTTTTTTGTGCTCGTTTCTCTTAGTTTTACCTTCACTGTCATCTTTGCACCTCAGGGCTCTGGATCTCATTCTCTTCAATCCTGGTTCTGACACCATGTCACACTCCTAGTTTGGGCACAATAGAAGAGTCTTCTTGGGTTCTGTTCAAGCAGCTTTATACACATCACTACAGACGTTTACTGACCAACTTGCATATAAACCAACAACTGAACAAGCATGCTCTCTCTGGCGATTCTTACAAAATGGCACTAGGGACTGCATGTGTCTGGAATTTATACGTGCACATACAGCCTTGACAGGCTTCTTAAAGATAAAGCACACTTCACTTGCATTCTGACCTACAGCATTGATTCATAACCCTGTGTGCCAGACCTCCTCAAGGAGTATGCCACTAAATTTCTCTCTGAAGAATGTATACAGCCTGAAGAGCCATTAGATACTGGACAGCTAGATCCCATACCTGAAGATTTTGAGATGCCCTGGAAGAAAGAGGAAATGGAAAGCATGAAGCACTAAAAAAGGATAGTTTTCATCTCCTTGATGTTGATGTGATCTGACCTCTGATGGGGAGGCGGGATACCTTGGACCTTGAGGGAACCCAAAGAAAGTTCCCCACCCCCAGTCCAATGCATCCACAAAAATTTATTGAGAAGGGAACTGGGGGTTGAAAGGGAAGTCCTGGGTTGAGAGAAAGATAATGAATTCACTACTGAAATTAAAGTCCGAGACAAGGAAGCAGAGGAACCAAGAACCCAGTGGATGACAGTGTTGAAGCCACAATAAATTAAAGAACCACTGTAGCTTTCTCATACGGCGTCTGGCCAGAGGCGGCACAAGAATGGCTGAGGCCATGAATCCTACAACCCTGACAAAATTCTTGGCCATGACTGAAGCCAGAGGAAGAGATTGAAAAAAGTTGATTAAAGACAGCCTTGGGTGAAGGCAGAGATGCCATCATGGTAATGGTCTGGATCCTGGACAGAGAAACACTATCCTGAGAAGGAACCAGGACTGACTTCTGAAAGTTTATGATAAACCTCAAGCATTGTAAGAGACCAACTATACACTGGAGGTGCTGTAGTCTGAATGAGCAGGTTGTCCAGATAAGGAAAGATTTGAAATCCTGTCATCATGCAAAAGGCAATGGCAAGAGCAAAGCATTTGGTGAATACCCTTGGAGCAGTAGAGGCCAAAGGTCAAAGCAGAGAACTAAAAATGCAAGGAAGAAACACAAACAAAAACTTCCTGAATAAGGGATGTATTTGGATGTGAACATAAACATCCTTGAGTTCCAGGGATACTAAGAAAGCTGGAGGGAGAAGAAGAAACAGGCAGTGAAGGAGATCTAAAAGGAAGGGACCTTCAGAAAGGTGCTGACCTGAGAAAGATCCAGAATGGGTCTGCAGGTGCCATCCTTCCTGGGGACCAGAATCATCCTGGAATAAAACCCCTTCCTATGCAGGAGGCACAACTTGAAAAGTGCCCTGTGTCAAAAGGTCGTGAAGTAATTCTGGAAAAAAAAAGGAAGTTGTTTCTGAGGAGGTTGATGGATGCACTCAAAAGGAGGAAGAGAGATCCGCACCATGAAGTACCGTTGGCGGATAATGGACAAAACCCAAGAACCTTCAGTGAGCCTTAATAAATTTGGGAAGGGACATGGAAAAATGAAGGGATAAGGGAAACCTGACCTAAGGAAAGTGGAAGCCAACTGTCAAGACAAAATTAGAAGTTATGTACCTACCATAACGTTCCATGTTAGTTGTCTTCTCTCGCCTTCTTTCTTGCTGGATGGGTTCAGAGCCGATCTTCGGCTCCAACTCGGCACTTGCTAAGCTCGAGAGCTAATTTTACCAGCTCGAGGCAACCCTATATCCCATGATGCAAGGCGGAGATTACTCAGATCTCGTTTGGTAGCTAAAGAAATAGCAGTATTTTCTTCCAACATAAGAGGAGGAAGAAAATAAGGATACTAAATAACATCATAAACCTTCTAGAAAGGATCAACATAATCTAGTGACACTAGGAGTTGAACAGCTAGAAAAAGGTAATAACATCTTAATAGAAGATGTATAATCTTCCCAGTCTGACCAGGCTAGGGGGATGGAGGGCGGGACGCAAGAAAGAAGGCGAGAGAAGACAACTAACATGGAACGTTATGGTAGGTACATAACTTCTAAATGTTAAGTTGTCAATCTCGCTGTATGGGACCGCGTCCCTAGCACCTCTATCCTGGGTGGCTCAATGGAACAGACTCTTGAGAACGGTGGAACCAAAATTTGCTCCGTCTCTGGAGACCAAATCTAATTTGTAATGTGAAACAAAGGTATGAGGAGAGGCCCATGTGGCTGCTGCACAAATGGTGTCTATAGGAAGTCTAGCTTGAAAAGCTGTAGATGTAGCCAGAGCTCTGGTAGAATGGGTTTTTGGGTTAGAAACCAACTCTGCCTCTGAGCTGATAAATGTAAGTGATCACAGAAGACAGCCATCTAGATAAAGTTACCTTAGAAACTGGAAGGCCTTTCCTGTTCTCTGCATAGGATAGAAATAGTTGATCAGATTTCCTAAAAATAATGTTTGTCTTCTCCAGATAATATCTGAGCTGACTGTGAACATCGAGATAATGTAACTTTTGTTCAGCTCTATCAGAATAGTTCGGAAAAAATACTGGAAGATCAATGGATTGATTTAGGTTAGTTTGTGATGCCACCTTTGGTAAGAAAGACTGATTAGTTCTTAGGGACACCCTGTCTTTGTGGAATATTAGATAGGGAGGACGAACACAGAGAGCATGAAGCTCAGATACTCTTCTGGCAGATGTAATGGCAACTAGAAAAATTGTTTTCCAAGAAAGCAATTTCAAACAGGCAGCTGCAGGTTCGAACGGGGGAAGAATCAAGGATGTTAAAATTAAATTTAGATCCCACTGTGGTGGGGGGGGTCTCTAATCGGAGGTTTCAATAAAAAGATGCCTCGAAGGAATGCCTTGCAAAATTTATGTGACATAATGTTGTGGTCCAAAAAGCCTATATGAAAATTTGAAATGGCTGCCAGTTTAACTTTCACTGTGGAAGAGGAGGATCCTGAATGAAAAATGTCAGCTAGGAAGTCCAATACCGAATGAATTGGAGCAGTATAGGGGTCTATGTTCCTAGCTTTTGCCCAGAAAGAGAAACGTCACCATTTACTAGTGTAAATCTTTCTGGTAGAAAATTTTAGGGAAGCTACTAAGATATCCCGTATAGGATTAGAAATCATAGTAAGCCTGGCTAAGGATGGAAGTGGAGCAACCAAGCAGTGAGGTTGAGAGAAGGTATGGATTGGTGCAGTTGACCCGACTGGTGGGTCAGAAGATCTGGAACCGGGTCCAGATGCCATGGCTGTACCAAGAGGTAATGATGTAGGAACGGAAACCATATCTGTCGAGGCCAATAAGGGGCAATGAGAATCAACTTGGCTCTCAAAGCGGTTGCTTTCTGAATTAGCTGAGGTATCGGCGGAAAAGGTGGAAAGGCATAAAGAAGTCCCCGGGGCCAATCTTGGGTTAGAGCGTCTCTGGGGGGGGGTGGCCTGGAAGGGGGAAGAGAGAGAAGAAGTCTGGGCATTTGCTGTTTTGAGGTGTAGCGAAAAGGTCGCAGCAAGAAAGACCCCACTTCTGAAAAATCTCTTCCGTCACTGACTGAGAGACCACTCGTGAGGCATGAGAATATCTCTGCTCAATCTGTCCGCTATGATGTTGGATTTCCTGGGGATGTGCGTTGCTATCAGAAACCGGTGAGAGGAGATTGCCCATTGCCAAAGTCTGAGAGCCTCTCGACACAGTGGCTAGGACTTCGTTCCGCCCTGTTTGTTTATATACCACACTACGGACATATTGTCCGTTTGGACTGCAATAGTTCCCAGGGGAAGAGAGTCGTTGAGGGCTTGCAACATTAAAAGCACTGCTCATCTCCAGAACATTTATGTGCAGATGGTACTCAAAAGGTTGCCAAGTGCCATGGACCATTCTACCCTGATAATGCCCCCCCCCCCACCCGATCAGGGAGGCGTCCGATGTAACCGTGGCAACCGGGGCAAGAGGAAAGTACAGTTTTGTACCTACCATAAATGTAGATGTTAGAGTGCTAATACAGCTGCAGTAATCACAGAAGGGTTTTCTGCCGTCAGGCGGTCCCTCGGTCGGCCGAATTCCGAAGTCTTGGTCCGGCGTCGGTTGTCGTCGCTTTCTCTTCTGACGTCAGTGAGGCCAGAGTATATAAGACACAGCCCAAGCCATGTTCTTCAGTCTTTCTTGCCCCAGATGTCAGGTGCCCCCCAAAAGAAGGCAATACATAAATTATGCTTATATGCGTATACATGTAATGCAATATAATCCAAAAACAGTGGTTGCAAGCAAATAAACCTTAGAAGGATAACCCAGTCAGGCTGTATGAAGAGGTTGTTAGGCCCCATGCCTTTACCAAGTGGGGAAGGAGGGAGGGAAACCTGTACTGCAGCTGTATTAGCACTCGAACATCTACATTTATGGTAGGTACAAAACTGTACTATGTTCATCGTGCATACAGCTGCAGTAATCACAGATGGGTAGAATCCCAAAGCTACGCACAGGGTGGTAGGTACTAGGAGGAACTGGGTTGAGCCAGAATGCCCTGCAAAACAGCAGTGGCAAAGCCTGCTCTTGTTCTGGAATATAAGGGCAGGTGGTAGTGTTTTGTGAAGGTATGTACAGAACTCCAAGTGGCTGCCTCCAGAATATCTTTGGTAGGAACTCCTCTGAGGAAGGCTGTAGCGGTAGCTGTGGCCCTGGTGGAGTGTGATCTGATACCTGTAGGAACAGATTTCCCATGATAGGAGTAACAAAAACGTATGCAGTGGCCTATCCACTTTGAAATAGTCTGCTTGGAAACTGGCTTCCCTTGAGCCCCTACAGCATAGGACACAGAGTTGTTCTGATTTCCTGAAGGACTTTGTTCTGTCCAAATAGTAACGTAGCTGCCTATGGATGTCTAAGGAATGTAGCAGCCTTTCCCCTTTGTTTTGAGGATTGGGGTAAAAGGTAGGAAGGTGTATGGCTTGATTTAAAGCTACCCTAGATACCACTTTAGGCATAAAGGATGGGTTGGTACGAAGGGAGACCCTGTCCTGATGGAAAATGAGAAAGGGCTGCACCGCCATGAGGGCCTGTAATTCCGAAACTCTACGAGCTGAAGTGATAGCTAGAAGGAAGGCAGTTTTCCAAGACAAATATTGCAGATCTGCTGAGGCAGCTGGTTCAAAAGGAGGCAATGTTAATTTTTCTAGTATGTAATTAAGATCCCAGGCTGGTATTGGTTGTTTCCTTGGTTATCTAATATTCTTAGCCCCTCTGAGGAACTGTCGTAAAAGTGGGTGAGAAAATAAAGGAGGATCCGTGTTGTATTCTGCAGAAATAGCTGAGGCATGGATTTTTATGGAAGAAAATGAAAGTCCACTGTTCAGCAGCTCAGCTAGATATTGTAATACCTGAGGCAAGCTCAGTTTTCTAGGGTCCTGGCCTTTTTTCGCATTCCAAGAACAACACCGCTTCCATTTTGCGGAGTAAGCTTTTCTAGTTGATGGTCTTCTGGCCTCCAAAATGACATCCTGCACCTCCTTGGAGAGTAGGGTCTGTTGTGGTGTTAAGGAATTTTCCATGCAGCGAGATTGAGTGTTTTCAGCTGCCTGTGGAGAGTTTTGTAACTGTGCTGAGTCAGTAGAAGTGGCATTAGAGGCAGGGACCAGGGAGGAGAATGACTTAGGCTCCTCAGCAATGGGTACCAGTGTTGCCTTGGCCAATCTGGAGCAATCAGTATCATCTTCGGTCTGTCTGCTCTTGCTTTCAAAAGTACCTTGGGCAGAAGAGGCAGAGGTGGGAATGCGGAAACTGTCCATGCTGTCCAACTGAATGAAAGGGCGTCCACTCTCCAGGCTTTTGGATGAAAGGTCCTTGAACAAAACTTTTCCAATTGATTCCTGTGGGAGGCAAAAAGATCTATGTCTGGCCTCCCCCACACTTGGGTTATTTCTGCAAACACCTGCGGGTGTAACTTCCATTCGTGTGGATCGGTCATATTTCTGCTTAATTTGACTGCCAGTGTGTTTTCCAATCCTGGCAGGTACTGTGCTTGAAGTTCGATTTGCCATTCCAGAGCCAAGTTCCAAAGGGTCATGGCTAGTCTGCACAAGGGGTATGAATGTGTTCCTCCCCGTTTGTTTATGTACCACATTACTGTGGTGTTGTCTGTTCTTATGAGTAATTGTCCTGGATGCAGGAAGTCCTTGAAAGCTGTAATTGCATTTATTACTGCTAGCATTTCTTTTTGATTGATGTGGAGGTGCTTTTCTTTTTGGGACCATTTGCCCTGGATGCACCTGTCCGTCATGTGCGACCCCCCAAGCGTAATCTGAGGCGTCTGTTGTGATAACTTGCTCTGCTTGAGGCTTGCAGAATGAGAGGCCTGTGTTTGCTTGACATGCTTGGGCCCACCATAGAAACTCCTTTTGCAAACATGGGATTATTGGTAGTATTGTTTCCAAACTGTGACTGTGTTGAGACCATAGGTTTTTTAGGTACCATTGAAGTTTCCTCATATGCAGCTTTGCACATGGGATTAAAAGAATGCAAGATGCCATGAATCCCAGAGCCTGCAGGATTTTCCTTGCAGTAAGCCTGGTACTTTTTGCTAGTATTTTGAAGTACTGAGATAGTTGCCCTTGTTTTTCTGGCGTAAGATAGGCCATCTGGGTGTTTGTGTCCAAGTTGGCACCCAGGAAAGTTATTTTCTGAGATGGTGTTAGCCTTGATTTCTCTTTGTTGATTGTGTATCCCAGGGCATGCAATACCCGTGTCACATATGCCAGATGTTCCAGAAGTATGTGCTTGCTGTCCGCTTGGATCAGGCAGTCGTCCAAATAAGGGTAAATTTGTATCCCTTGAAATCTGCAGTAGGCAATCACTGATGCCAGGCACTTTGTGAATACTCTGGGCGCAGTAGATAAGCCAAAGGGCAATGCAGAGAATTGATAGTGGATTGAACCTGCAAGAAATCTGAGGTATCTTCTGCAGCTTTGTCTGATTGGGACATGCAGGTATGCCTCCTTGAGGTCCAATGTTACCAGCCAAAACTCCTTGCCCAGCATGGGAAGAAGTTGCTGTAATGTGAGCATCTTGAATTTTGGTACGAGTAGAAATGTGTTTAGGATGGATAAGTCCAAAATGGGTCTCCAGTCGGTTCCTTTCCTTGGTACCAGAAAAAGCCTTGAATAAAAACCTTGACCTTGTTCGTGAGAAGGTACCTCTTGAATACCTCTCATGTTTAAGAGCTTTGAAATTTGTAGTTGTGCCTCTGCCCTTTGATTCTGTGGCAGGTTTGGCATGCCTCTCATTTTTGGAAGAGTGTGGAAATTAAATTTGTAGCCTCTGTTTATAATGTCCAGGATCCATTTGTCTGTTGTGACAATATGCCAATTGTTTGCAAATAATGCTAGTTTTCCTCCCAAAGGTGCTGCCAGCTGAGATGTGCTTGGCATAGATATGAGGGAGTCATTGGGTTTGCTTCCTGTATTGTTGTGCACTGTCCTCGTCACCTCTTGATGCTGGAGTTTGCCATTGTCGTCCTCTATATGATCCTTGTGATTGCCCTCTGCCCCTTGTGCGTCTGTATCTACCTCTTTGGGGCTTGTCAGTGACTGGAAAGGACCAGTTCTTTGAAGGCCAATTTCTGCTAAAACGTGGTGGTTGGACCTGGAAAAAGGTTTTGACAGTTTGCATGGATTTGGCTTTTTCTTCCATTTTCCGTAATATCTCCTCAGCATTAGTACCAAACAGCACATCCTTTTGTAAAGGAGCATCTAGAAGTTTAGCTTTCACATGATCAGGCAAGTTTTGTTCTCTAAGCCAAGCATGTCTGCGGATGACTAATCCCGTAGCAGCCGCTCTACTTGAAGCCTCTAGGGCATCATAACCACATTGTAAAGTGTGTTTACCCACTTGCTCTGCATCATATCCTGTAACTCCTTTAAATCTGGTTGTTCAGGTTGAGACGTTTTGTTCCTTAATTGTGATAACAGGAACTGTTGATATTTAAGCATATGAAACTGACAATTTAAGGCCCTCATGGCTAGGGTGGCCGAAGTATATACCTTTTTACCCCTCCATTCTAAAGATCTTGATTCCCTTTCTGCAGGAAGTGGATTCTTGGCCGTGGAGGCCTTAAATCCCTTGGGGCCTTGTGAAATGGTTTCAGGGTCAGCATTATGGCTTTTGAAGAGAAATTGGTGAGAGCTGGGTACTCTGTAATACCTATCAGGTTTGACTGGTGCAGGAGGCAGAGAATCCGGGTTAAGACAAGCCTCCGAATAGACATCATCCAGTATGTCCAAAACAGGGGGTATAGCCAGGGGTCTGTGCTGAGGTAACAAAAGAAACTCCCTAAGTCTTTTCTTGGAATCTGAAAATTCTTGGCCTTCCCAATGGAAGTGTTCCCGCAAGGTGTGCAAGGTGTCCCCAAAGGAAAAATCCTCAGGAGGGGATACAGAAGGAATGGACTGTTCTGCATCCGAATCCTCAAAAGGAGAGTAAGAGTGTTCCTCTGCATCAGAATGTTCTGATAAAATGGATCCCTGATCAGAAGAGGGAGAATCTTCCTCCACTCTGGGTCTCTTGTCTGGAGGGGGTTGAGAACCTCTGATATGAGTAATTAAATCCTCAGCCATTTTAAGCATCTGTTTTTTAGGCATGGGACCTGGAGATGGGCCCTGTGCAACAGGCCTCGTGGGATGCCTGGCTGCTTTGGATTTAGTAAAGGCCTTAACTGAAAAAGAAGATGAGGGTCTAAATACACCATGGGTGGAGGTGGACCTGTCCACATTAGTAGGCTCAACATTAGCAAAGGCTTCGGTTGTTGTCTGGGAAAGGGCCGAGGACCCAGCGGTCTCGGGTACAGAGGACACCGCCAAAGGAGTGTCGTCGGTAGTAAGGGACTGCAAAGGCGTCTCGCTGAGAACTGGACCACGTGTAGCCTGTTTTGGCGTGGTGTCGGCAGGGACCGCGTGTAGGTCCTTTTCCTTGCGTTTTTTGGACAAAACGGTAGTCGGAGTGTCCGACGACATTTTATAATCAAAAGCTTTACCAAAGTAGTGTTGGGCGAACTCCGCCCGACGCTTAATAGTGCGTTTATTGAAGGTAGCGCAAAAGCGACAGCCCGAGACGTCGTGGTCTGAGCCCAAACAAGGTATGCAGAGGGAATGGAAATCCTTATGCGGTATTTGCTTCCCACAAGAAATACAATTATTAACTTTTTTCTGACATCGGTCTGAGGCAAGAAAAGTTCCCCAACGGGGTACTTAGCTTTAATGAAGACTACGGTTTCCAAAATATTCGTAATTCAGGAGCTGGCCGACCGGCACTTGCGAACTGCTTCTGCTTCGGGCACCGCGCGGCAAAAAAGACTGAAGAACATGGCGTCGGCTGTGTCTTGTATACTCTGGCCTCACTGACGTCAGAAGAGAAAGCGACGACAACCGACGCCGGACCAAGACTTTGGAATTCGGCCGACCGAGGGACCGCCTGACGGCAGAAAACCCTTCTGTGATTACTGCAGCTATATGCACGATGAACATCAAAAGGTCTGCCTTGATGGATTTGAGGGGACGATATCCACCAAGTCAGATGCCTTTTGCAAGTTGGAGTTACTACGATCTGGTGACGCATGGGAAGTTGTTGAAAGGACTATTGGGTGAATAGCATCCATTGTAGAAGCCGCATTTAAAAGCGGGCGAGGATAAGAAGTGTTATGGCGGCCGCCATAAGACCCAGTACTTTCAGAGCAAATCTGGCCTGAATTTTGTTGCTGAATAGAATCACTTGGACGTGTCTTTGAATGTCCAAGATCCTTTGGTCTGTCAACCTTGCAGAAAGTTGTACGGTGTCCAATTTTGCGCCTATAAAAGTAATATATTGACAAGGCGACAAGGCAGATTTTTCGAAATTTATAGAAATTCCTAGCCCTCTGCAAGTATGAATGGTGTAATTTCTGGCTTGGAGAAGCTGATGCCTGGTGGTGGCAGTGAGGAGCCAGTCGTCTAGATATGGAAACACCTGGAATCCTTGACGTCTCAGGTGAGCCGTAACCACTGCCATGCATTTGGTGAACACTCTGAGGGCTGTAGTGAGTCCAAAGGGCAGGGCTCTGAATTGGAAGTGACTGGTCCCCAGCCGGAAGCGGAGAAATCTTCTGGAGCGCCTGTGAATCTTTATGTGGTAGTACGCATCCTGAAGATCTATCAAGCACATCCAATTGTCCTTGCCCAGAAAGGGCAGAATAGACTGAAGCGTGACCATCCGGAATCTTGATTTCTTTACAAACTTGTTGAGTTTGCTGAGATCTAATATTGGTCTCCAGTCTCCTGTCTTTTTTGGAACTAAAAGAACCTTGAGTAGATTCGGATCCTATTTGGTCGCTGGGACTGGCTGGATGGCTCTTTTACTAGCAGTTTTGATATTTCTAGTACTGCTAATTCCCTTAGACCGGTGGAACGTCTGGAAGGGTTCCTTTGTTGAACTGGGGTTTGAATAAAGGGAATTTTGTAACCCTCGGATATAATTGACTGTACCCATTTGTCTTGAGAAAGGGAAAGCCAGGCTATTGGGTACAGCGATAGTTTTCCCCGACTGCCTCCGGCGGACAATCGGGCAACATCTCAGGGATGCTGGAAGGGTTTGTCAGAAAGAGGCTCTCTGCTACCCTGATTCTGCAGACCACCTCTGCCCCTAGGGCGTATTATTGTTACCCCCTCTGCCTCTGGGGGTAAACTGACTTTGTGCGTCAGGCGTGACTCCTTGAGATTTGCGGAACCACATTTTCCCTCCCTTCTGTCCTTTGGGGTAAGGTCTAGAAGGGGTGGAGAAACGGACTCCTACAGCAGAAAGAGTCTTGCCATCTTGTTCGCATCTAGTCAAAGTGTCTTTCACTTGAGGACCGAACAAGGTCGAGCCATCAAAGGGGGAGTTTGTGAAAGACGCCTTGAAGGGGTCTGCAAAATTACAAAGCCGCATCCAGGACTGACGCCTTAAAGCCACTCCTGTGCCTGCGGCCCTACTCGCTCCATCGGCTGCATAAGAAATGAGCCGCATGGAGGAGTTAGCAATGGAGTTAAGGATTCCTAGCTGTGAGCTAATCTTATCCTGAGACCCAGCAGCTGATGGATCCTGTAAAACTTCTCCCAATTCTTTAAGAACGTCTCTTTGAAGTCGGGTGAAGTGGCATAAGTAGTTCAGCGATCTCATAGCAAAAGTCGCTGAAGAAAAAAATCCGCTTACCGTACCGGTCCATAGTCCTAGAATCTTTATTAGGAGGATGGACAGGTACTGAAGGATCAGCTAATTCCTTCTTGGCGGCAGCAGCCACCACCATGGCATCAACTGGGACACCCTTTGTCAAATATTGTCTATCTTGTGGGGCAGTGATAAATTTTGAAGGTCTCCTAAGGATAGGTTCCACCGAATCTGGAGCCATCCACGCCTTCCGAGCCACTACCTCCATGAGAGGGTCGAAAGGCGGAGACACCCAGGAGGTGGAGGGTCGAGATCCGAATGCCTCCAGGTATACTGACTCTTCCTCGGAGGGATTAGTGGAAGGCCAGTCCCCCCTCTGTTTCAGGATTTCAAGGATGTCTGAAAATGAGACATCCTCAGAAGAGGACCTTGGGGATCCCTCCGACTCATCCAAGTCCGTATCTGATGTAGTAGACTCAGGGGAGTCTAAATGTTTCCTCTTACATGTCCTCTTACGCGGGGGTTCTCCTGACGGATCAGGAGAAGCCTCGGAAGAGGAAGATATTCCCAATGGGGAAACCTGAGGCGTTGGATCTCTGGGTCCGGGAGCAAGAGAGTGGGAGGAGACGTCAGCAGGCACTGTAGTGGGAGGAGCTGATGGAACTGTCCGTTGACTAAGCCCAGGGGCTAGTACACTGCTCATCACCTCGAAGGCTCCCCCGTCAGAGAGACCAGAAAGCTCCCTCTCTGAAGAGATAGGAACCCCAGGCCTCACCGAGAGGGAAGGCTCCGAGGCAGATGTCGGGGCCGAGCTCACTGCCAAGCTCCGAGAGAGAACGGGTGGGACAAGGGTCCGATGCCACTCGCCCCTCGAGCCGAGAGAGACTAGACGCCCGGATCCCTCCAATGAAGGTCTCAAGGAGGAAATCGGAGCAGAGGACGACGGAGCCAAAAGGGGTGGTATCGGCTCTGAAGTCACAACAGTACCGGTTCCGAGGAGCTCCGGCTCCGAACTCTAAGAGAGTCGGAGGAGGAATGCTCGGTGGATGTGATATAGCTACCGTCTGTTGAGATGGGCTATGGAGTATTTGGGCCAATGCCTGAGACTTTAATAGTCTACTCACCACTCTCTCAAGGTCGTGATCAGATAGCCTGGATGACCGAGAAGATAGGCTCCGATGGCTCCGCTCCGAGAGCAAAGGTGATCTCAGAGCCGAATGTATGGATTCCACTGAAGGGGATCGAGATCTCTTTCTTGAGATCAATGGAGCCATCGGAGCCGAAGTTACGTCGGCTCCGGCTGGAGCCGACACGGAGTGTCTGGATCTAGTAGCATCGGCGCCGGATGGAGCCGATACTGAGACTGACATGGAAAGATCGGCTCCGGCTGGAGCCGATCTGGAGCCTGGTGATGAAGGACCTGAAGCAGACAGCTTGGAAGCTTGAGCCGAAGGCTTAACAGGCTTAGAGGGCTTCCCCGGCACCGACTTAGTCGGGGAGCTCTCGGGCTTTAATAAGCCCCTTAATATAAGTTTATTTTTTCATTCCTGCAGGACTCTTGGGCTGAAAGCATGACAGATAGCACAAGAGTCCTGCAGGTGCGAAGGTCCCAGGCAATAAACACAAGTGTGACTGTCTGTCAGAGACATCTTCTGACAGCACGAGTCACACTTCTTGAAGCCTGAGACCTTAGTGTCCTTCGACATAACTGTGTCGATGAACAACAGTAACACAATCACACACAAAAAACACCCAATCCAACAAAATAATTTAAATTAATTAAATTAAATTACATTAACCAGGGAAAACACACAGTCACACACAAACAATCCCTGACAGGAAAAATTTAGGGAGGGGAAGGCCTAAGGCCTGACTAGGGACAAGGGAATATTTAGTCAAAAAGAAGGGAACACTGACGGGAATAGGGCTAAGGTGAGTCGATTACTAACTAAAAAATAATAAATATATATATATAAATAAAATTAAAGGGGGGTAGACTAAAGTCTCTGAAAAGTTCACTTACCAAGAGCTGGTAAAAGAAGGCACCTCATTAGCGAAGCGGCAAACGAGATCTGAGTAATCTCCGCCTTGCATCATGGTATATAGGGTTGCCTCGAGCTGGTAAAATTAGCTCTCGAGCTTAGCAAGTGCCGAGTCGGAGCCGAAGATCGGCTCCGAACCCATCAAGCAAGAATGAAGGCGAGATTGACAACTTAACATCCTGGTTTATCTTGAGAAGGAGGGCTTCTGAGAAGTAGGAGTCAGAGTAGACTTAGCAGGAGGTACACACTTATTGCCCTTCTTACCTTTAGAAGAGCAGTGAGGCTGTGTACAAAAGCAAATCTGGAAGGATAATGCCTCTGAAACTTAAGGATAGGAAACAAATTATGTTTCAGATCCTGCAAGGCCTGGCCTTTATCCTGGAAAAACTTAAGTTCAGCAGTAGCAGAACCAAAGAGATTTTTCTTATCAAGAAGAGTATCCAAAAATTTACCCTTACTATCAGGTAAGGGTTGAAGACTAAGCCAAGAATAACATCTCAAAGGAGAACCAAAGGCAGCAGCCCCAGATGTGGCATCAGCTGCAACATAGCTACATTGAGTGGCGAACCACTTGAGAAGTACAACCTAGCACAGAAAGGGCCAAGACCTTCCTTTTTGAATCAGGGAAGTCAGACATAGCCGGAGAAGCTTGAGAAAGAAGAATTAAAACTTAACCTAGTCATATGGGTCTGGTTAACAACATCTGAAAAAGCCAGGGTGGCAGCAGTATGCACCTTTTTGCATAAATGTTCCATAGCTCTACTATCCATGTCTGAAAGTAGCAGTTTAGTAGAAAGCCGAAATTTAGATGCTTTGTCAGTTGAGACTAATACTACAGAAAGACCAGCAGAAGGACATTTGTACAAGAACTTAATCAGGTACCTGGTAAAAAAAAAGAAGTAGTTATGTACTCACCATAACATTCCATCTGAGTAGGTACTTCATTTGTCAGCAACCTGTGGGTATCGGATCTGATTCGGATCCGAGCCGGCAGCTTTCCTAGCCAAAGATCCGAGCTCCAAGCTCCTCCCCTTTACCCATAATGCCCTGCCACCTCCCTCTAACCCTCAGATCGAGTTTGCCATAATGCCATACAGAATTACTATAAACACAAGAAAGGAATACTGAACGTCCCCACCTGATGTCATCTGGAAGTGACGTATCCTGATCCTTCAAGAACAAACTAAGGGTTCGGGGGATGGAGGGAGGGTTGGTTGCTGACAAATGAAGTTACCTACTCAGATGGAACGTTATGGTGAGTACATAACTTCTTTATCTGAAGTAGTTAACTTCATTTGATCAGCAACCTGTGAGACAGAGTCCCCAGCTACCAAAAAACTTGGGAGGTCCTCATGGAAGGATATTCCGCAGCACTGCAGAGCCAAAAGATGCGCGTCCTCTGGATATTAAATCCAATTTATAATGTGTAATAAAGGTATGAGAGGAAGCCCAGGTAGCTGCTGAGCAAATGTCATCCAAAGAAACCCTTGACCAGAAAGCAGCAGAAGTAGCCATAGATCGGGTAGAATGGGCTCGAACCCTCAGGGGCTCAGGACGACCAGAGCTTTTGTATGCGAGGAGGATGCATTGGGAAATCCATCTAGCTAAGGTTACTTCAGTCACTGGTTTACCCAGACAGGATTTAGCAAATGACAAAGAGTTGATATGATTTTCAAAGTTCGGCTGTTCTGTTCAAGTAAAATCGCAACGGTCTATGAATATCCAGACAATGAAGTCTATACTCTCCTCTGTTTTGATAATTAGGAAAGAAGACAGGTAGACTGGTTGATATTGGCTTCTGAAGCCACTTTAGGCAGAAAGGAGGGATTAGTCCTGAGGGAAACCCTGTCTTTATGAAAGATGATGGATGGAGGCTTACTGCAAAGAGCGTGAAGCTCCAATATCCTCCTAGCTGAGGTAATGGCAATCAGGAAGGCAGTTTTCCAAGATACATATTTTAAGTCGACTGAAGCTGCGGGCTCAAAGGGGGGACCAGTGAGAGCCTGAAAAACTAGGGTTAGATCCCATGGAGGAACTGCATCTTTAACAGGGGGTCTTAACAGGAAGGTTCCTTTCAGGAATGTCTTGCAAATCTTGGAGGAAGCTAGGGGGCCAAAACTGTTTCCAACGTGAAAGTGGGAAATAGCTGCCAACTTTAACAGTAGAAGAACTAGCCCCTTGATGAAAACTATGGGATAGAAAAGTCAAGAACTGCTGGGATAGGAGCCATAAAGAGTTCCAAATACCTATGCTCCGCCCAGATAGAGAAACACTTCCATTTACTCTTGTAGATTTTCCTGGTAGAAGGTTTATGAGCGGCCACCAGGATGGCCTTAACAGAGGAAGATATACCGGGAGTCCTAGCCATTAATGGAACTCTATCAACCAAGCTGAGAGCTTGAGGTAGTCCAGGTCGGGTGTCTTCAATCCTAAGGGATGAGTAATCGGATCCGGAATGGGATCCAAGATCCAGGGAGGATGTAATAGAGACCGTAGGTATGGGAACCAGGTTTGCCGATGCCAGAATGAGGCTATGAGGATAACTCTGCTCCCCAACCGATGAGCTTTCTGCAAGAACTTTGTCATCAATGGAAGAGGAGGATAAGCATACAGAAGACCAGATGGTCAAGCATGAACCAGAGCATCTCTGGGGACTTCCCCTTGTGGGGGAATTAAAGTGAAGAAGTCGCTGCACTTTGTGTTTGAAGGCGAGGTGAACAAATCGCAGCAAGGATGACCCCATTTGAGGAAGATTTGCTCCGCTACAACTGGGTTCAGAGACCACTCGTAAGGTGAGAGGATCGTTCGACTCAACCTGTCCGCCAGAATGTTTGACCGACCCAGTATGTGCGCTGCTAAGAGAAAGCGGTTGGCGGATATCGCCCATTCCCACACTCTCATGGCCTCTCAGCTAAGTGGGTAAGATCTGGTTCCCCCTTTTGTTGATGTACCAGACTACCGACATGTTGTCTGTTTGAATTGTAATAGTCCCCAGAGGAAGAAGGGGATGGAGAGCCTGCAACGCTAGAAGCACCGCCCTCATCTCCAGGACATTGATATGCAATGAGGTCTCTGTGTGAGTCCACGTGCCTTAGACGGATCTGCCCATGCAATGCCCCCCACCCGAGGAGAGATGCGTCCGTGGTCACTGTGACTTGGGGTGGGGACATGGAGAAAGGGCGCCCTTCCCGGAGGTCTCTGGAGTGGAGCCACCAAAGTAGAGACTCCCTGCAAATCCTGTTGAGGGGAATAGGTGTAGACAGGGGTTGACGTAGGATGGACCATTGAACCTGTAAGGTCCATTAAAGGATTCTCATCTTCAGACGTGTGATAAGCGACAGATTGATGGCCGCTGCCATGGACCCCAGGGCCCTTAGGACTAATTCCGCTGGGGGGGCTGGTGATTGTAGAAGAGCCAGAATGTGAAGGTTTAAATTGCGAAGTCTGTCCGCCGTCAGAAAGACTCTGGATTGCACAGTGTCTATCCTGGCCCCTATGAAATCCAAGATCCGAGTAGGCTGAAGGGAGGATTTCTTGTGGTTGATCGTGATCCCTAGATGGTGGGCTAGATGTAAGTAGTAGCCCCTGCCTGAACATAGCAGATGCCTGGTGGGGGCGGTTAGGAGCCAGTCGTCCAGGTAAGTAAAGACCTGTATTCCCTGAAGCCTCAGGTGGGCCCCTACAACTGCCATGACCTTGGTGAACACCCTGGGGGCTGTGGTGAGACCAAAGGGTAGGACCCTGAACTGATAATGGCTGGTTCCCAGCCGAAAGCGGAGAAACCTCCTGGATCGCCTGTCCATTAGAATGTGGTAGTACGCATCCTTGAGGTCTATCGAGCACATCCAGTCGTTCTCCTGTAAAAGTGGGAGAATGGATTGAATAGTGACCATCCGGAACTTTTCTTTGGCGACTGACAGGTTCAGTGTGGACAGATAGGTTCAGTGTGGACAGATCGAGAATCGGTCCTAAGTCCCCCATCTTTTTTGGCACCAAAAAGAACCTGGAGTAAAAGCCTGATCCGGATTGCCAGAGGGGGATGTGCTGGATGGCTCTTTCTTAGCAGCTCTCGTATTTCGAAGGCTGCTACCTCCCTCTGATTGGGTGGAACATCGGGGAGGATACGTTAGGAATGGGATAGAATAGCCTCTGGATATAATTCAGAGCACCCAGCGATCTGTCATAATGGGCTCCCAAGTGTGCTAGGTGCTCAGAGAAGTGCCCCCCCCCCGACTGCCTCCAGAGAGAGCAGGCGGGCAACCCCTCAAGGTTGCTGCGCGGGTCAACCCCTCAAGGTTGCTGCGCGGGTCGATCGAAAAATGTTCCCTCTACCCAAAATTCTTCGGCCCCCCTCTGCCTCTGGGCCAGCGTCCACCCTGTCCTCCTCTGCCTCTGAAGGATGAAGGATCCGGAGTGAAATGGGACTGTTGAGCTTTCCGGAACCACATGATCTTTTGTCCTCTTTGGTTCCTGGTGTAGGACCTCTGAGGAGCAGAGAAGCGGATCCCGACGGCAGACAACATCTTCCAGTCTTTCTCGCTCTGGAGAAAAGTATCGCAGATGGTTTTGCCGAAAAGCATAGAACCATCAAAAGGGGCATTTGCGAAGGACGCCTTGAAGGGTTCCGCAAAGTCGCAGAGACGGAGCCAAGCCTGTCTACGCAAGACAACGCCTGTACCGCTGCCTCTAGCCGCTCCCTCCCTGCCATGGGAGAGAAGCCGCATAGATGTGTTAGTAATCGACTTGAGAGTGGCCAATTGAGCCGAGAAGGTCCGTTTGTCCTCGGCCGACATGGACTCTGGGGGTGATCCAGCGTACTCCTTGATCAGGTCCCGCTGGAGCCGAATTACATGTGCCATATAGTTCAGTGACCTTACAGAGAAGGTCGCTGAAGCGAACATCCACTTTCCGAGGCGGTCCATCATCCGAGACTCCTTGTCTGGAGGATGTACCAAGGAACTCTCCTGTGGTAATTCCTTTTTAGTGGCAGCCACCACCACCATGGCATCCACTTGGGCACCCTTACTCCAAACTGTCCTGTCCGTGGGGGGGGCTGAGGATCCTGTCAGGTCTCTTGGGTATTGGCTCGACAGTGTCCGGCTCCTTCCATGCCCTGGTAGTTTCATAGTATAGTACTAGGCGATCTGCCCTGGGGCATTTGTAAGCCTAGCCATAGTGATGTGGCTTTTGCCACCTCATGAAATGGTACAAAAATGTACAGAATAAATCTAGAATACTGTGCCTCTGTCTAGTAGTGACACAGTGAAGGTCCCCTTATATAATAGAATTAGTTTACTGTGCCCCTGTCTAGCAGTGACACAGATGTGACCCCTGGGGTAAACTTGCGATCTGCCATCCACTCATCAAGATTTCTCTTGAAGAGAGTCAGTGAGGGGCTCTGCCCAATACGAACTAGGATCCTGTTCCAAAGCATGGGAAGCCTCTGGGTTATGAATCTATCCCTCCAGCATGTCCTATTCATACTTGTGCCGAGGTTTAAGTCTTTAGCTCTCGTGGTCCTGATGGATTTGGATTTTTTTGAGGTGGAGCATGTCCATCAGATCCTGATTCGACATGGCCTTGTACGTCAGGCAGAGATCACCTCTGAGCAGGCGGTATGCTACTGAATAGAGCTGAAGTTTCTTTAGTCTGGCAGAATAAGACATATGTTGGAGACCCTTGATCCTTTTGGTGAGGTACTTTTGTGGTCTCTCCAGCTGTTGCAAGTGCCGGGCGAGGTAAATACCAAATGGGGCATTGTACTCTATCATGGGTCTGATGAGGGAGGAATATAGGGGTACAATGACATCCTTGGATCTGGATGTGAAACCCTTCATGATGAGGTGTTCAAGGTAGAATGTTTTTCTAACCACTCTGGCAACGTGGGTGTCAAATGAGAGGTCGCTGTCTACTTGGGTCCCTAGGTCTCCGATTACTTTTTCCGTACTCAGTGGGTTGCTGTCTATGTGATAATTTGTGGGTACTTTGTTTTTTCCAAAAGGGATGACTATACATTTTTTGGCATTTAGTTTAAGGCCGTGACTACGGCACCAGTTGTCCGTTTCAGTGAGACCTTTTTGCAGGATGTGTGTATCTGCTGGTGTATCGACTATGGCGCCTAGTTTGCAGTCATCTGCGAACTTCGTCAGCCACAGCCCTCCCATGTTTGTGTTAACATCTGAGAAATAAATGCCGAACAAGAGGGGTCCCAGGACAGATCCCTGTGGGACACCACTTGTGACTGGCTTTGAGTCTGACATTGCTCCAGCGATTTTAACTTCATGGGTTCTGTCCTTTAGCCAGTTTGCAACCCATCTAGTGACATAAGGGTTTACTTTTAAGCTGTTTAGCTCATCTATGATGCCTGAGTGGGGTATTGTGTCGAAAGCCTTAGCCAAGTCCAGGTATGCTGTATGGACTGCTTTGCCCTCATCAATGGCTCTAGTGACTGTTTCGAAAAAGTCAACCAGGTTTAAAAGGCAGGATCTGCCCTTTACAAAGCCGAACTGGGTGGGGTCAAGCGTCTGTAGGTCCCCTATGTCTCCGTTTATGAGTTCCATAATGATGCTTTCCATAGCTTTGCAAACCAGGCTAGTCAAGCTTATGGGGCGGTAGTTTCCAGGGTCTGTAGATGCACCCCCCTTGTGGAGTGGGACCACTGTTGCTGTATGCCAGTGTTCAGGTACATATCCTGAAGTAAGGCTAAGGTTAAATAGCATTTTTATGTGTGGGTTTAGCTCCTCTTGGAGTTCACGTAACACGCAACCCGGGATACCGTCAGGTCCCATTGATGCTGTGTTTTTTGCTTTGTTTAGGACAGTTCTCACTTGGACATCTGAGATGACAGGGAGATTACATTCAGCTGGGATAAGTATTTCTTCTTTTGGGGGTGAAGGAGGCGAGAAATTTGCACTGAACCTGTCAGCCAGAATGTTAGCAATATCTGTGGGTTCAGTGTATTTTTTGTTGTTGTGAACCAACTCTGAGCATATCTGAGGGTTTCCACCCAGGTTTCTAACATAGCTGAAAAAGGCTTTGTGGTTATCTTTAGTGTCCTTAGCGATTTTTCTCTCAAAGTTTGCCTTGGATGTTTTTATGAGAGAACGTAGTTTTCTGCTAATGTTGATCAGAGATGTCTTCCCTTCATGGGATTTCGCTCTGACGTGCAGTAGCTTCCTTCTTTTGTTATACAATTTGTTTATGGCTGAGGTCCACCAGACAGGACGCTTACATTTGGTGGAGAGGGACTTGGATTTGTTTGGGATTGCATGATCCATGCATTCTTGGAGATGTCCATAGAAAGCATTTGTGAAGGATTCGGCATTGTGGGATGTGGTATCCACTGGCACAGTGGGCTTAAAGGATACCATCTCAGTCTTAAGAAGAGTGAAGTCTGCTTTTGAGAAGTTTTTCACTGCTGTCTTTTGTGCTGGGGGTGGAGGTGGGATATGTATATCCAGGGTGATTAGTTTGTGGTCAGATCTCACTAGTGAGGGGTATACTTCGGTGTGGAGCATTTTGTCCCCATGTTTGTGATGATCAGGTCTAGTATATTATCTCCCCTAGTGGGAGAGGTGACTAGTTGTTCCAGTGCATTTGAATTTATGAATTCCAGGAACCTTTGGGCTAGGGTATTAGGGCTAGAATAATGTACCCAATCTATGTTTGGGTAGTTGAAGTCTCCCAGTATGATGGTATTTTGTGATACATTCATATCCTCCAATGTCTTCAGGAAGGCTGAGTGGGGTTCTTGAGATTGGGAGGGTGGTCTGTAACATGCTACCAGTTGTATAGCAGTTTTGCCTATGGTTAGTTGCACCTGTATGGTCTCTGATGCTTCATGTGTTGCTACTAACCTGGAGGTGTAGGTGTCCTTTATGAATATGGACACTCCCCTCCTTGTGGTTCGGCCTGGGTTTTGGGGCCGAAAAGCATGATACGAGGTATAGCCTGGTAGCGCTGGGGTGCTCTCAGGAGCCTTGAACCAGGTTTCAGTTACTGTACAGACGTCGATGTTCTCCATGCTGAGGAGTGCATCAAGTGCCTGCATCTTGAGATTTAGACTTCTGGCGTTGAGCAGCATTACCCTTAGTTTTTTCCATTTTGTTTTCTAAGGAGGTGGGTTTGTCTTTTGAGCCTTGCCTAAAAAAGGCACTATGGGGGTGGCAAGAGCCTTAGCCAATATCCAGAAGCCCAGTGGTGACAGGTTTAAGCAATCCCTTGCGAAGCAGCGTGGCTCGTCCAACATATCATCCCAGGCAGACAGACATTGGATCCCCTTAGAATGACACCAGTACTTGAGCCAATTGTTAAAGCTGATCATCTTGTCTTTGTATTGTGGTATCATTCTTGGTGAGGGCAAGATGCTGCTCAGGGTCAGGGTCATACCAGCCTGGGCTACATAATCGGAGAGCTCCTCTATGTCTCTTTTCATGTAGTCCAGGGAGGTACGTCTCGGGTCATTCACACCAGCATGGACAATGACGGAGTCATATTTGTACTTGCTTTGGAGTGACCTGAGTGCGTGTGTTATGTGGCGGATCCTAGCTCCCGATAGACAGCTCACAGTCACCTTCTCCTTGTTCAGCCTGGTCAGTGGGACATCAGTGTGTCTGACTATGGAGTCACCTATTACTAGTGTATCAGGCAAGGTGTTTGGCCTTAAGGGCTGCGATTGGTCGACACACTGATTTATTGAAGTACGTGTTGCATGTGTTTTGTTTTGAGGTGGTGGATTTTTGGATGTCTGCTTTGGGAGCCTCTGTTGTTTTGGTAAGTTTTTTATTAGAGCCTCCGAGTATGTCTGTGTTTTTATGTGTTTGGTTTGCAGCTGTGGTAGGTCTATGTGGGACTGGGATTGTTGTGTGTGTGGTTGCAATCTCCTCCTGTCTGGTCATGCCAGCCCTGAGTTGAGAGAGTTCAGCCTCCAGTTTGGCTATATAGTTGCATCTCTCACATGTATTTGTGTTTGTTGGGAGGAGGACAGGGTTGTCTGTGTACATGAGACAATTGTAGCATTGTCTCAAGATGCCCAGATTGACCAGCTGAACTGGAGACGATGCCAGTAATCTACCACTCGACATGCTAGAACAGTATAAGGGAGTGGTATACCTTTAAGGGAAGTGGGTATTCACAGGGGTGGTAAGTAGATGTAGTGCTTTACTTAGTAGGAGAGTGCTTACTTAGTAGAGAAGTATTGAGAACAAGTGCTAGGCTTATAATACAGTGAGTAGTCTGGTTATACTAAGAGTAGAGCTTCCTTAAGGAAAAATTTGAACAGACTTGGCGGACCCAGAAAAAGTTTAACCGGCGCTGCGCTATGCATACGATCGCATAAAGCCGATGCAAACGCGGATTTTAAACAGTGAACTACAAAAGAGCTGGAAATGGTCCCAAACAACCAATTACTACAGCTTCTTGTGCTGAGGTCACTTCCCCCAAGGACAGGTAGGCTGCTCAAGGCTCCCCACTCCCACTGGTGAGCAAAGAAACTTCCTTCTATCCAAGTAAGGTCATGGACAACACAGGAACTACACGACAGCCCAGAATACAGCAATGCCTGTAAACTGGTCTAAACTAGTCGAGGAAGGCGGGAAAACAAGGATTATTTTTTTGGTAGAAACACACAGAAAATGCAGAAACAGTGATAAATTAGTTACACAGGCTAGCACACTTTAGTGGGCAGCCTCCACCGTTAAATTAAACAAACAAACAAGCAAACTTTCGATCGAATTCGACTAAAATGTAACTAAGTGCAGATTTTAAAATAATGCAGCAATCAGTTAAAAAACAGTTCAGGCTAGTTCAAGGTAAGCTACAGAAGCTATTTCAAGTGAAAAAAAGCAAAGATACTTAAATCCAGAAGGTAGTCGCTTTTCTGAGTTCCCTGCTGCTAGGACCACTCTGTAGTTATGAGGTCCACCAGGGGGTTGGCGGGAGGGGACACCCAAGAGGTAGATGGGCCTGCGTCAAACACCTCCAGAAACAGACTCATCCGTGGAAGGTTATTGAGCAGACCACCCCCCTCTAATCCGCAACATTTCCATAATGTCTCCAAAGTAGACGTCTTCGGGGGGTGACCTTGGAGAACCTTCCCCTTACTCTAAGTCCGTGTCTTCTGTGAGGGACTCAGGTGAGTCCAAGTACCTCCTCTTGCACTTTCATTTGTGAGGGACCTCCTCAGGGGGGCTGCCCGAAGAGGCCTCACCAACAACGTCCTGTTCCTCTATGGGAACCATCTGGGACGTAGGCGCAGGCTGTCCCTGGGGCCGGATGATGGAAGACAGGCCCGTCTGAGAAGGAATGGCGGGTGGATCCGTAGCAAGGGCCTGGGGCCTCGAGTCCCTCGAAAGGACCCTCTCCACGACGTTGAATGCTGAGGGTGAACCGCTTTCCCTAGGATCTGAAAGCAGTCCCCTCAGATCCGGCGTGCGGATCGGTGCCGGAGATGACCCGATCGGATCCAAAAGAGTAGTGCGTTCCGACCTCAACGGAGCCGAAGGCCCACTAACCCCTCCGGATCAGACGCTCAACTCAGGGCCCCCCGAGAGCTCAGATCCGACAAACTCGAGGATACAGTCGGCGCCGAAACCACCCCGGCTCCGAAGCTAGACGGATCAGACAGCTCCGAACCCCGATAGCGGGTGAGAGAAGGAGCAATGGGGGTGAAAAAGGGGGTCAAGCTCCCCCCCCTGGAGGGGGGAGGCAAGAGCACTCCCATCTGCAGCTGGGCCTGAAGAAATCGACACATCATCCGTCCATGTCTGCGTCGGATAAACTCCTCGTTGACCTGGACGTGGCCGCAGAGGCCGGCCGGAAAGGCCACCTAGACAACCTCGAAGGTGACCAGGTCTCCTCCTCCGGCTCGAAACGTGGAGAACGAAGCCAGGAGGGGGAAGACCCAGAGACCTTAAGGGGAGGGGCAAGCTGCTTGGACGGCGGGGCCGATGGAGCTGAATTGGACCGCCTCTTGTGGCTACGGTGCCTATCTTTTTCCCCGCTCCCTTATCCTTCTTGTCTCTCTTTTTGCTGTCCCTTTCCTCCTGGACCAAAGAGGGACGTTGAGTCCCAGCCAGGGGATCGGAGGCGGTACGTGGAGCAACCACAGCTGGCGCACAGAGGAGGAGGACGACGAAGTGGAATAAGGGGGCAAAAGGCCCGCAAGGATTAGTTTCGTCCTCCTATCCCTCAAAGCCCTGGGGTTGAAGGCTGCACAAATATTGCAGCCCGAGGAAAGGCGATCAACACCCAGGCAAACAACGCACCGAGTGTGGACATCTGCTGGGGACAGCTTTTGGCCACACTCGGACCATTTAGAAAACACAGCTTTTTGGCCTTCAGACATTTTAAAGAAAGAGAAAAAGAGAGCAGGCCCACACACACCTTCACACAGACGGGGGGGGGGGGGGGGGGAGATAAACTAAGTATTTTTAAAAACTACCCACAAAAATTACTAAGGGAGTTGGAAGGGAATCACACACACAAGATATAGAATTTTTGACAGAAAAAAAAATATATATATATACATATATATATATATATACATATATATATATATATATATATATATATATATATATATATATATATATATATATATGTATATATATATGTATAGGTTCATAGGCAAGTACTAGGCTATCTGCCCAAGGGCATTTATAAGCCTAGCCAGAATGTGTTGGCTTTCGCCACCCCCTTAGATTAGTTCCCTGTGCCTCTGTCCAGCAGAGCCACTGCAGTGATCCCCGGGATACATTTTCTATTTCCCATCCACCCGTCAAGGTTTCTCTTGAAGAGCGTTAATGAGGGGCTCTGCCTGATGTATATTGGAATCCTTTTCCAAAGTATGGGGGCATCTCTGGGACAAGAATATATCCCTCCAGCATGTCCTATTTATTGTTGTGGTGAGGTTTACATCTCTAGAGAGTCTCTCTCTCCGGGATTTGTTTTTTTTTTTTTTTTAGGTGGAGCATGTCCATCAATTCTGGGTTGGAAATGGCCTTGTATGTCAGGCAGAGATCACCTCTGAGTAAGCGGTATATAACCGAGTACAGGTAGAGTTTCTTACGTCGGGCTGCATAGGGCATCTGTTTGAGGCCAGTAATCCACTTGGTGAGGTACTTTTGTGATCTTTCCAGCTGTTGCAGGTATCTTGTAAGGTACATCCCAAATGGGGCATTGTGTTCTATATGTCTAATGAGTGATGAGTAGAGAGGCACAGTAACCTCTTTTGTTCTAGATGCAAACCCTTTTGTGATTAGGTGGGCCACATAGAAGGATTTTCTAACCACCTTGGCAATATGATTATCAAAGGAGAGATTACTATCTTCTTGGGTCACCAGATCCCTTATTACATTTTCTGTATTTAGGGGACTACCAACTATGTGGTAGATCGCAGGTACTTTATTTTTTCCAAAGGGGATGACTATGCACTTTTTGGCACTTAGCTTGAGGCCATGATTTTGACACCAGGTATCCGTTTCATGAGACCCTTCTGGAGGGTGTCTGTATCAGCTGGAGAATCAATGATGGCCCCTAGTTTGCAGTCGTCTGCGAACTTGGTCAGCCATAGTCCTCCAATGCTTGCCTGTACCTCTGAGAAGTACATACCGAACAGGAGGGGACCTAGGACTGAGCCCTGAAGGACGCCACTTGTAACCGGTTTAGAGTCAGATGTAGAGCCTGCAACTCTCACCATATGGGTTCTATCCATGAGCCAGTAGGCAACCCATCTCGTGACGTAGGGGTTTATGTTCAAGCTGGTTAACTTGTCTATAATACTAGAATGGGGAATGGTGTCAAAAGCCTTTGCGAGGTCTAGGCAGGCTGTGTGGACCTCCTTTCCCTCGTATAATGCCTTGGTAACTGTCTCACAGAAGTCCACCAGGTTTAGGAGGCATGATCTGCCCTTAAAGCCAAACTGGGTAGGGTCCAAGGTTTGGAGGTTCCCAATGTCTCTGTTAACGAGTTCCATGATGATGCGCTCCATAGCCTTGCAGACCAGGCTAGTCAGGCTTATAGGGCGATAGTTCCCGGGGTCCGTTGTGGCTCCACCTTTGTGGAGTGGGATAACTGTTGCTGTGCGCCACTCTGTGGCTATGTAGTCTGTAGAGAGGCCGAGTTTGAACAGTGTGTTTAGGTGAGGGGTTAGTTCATTTTGGAGCTCCGTCCCACTGAAGCTGTGTTTTTGGCTTTGGGTAGGGCTATTTTAACCTGTGTGTCGGTGATCGATGGGGCCCTACATTCTTCTGGTATGGTTATGGGCCCTTTAAGGGGTGAGAGGGGGGTGAAGTTTGCACTAAACCTGCCAGAATGTTGGCAATATCAGTTGGTTCAGTGTATTTTGTACCACTCTGCACTAACTCAGAGCAGATCTGAGAGTTTCCACTTAGGTTCTTGACATAGCTAAAGAACGCTTTGTGGTTATCTCTGGAGTCATTGGCAATTTTCTTTCGAAACTAGCCTTGGATGATTTAATGAGGGATCGTAGTTTCTTGTTGATACTGATCAGGGATGTCTTTCCTTCTTGGGATTTTACTCTTTTCTGTACCAGTTTTCTCCTTCTGTTGTATAGCTTGTTTATGGCAGAGGTCCACAAGACTGGTTTCCTTTTCTTGGAGAAGAGAGTCTTGGTTTTACTTGGGATAGCATGATCCCTGCATTCCTACAGATGCTCAGAGTGCCTTTGTTAAAGTTTCAGCAGCTTGGACAGCATTGTCCTTTAGCATGGGGGCTGTGAACCTTTCCACCTCGATCTTAAGTAATGTGAAGTTTGCTTTTGAAAAGTTTTTCACAGTGGTTTCCTTGATTGGGGGTGGGGGAGGAGGAGGAATGTGGATATCCAGAGTGATTAGTCTATGGTCTGATCTAACCAGCGAGGGGTTGACCTCTGGTGTAGAACACAGGTCGCCCATGTTGGTGATGACCAGGTCCAATATGTAGTTCCCTCTGGTGGGGGTGTTGACTAGTTGATCCGGGGGATTAGAGTTTATATTAACGCACGATACCACGCCAGGATCTCATTCTAAGAAGCTTACAGAAGCCACGTCAAATGAGATCTGAGGGTTACAGGGAGGTGGCAGGGCATTATGGGTAAGGGGGAGAGCTTGGAGCTCGGATCTTTGGCTAGGAAAGCTGCCAGCTCTGATCCGAATCGGATCAGATACCCACAGGTTGCTCATCAAATGAAGTTAACTACTTCAGATCTATCAGGTTTCTTAAAAGCTAGGGATTGAGAATTACGGGCCACAGACTGCTGAAAAAATCTAGAAGGGTAGCAAATACTGGAGGTACAGCAAACAGCTTAGGAGATTTCACCTGGAGGAGTTCATAACACTTCTTTTTAATATCAAACAGCTGAGAACAGTCCCATTTTAAACATTCCATCATGTGAAAGAGAAAAACACTCTCCTTTGAGGACACTAAGGCAGAGTCTGGACTAACAGGATCTTCCTCCTCCAATCCATAATCCAAAGGAGAAGGAATTTCAGAGGAATATGCCACGGACTCTTCCTCAAAATCCAAAACCTCTTCAGAGGATTCCTGCTCTCCAGGCCTCTTAAGGGGAGTAGAGAACCAAAGAGGAGCAGGCACAGAAACTCCTTGGTGAGGATTTAAGGCCATTAAGGCATTAAACAACCCCTGGGAAAAAACCTGCCATTCACGCCTGGGATCTTTAGTAGAAAGAGAAACATTCATAAGAGGTCATTTCAAGCTTAGCTGTTTCATCCCAATGTAATATCAATGATACTCTAGTCAAAACCCAGGATTGTATTCAGTAATGACTGCCCATGTCCAGAAGGGTTGCAGGCACTATCCAGTCTTCTGTTTTTTTCTTTAGAGGTTTGTCTACCCTAAACACCCTACGAGTTTCAGACCCGTGTGTACACTCAATGTAGTAGGAATCTCCTCCCGAACTAAGATTTGAGGTACTCCCCTTGGACCTTAAGAAATAAATCAGAGGTTCCCCCTCAACATCTGGAACAGATGTTTGCAGAGCCTCCAAGGACATGCACGAAGTCAGATCCATGCCTGCCTCTGACAGGGCTGTAGCAGAGGAATATGAAACAACTGGGCATTTCTCAGGGCTTTCACCAGCCTCAAGAGAGAGAGGTGTCTGGGGGAGGCGGGACAGTAGTTGAATCAGACCAGAGTATTTTGGCCTTTCTCTTGGAAGGTGGCTAACCTTTGGAATGGGAAGATTCTGCCATAGCCCCTTGCATCAACAATTTAAGATGGTGGTTCTCCACAGACTACTATACAAGGCCTTGGGGATTAACGCTTGGCAGAAAGAACACTGCATGAGTTTGTTAGAAGCACCCAAACAGGAGACAGACTGCTCATGACAATCTTTATGGTGAATATGCCTCCCATACGGGCATTTTCCCTTTCTGAATGGCATGTAAACCCACAAAAATAAAAGTGAAACAATAAGAAACAACCTCAATGGTGCACTTATCTGAAAACACAGCTGAGTAATCAGCAGAGAAGGAGCAGTATCAGCGACAATCAATGACAGCATTTGGACTGGCATCAAAGTTCTGAGGTATGTATGTCCATACATCACATTTATGCCCTATGCCTTGAGCAGGAAGCATTAGTGTGAAGTATGTCTATAACTCTAAGTCTTACTGGCTGGATGTCAGGGCTACCTCTGGCAGAGGATCTCGTTTGTAACGAACACTGCAACAGTGATATGGTAGGACACTGTTCATTCTCCAATCAATCAGTGCAATATACAGTTCGCCCATTCTCTAATATGAACATCAGTGCACTTTTCTAAACAAAACTTAAAAATTCCAATTGGTATCTAAAATCATTATTACACAGCCACTTTTAATTCCTGCCTCAGCTACACTGCTACCTCTGGTCCAAATTGCAAACACCATGAATTATGCATCAACTAATGCTAGTCTGTTGACATCTGCCTAAAACAAATCCTGAAACTGTATCCTGCTGACCACATCTGGACATCAATGCTTAAGAGCAGAATATACCGGCTGTGTAAACACTAAATTAAAATACATTCTAAGTAATTTGAGTTTTCTTAGCACACATCAAAACACACGAAACCCTAAGGTAGTACACAATATATGTAGTCATCATAAGGTTCCTTCTTTCATAACACCAGTAATAAAACATGGTTGAGTTAGGCATTTACCACAAAAGCAGATGGTCTAGTAAACTCTTCATAAAACTCTTAGAATTACAGCCTGAAGAAGCACAGAGGCTGGCCCACATAACAGAGCTCTCGCATTCCAAAATTGTCCCTGCAGACACACTAACCCTTCAGTGGTATAAGTCACAATTGGTCAGTGCATCTTCAGGCCTTTCTTGTCCCAGACTGAACCTTGAAAAACTATGGCTGATTGAGCATAACCCTTCCAGTGCTGGTCTAATCCAAAACCAATTGGGGGGGGGGGGGGGGGGGCTTGCTTCAATAGAATACTCAACCCAACCCAAGAGCACTGGTCAAAAGATGTTATGGAAGGAGATCGCAGATACCGCAATATCAAATCTATCCAAAAACATCTACAAGCATGCTCCCAACACAGCTGTGCTATGGTTCGATGCAATTCATAGTTGTAATACTGACTCTCAGGCCAGCTCCCCCAGCTAGCCAACTATGGTCTGTTGGTCTGATTCAGGAACAAAGTCCAGCAAAATAGCAAAGGGAAGTCCTGCCCTGGACACGGTCCCAAAACTGTAATGCTTGGCAAAGGTGTGGACAGGTAACCAGGTTACCACTTCCATAATGACCCGAGTAGAGTCTGAGACTTGTCTGCGGAGGTGGAAGTGACAAAAGACAATACAGTTTGCAATCCACAGAATGTCTGCACTGATCAATATCCATCAATTCTGACAACTTTGCCATTATTTTAGCTATTACAGAAACTACTTCTTGACTTAAAATTGAACTGGACCTATACGACACTGGATCTTTACCATGTTTAGGTACTACAGCCACGAAAGCTTTCTTCCAGGATTTTGGTGCTTCCCCTCTTTTTAAAATACTATTAAACAAAGCCGCCCAGATCTTTAATTACTTTTCCCTCCTAGCTTCCAAACTTCCACAGGAATACCCTCTAATCCTTAAAGACTTTCCTGCAGATTTCTTAAATGTTAATTTTTATCTCATCTCCTTTTATCTTAACTTTTAATAGTCGAGACTCGCCTACCTCTAACCTTGGCATACCAAAGTTGTCCATAAATATTTCCCATTTGTACTTTTTCTTGACCTCTACATTTCTTTGCTTTATACAAATTTTCCATAACACTTCCAAAATCTCTAAACCTCTACAGGATACAGGATCACTAGTTATTTTTCTTGTTAAAGACTCCCTAAGATTAACTCCTCCCCCCACTTTCTGTTGCCCAAGTTGTTGAGCTAAAAGTTTGTGCGCTCTACAGTCATCAAAAACCAGTTGCTTAATTTCAAAACTCACGCATATTATCCAGATACTTTTTAGCACTCTGCATTTGCACTTCTTCTGTGAGATTCCCCCTTATTCTTGAATATTTTAACCTTTTGTCAACACCTCTAAATAATTCTGGTTACATCTTAATCTCTCTCTCCCGCTTAATACCTACTTAACTTCCTATCACCACCCTCTGTAACAACTACAAAACGTTCCTTTCTCATATACTGACGACATGACTAATACTAGCAATCACCCCCTCTCCAATTCACACCTCCCGACACATTATTTTGCAAGTGCAAACTGTTCCTCCACCTTCCTACTTCAACCAACAAATACCTCAAAAACATAAGAAATCACTGGAACACAGAATGTTACTATGCTAACAGCCTAGGGCCCTTACAAGCCTAGCCAAGTTCTTATCCTATTTCCACGATCAGCACTCATCGCCCCTGTCCAAGAGGGACAAAGGTGGAACCCCTGATGCGAATTTACAGTTACCCATCCCATCGTCCAGGCTGCATTTGAAGAGGGCCAAAGTTGTCCTCTGACATGAAGTGGGAGTCTGTTCTAAAGGTGTGGTAACCTCTGGGAGATATCTGTCCCTCCAGCAGGTTTTATTAATGTCACATACCAGGTTAAGATCTTCAGGGCGAGTAACCCGTGTACTACTTGACTTACAGATTGCAGCATTTCCAATAAAGCAAGGGTCAGAGACTTGTATGCAAGGCAGAGATCACTTCAGAGTAGTCTGTATGAAACTGAATAAAGTGACCGATTTCAAACTATCCCCATAGGACAGATGCTGAAGACCTTGAAATTTTCCTTGCGAGGAACTTTTGAGGTTTCTGCAATTGTTGCAGGTGCTTGGAAAGGTACATACCAAAAGGGGTGTTTTAGTCAATTATTGGCCTGATGAGGCAAAAGTACAGGGAGGTTATAACTTTTTTTTTTTTCTGGAGGCAATGCCCTTATTTATGAGATTAGCAATACAGAATGCCCTTTTACTACTGTGGAGACATGGTGTTCAAAGGCAAGATTGCTGTCAACCTGTGTGCCTATGTCTAATCACTGAGTGCGTACATTAGGTGGTGCTATTAATGTAGTAGTTAGCAGGAATATTGCTTTTACCAAAAGGAATGAAGAAAATTTTTTTTGCACTGAATTTAAGGCCATAACTTTGGCACCAATTATTTGTGCAAGACCCTCTTGTAGGAGGTTGACATTTGGAAAGTCTATGACCGCTGCAGTTTGCAGTCATTTGCAAACTTTGTCAGACACAGACCTTTAGTTTTAGTTTGTACTTCAGAGAAATAGATTGCAAACAGTAGAGGCTAGGACTGATCCCTGTGGACCACCACTGGTTACAGGTCTGCTGCTGGAGGTGGATTCCCCTATTTTGACTATACGAGTTCTATCAGTGAGCCAGTTAGTGACCAATCTAACAATATAAGGGTTGAAATGCCTAGTTGGGCGAGTTTGTCGATGTCCTAGTTGGGGATAGTGTCAAACGCCTTGGCTAAGTCCAAGTAGGCTGTATGCACAGATTCTCCTTCGTCCAGGGCCTTGGTGACTGTCTCTAAGAACACCAGGTTTAACAAGCATGATCTCCCTTTGACAAATCCAAACTAAGTAGGCTCAAGTGTTTGTAGATTACTTGCATCTTTCTTGATGAGGTCGATGATGCTTCACTCCATGGCCTTGCAGATAAGGCTAGTCAAGCAAATAGGTCTACAATTCCTGGAGTCAGCGGAAGGACCACCTTTGTGCAAGGGAATAACGGTCTGTTTTCCATTCAACTGGTACGAAGCTGGCGCTTAGACTAGGACTGGAAAAAGTACCCAGTGGTGTTGTTAATTCATGTTGGAGCTCATGTAGGACGCAGCCTGGGATGTTATAAGGTCCCATAAGGTGCTGCGTTTTTGGCCTTAGCATTTATGACCTGCTCTTTAGAGATGCAAGGCAGGGGTCAGGCGGTAGAGATGTTCTGGGGTACATGTGGCAGGGATAGGGGATTGAGTTTTCAAAGAACCTGTTGGCCAACAGGTTAGCTATATCCACAGGCTATGTGGCATCATTAACTACCAGTTCAGCACAAATCTGGACATTTCCTTTTTGGTTACGGATGTAACCGAACTTCTCTCTTTCTCAATAGGTAAGAAATAAAACCCTCTCCCTTTCTAAATAGGTAAGAAATGGAACCCTCTCCCTTCCACAATAACTATACCAAACTCAGAAAATTTTAAAATCCAGCTTTTCAAACACCTGTCCATTAAATGGAAATGTGCCTGCCTTCACCCTACCTAAATCTATCTAAGTACATGCCCCTACATGGTTTTTTTTCTCCCAGATTCCTAAGCTCTCTAAACCTCCCATAGCTACTTTACTATGACTGTAACTAAGCTCTCTATAATTCCTAAAACTACCTATCCCATGACACTATTGTGTAAATATTGTAAAAAGTGTAATACATTAAAGGAGTGCATGTAAAGTGTTTTCTACATTTACTTTAAACGTGTGTATGCAAAGTGTTTCCACATATACTTTACAAGAGTGTTTGCATAAAATGACCCTGTATAACCCTAAAGATCTACCATAATGATTTTTGTCTGTGTGTGACACAATGTACATATGTTGTAAACTGTTCTATATAATGTATCTTTTTATACTTCTGTATCTATATTGTATTATGCATCTTGGAGCTTTTCTCCCCGGGCCTCTACTGAAAACAGGTCCTTTAGGCCCAGTGGACTTCCCCGGTAATCAAACCGGAAATAAATAAAAATAAATAAGCATAGAATGCCTTGTGGTAGTCCTTTGTTGAAAAAACTACTTTGGACCCGTAGTTTGCTTTGGAGGACTTCATAAAAAGTCTTATTTGCTTGTTTAAACTGAGGGAGTGTTTCCAGTTTAGGAGGGTCCGCTCCCTCTTAGACAGCAATTTCTTCCTCTTACTGTAAAGCCTGTTAATGGCAGTTGCCCACCAGGCAGGTCTGCTCTTTCTTGAGCTTGTTTTGGTACTATCAGGCACGGCTAAGTCCATGCAGGTATACAGGTGCTCACATAAAGCACTGGTGTAGAGACTGGCATAGTTGCCAGTTCCATCTGATGGAGGTGGTGCAGTGAAGCTATTTATACCATCCTGTAAGAGGTTATAATCTGCTTTGGAGAAGTTTTTTTTAGTTTTGTTGCTGTTGGGGGGGGGGGGGGGTCAGGTGTGACAGTTACTTTGAATGAGACAGATATGTGGGTCAGATCTCACCAGGGAGGACCTCACAGTGGGGGTGCTACAGTGGTCCACCATACTGGTAAGCACCAGATCCAGGATGTTGGCACCCCTTGTGGGAGTGTCAACCAGCTAGTCCAGGGCACTGGAGTTAAACTTGTTGAGGAACCTTTGGGCAAGTGAATTAGAGCACAAGTAATTTACCAAGTCTATAGATGGGTAGCCAAGTCACCCAAAACCACAGTGTTCGGATGTAGCTTGATACACTCAAGTAGATCCAAACAGGCAGAGTGGGTGCCCTGATTCATGGAGATGAATTGGTATCTTACTAACAATTAATTGCACCTGAAGTGTTTCCAGGGAATCACACTGTTGAACCAACATGGAGGTTTATTTATCTTTAAATGAATATTGATACACTACCTCCTTTAGTTTTCACACCTTCAGTTTGAGGTCTGAATATGTGAACCCCATATGGCTGGGGTGGTCTCCACAGCCTTGCACCAGGTCTCTGACTGCGCAAATGTTTGAATCTTCCAAGGTGAGGACAACTCCCAGTGAGTGCAGTTTTGTGCTGAAACTCCTAGCGTTTATCATCATATCCTTGTGACAAGGCACTATGGGGGTGGCAAGAGCTTTAGCCAGTAGCAGAAATCCCAGGAGTGACAGATGAAAACCTTCTCTGGCAAAGCAGAGAGGTCTGTTGATGATGTCAACCCAGGCTGATCCCCTTAGAATTTTCTGACACCAGAAGCTAAGCCAATTATTCAAGTCAATCATGTTCTGTTTGTATTGAGGCATCACCCTAGGTGAATGTAAAATGCTGCTTAAGGCTAGGGACATACCTGCCTAAGACATACAGTCTGAGAGCTCAGTCACGTCTCTTTTTATATACTCCAGTGAAGTACGTTTCACATCATTCACACCAACAAGGACTATGACAGAGTCAAAACAGTACCGGTTGCTGACAGACGAGTGCATGTGTGATCTGGACTATCCTGGCATCTGACAGAGAATAGACCTTGACATATTCCTTATCCAACCTGGTAAGATCATCATCAGTGTCTCTCACAATGGAATTACAGATGACTAATGTTTGATTTTTGTGTTTTGCCTTAAACGCTTGACTGGTGAGACATTGGTGCATGAGCTATTATGTGTAATGTGTCCTGCAGAGAAAGTATTTTGTGTAGCGTGCTTGTGTTTGGGAGATCTCTGGTGTTTAGGCAGGTTTTTGATGATTTCCACATATGTAGGCGTGTCTCATGTGGGTATGGGTGGAGTAAGAGGAGAGGCGTACATGCTGGCTACCCGCTCACTGTCATATGTTCTGACTGGTGTGTGAGAGAGCATGGATTCAAGGTTTTTAATATAATTACATCTCTCACACGTTGTGTGTATGGACTAGGAGTAAAGGGTTGTCAGTGAAATGAGGCAGTTGTTGCACTGCCTCAGGATGCCTATGTCGACCAAGCTAGCTGGAGAAACTATGGGAAATTGCCCGTCCATAGTGACAGGTAAATTTATATGATCGGGAAAAAAAAAGATATCACACTTAGGAATGGCTAGTGGGAGAGAGGTGTGTTGGTACCTCTGTGGCTAGGCTTAGTGTTCCACCTGACAGAGCAGGGCCATGAGAAACCTCTGGGAGGGCCACAAGCAAAGTGCCAAGGGAAAATTTAACAAAACAAAATATTTGCGTCTATAACCATCAATGGTAACCAGCGCTACACACAAGCAAATGTCGGGCTTAAAAAGAAAAATACCCTTTTTAGCTCAAACTAGCCAAGAACACTTTCCCCGAGTTTTGCTCCAGTCACCCGTGATTAGATGGGACCCACATAGCACTCTCCTAACATAATGGTGCAGAAGGGCCTTCACCAGCAAAGGTGGCTTGAAGTTGATACTCGGAAGTTACAAAACAGACCCAGAAATAGCAAACTTGGAACTGGGCAGTTCTACAGCTGAACTAGTACAGTGTACAGTAAAATGTGACAAAAATAGTTCAATTTAGACAGTGGAATGCAAATGCATATTAAAAGTGCAATATTAGAGCAAAAGCAGGCACTTAGTTAGCTGGAAGTAACGTATGCCTCAGATATTTCAGTATTCCAATGAAAAGCAGGTTTTAGAGCTCCAGTGATACCAATCTAGATTCAGTGAGTCTGAATCTAACCTATGCTATAAAATGCAGAAGCACTAGAAATTCAAAGTGCATAAAGTCAGTCAATATTAGAAAGCAGTTTAAATAATGCAGCAATTCACTAGCAATTCCCAGCATAGAAGGGCAGAGGCCACATTTCCCGCCACAAGTCTAGACCATAAACTCTCCTAAGGTAAAACTACTGTTTTTCATGCACAAGTGTTAAAGCTAGAACAAAGACACTTCAGAATAACAGACACAATAGGCCTTCAACCAGGAATTTTCAACTAGAAGGGTGTAGACTATCCTCTACTGCCACAAGAGTTTAGACCACAAATCCTACTAATGTAAAGTAACTGGCTTGGAACCTAAGTGCTTACACCACAATAGACACACTTAGAATAACAGGCACAATAAGCCTTCACCAGCATTTTCCAACTTAGAAGGTTGTAGGCCACTCTCTCCTGTCACAAGAGACAAGACCACAACCCTCCCAATGTAAAGTAACTGATTTGGAGCCCAAGTGTTTAAACTAGAACCACGACACTTACACAAAAACAGGAACAATGAACCTCCAACCAGCAATTCCCAGCTTAGAAGGGTGTAGGCTATACTCCCCTACCACAACACTCTAGACCATAAATCCTCCTAATGTAAAATAACTGGTTTAGAACCCAAGTGCTTAAACAGGAATAAAGACACTTCGAACAGGCCATCAAACAGCAATTCCCAGTTCAGAAGGGCAGAGGCTACCCTCTCCTCCCACAACAGTGTAGACCACAAACCTTTTTAATGTAAAATAGCTGGCCTGAAGCACAAGTCCTTTAAGGAAAACTAAGGCTTTTAGAGTAACAATTACAATTTAATCAGGCTACTAATAAACAGCAATAAATGCAACAGAATAAATGCAAATTAACACTAAGAACAAGCAGTAAAAGCAAAATTAAATAAGTAGGAAGAGAGACAAAAACAGTAAAAGTAGCTGAATAAAGAGTTTTTTTGTTTTTTAAGCAGGAAGGGAGGAAACAGAAGATAATTCAAGGTTAAGAAACTATAGGCCTTCCCAAATGAATGGGCTTATTTTGATGGGACTGGGAGGAGTGTCCAATACCAAATTTATAGCAAGAGGTGGGCAACTCAAAAGCCACCAAGTTTTAAGAAAACAATTGAGTGGGTGGGTGGGACAAAAAAATGGAGACTGAATCAGAACAGAAGTAACAAGTACAGAAACCTTGGACCTTAACCTTAAGTTGGGAGGGTGGCCTAATGGTTAAGGTGTTTGCCTTACAAACATAAGATGTAGGGTTTGAGTCTTGCAAGGGATAATTGGCTAAGCTTGAAATGGCTCACAAGGGCAGTTAGCTTAGTACTAATCTATGAACCCTAACTAAAATATATTTTTACAAAATACAGCTACTGCAGAATACTGTTAAACTACAACCTAAGAGCAGCATAGGATTGTTAAATATCACTGAAACAGATAAAGCAAAAAAAAAAAAATAAATATATATATATATATATATATATATATATATATATATATATATATATATATATATATATACACACACACATACACACACACATATATATATATATATATATATATATATACATACACATATATATATATATATACACACACACATATATATATATACATATATACACATATATATATATATATATATATATATACATATATACATATATATACATATATATACATATATATATATATATATATATATATATATATACATATATATATATATATATACATATATACATATATATATATATATATATATACATATATATATACATATATACATATACATATATATATATATATATATATATATATACATACACATATATATATATACATATATATACACACACACACACACACTTATATTTGCTTTGGATTTCCAAATGGCTGCAGCCAGCCACAGGTGAGCACCCAAAGCAAGGCCCAAAAAACTATTCCACTCTAGCCCACTCACTCATTTCAACAAGTCTACATATTAGACATGCTAACCTGAGATGCATACACAACAACAATCTTGAGGTACATGCTTAGACAGCTCTATTACTGGATATTCTGACAGCCACAGAAACGTGAATTAGGAACTCATCTCTCACCAGGCTGTAATATACCAAGATGTAAAAGGATAAAAAGGAAAAAGGTGGTGTAGCCATAACAAATAAATCTGACTATTCTCCCACTCATCTCTCCTACAATTGGCAATGCAGAAATTCTCATGACAACCCAGAAAAAAATGTATATAACAATGACAGTTGCTGCCAGGGAGAATATATACTCAAATGGCACCTCTGAAGAAATGCTCTCTAGGGTGGCCAGCATTAGCCGTGAAACCCTAACACTACGCTTCAGTAACTGGACACTGTTCCAGCAGGGCTCTCCCAACAAATATTAACCTCTATGGCTTCTCACAACTTATAAATAATCCAACAAACTAAGTACCCTTGACTGGATTGTTATTAATAAACCTACCAACATTGCCTCTGTAGGTATCCTGCCTGACAACCTCCATGGCCACCCTCCCACATACGGAATCAGGAAATATAGCTACCCCTAGAACCCATCTCTATACCATACCACACAACGCATCTAACTTTGACAGAAACTTTCAAAGCTGAACTACTACTACTTTCGGCTTTTTCCCGGTTAGGGGTCACAACAGTGGATCACCTGTCCGCTCGTGATTGGCAGTGGAGTTTACGGTGTCGAGTTGCCAGCCCGGTGCCCAAACTTCCACAGAAGCCACACTCACACACTCATGCCTAGGGCCAATTTAGAGTATCCGATCCACCTACAGCATGTCTTTGGGATGTGGGAGGAAAACGGAGCACCCGGAGGAAACCCATGCAACGAATGTCTCTAAAAAAATACTATAACTTAATGAACATGTCGCTTTGCTTAATATTTTTCAGTATGCTCAAAAAAAAATTCCCCGTTAGGAACAAAACAGTCAAATTCACTACTACTACAAAAAAAAAAAAAAAAAAAAAAAACATTGACTGTAAACAGCCTTCAGGAGTGCAGTGGATTCAAATACTTCACACAGCCACCTTAGCAAAGGAAAAGAAAGCAAAAAGAATAAACACTTAAGTAGCATTTCCCACTTATTCTGCCAATTGTGCTTAGTGCCTTACACTTCTTTTTCTTTCGTATAATCATATTAAGGCAGGAGATAGATCCATGGCTGCCCTTTGACTCTTCCATTTCAATAGTTATGTTTCCCTGTGGTTGAAAAACAGATACTGCTTTACTGTCATACAATTATTAGCACTGCCTCTTCTCCAAGCTCTAAATTTCTGAACTACATTTGTACCTACCCTTTTTGAGCGCACGGATAGACACAGGCCTTGGGTGATCAACTCCCTGGACAGTGGGAGTGGTGTCCTGCTTTGCTCCCTTCCCACCCCTAGTTCCTCACACTCTTCAGACTACCCAATATATTTGCTCTGACTTCCACCCACTGTCACACCCTCAAGACACCACCATAAAACCATATAACTCTCTTATCCCACTAATGTCACAGTCAGTACTGCAATATTACTGGAAGTCCCAACTCCCACTAACACACATACAATCAATAAAATGTTCCTCTTTCCACAACTTAGCCTGTTCTACCTCCTTCTCCACTCCTCTTCATCTCCCTCACCCCTTTCTACATTCCTCTCCACTTCCCCACCAGCTACAACAAACATCTTCATACAACACACAACCAATCATTGTTATTACCCCTACTTCCATTACGTCCTCACTAACAAACCACTACCTCAACCCCACCCCATCCCCCAATTAACTTAACCAACCCTATTCCCAATCTCAACACTGTCAGGATCACTTCTATACGATTACTAAGACTGAAACATTCCTTCATACTATATTCTACTCCTTAAAAAAAGAGAGTAATAATGACCTCAACTCAAGCCTAGAAACTCCTTTTACTCAAACTACTCTCTTCCTACACTGGCCTCCACCCGCAATGTTCATAGCATCAGAAACAAGCTAGGCCACAAAAGTGCTTTTATTTTTTCAGTACTATCCAAACGTACTAGCAGCCACAGAATCCTGGGTAAAAAACAGACTCCAACTTCCAGTACTTTATAACTTCTTAAAAGCATGTCAATGATGCTAGACAAGGCAATTGATCAAGTAGAGAATCTCTATGTATAGAAAATCTAAAAATTACTGCCCAAGGAAACTCCTCCTCACACTCTGGTCCTAACTGGTTTCTCCTAACATTTCCAACTCACAAAGGCAAACCACTATCATCTACCACTCAGTTTCCCTAAATAAATTTAGATCACTCATTACTAACATCCTTAATAACTGTCCCAAAACATTCCAGGTGACTTCAATCTTAATTACACTGGCCCCGTTTCATTTCACACAGGTACTTTCCTAGCTGACCTAGGTCTCCAAGTCAGAAAAGAACCTACAAGACCTAAACTCCAATACTATAAAAACTGACCTAATTATTACAAACCTACCAAACTCCATTTCCAACATAAATAATCTGCCACCATCACCAAGTGACCACTTCCCAAATCACCTTTATAATGGTCAATCATCCAATACAACTGCCAATATTAAAAGCCTTGAAAAACCAGAGCAGCACAAATATAAAACAAATCTTACTGCCCACAACTGGAACCATATAATCGTCTCAAATGACCCCAATACAGAAGCTGCAAGTCTAACCAATTCTTCCCACTTATCCATAGGATTTACAAACCCACCAAAACTGAATGGCTCTCCACTGAACTCAAACACCTTTTAACTCTTAACTCTAAAGGATGAAGCATGGCAAAATGGAAATGGGCCCTGACAACAGCACCTCCTTTACAGTCTTGCAGAACCTTACCAAGCTGTCCATCAGATGGCAAAAAATAACTCTCCAAAGAAAATTACCTTCTTAAATTCCTCCAAACATTTTTAGAAAGAGGCTGGCCTAATTAAAGGAAGAAAACTTGATACCCTGTCTACAAACACCATTCAATGACATACAACAAAACATTCTCTTCTTTTAAGTATTTGGCAATCTCCCATCAAACTCCACACCTCCTACATAAATCACCCATTGCCCACCCCACCATCATTCATCCCCCTTCCACTTCAAATGCATGCATCCCAAAGCAGTCGCCATTCTACTTAAAAATATTTCCACTGACACTCCTCCTGGATCAGACAACATAAATCCCTGGTTCATCACTGCAAATAGCATCCATGTCTTCCACCTACCCACAGATATCATCCATGTCTCACACAAAATCAGGTCACAAATGTGCAAAACTGCTCTCCCTCTCAAAGCAAATCAAACAAGAAATGCATTGCACTTCCGTCTAATAGCCATCCACCCAATTCTGGGCAAATGTTTTGAAAAGATAATCTATATCTGACTCTCCCAGTATATCCAGCAGTACCACCTGCTCTTCTCCAAACATGGATTCTGGCCTGGACAAAGTACTAGGACAGCATTTCAGTTCCCAACTTATGACATCTGGCTGAACTCTTGACAGTGGCCTCCTTACAGGTTTCCTATTTACACACTTGACAAGGTATTTGACCCATTGACTACTATCTTCTCCAAAACAAAACGAAATTCATATCAGTCTAGATGCAGCTTCCTGGTTTAAAATCGTTCTCAGCGACAGACACTTTCAAAGTTAAAACAGGATCCTCCTAAATCAGAATCTGCATCTATTACCAAAAGTGTCCCCACAAGGATCCATTCTTACCTCGCCCCACTTCACCATATTCATTACTCTTCACTGTAGTATTCCTGATATGCCACTTATCCTCTAGGCTGATGACATGGTCATTTACCAATCAGGTCTCACTCACACCAACATTCAACCCCAACTCCAATCAGACTTACATGAGCTCCACCAATGGTTCATTAACTACTTCTTAACCCCACCAAGACCAAACCTATGCTTTTTGGAACACCATAGAAAATTCAAGCGTCCATCTTTGACTACATAGCCATTCCAGAGAGACAACCTCCTCTTTCGAATACTTAGGACTATGGCTTGATCAGTCATTATTAACTGTGTGTGTGAATGGAAGTTTAAACTCTCTTCTGGGCTAAAAGGAACTTCTCTTTTCTATCTCAACCAGTCAAAGCTACCACTGGCAAAGGAGTTAAACTCAACTTCAACATGGGCTCCCAATTTTTGCTTCTAGCTCCAAGAAAAACACTGCCACCCTCTAAACCCTCTCTCGCATCATCTACAAATTCCACACAAACTCAACACCGATAAACATACTTTTAGGAACCCAACTCTACAAATTTTCCCTTTGCAGCTAGATTTCATGAAGGAAAAACTCATGCAACCTCAGACACACCAGCTATCATTACCCCTAGAGCCAAGCACCACTGAACTGCACATGCTTTCTCTTCTCAAGCACCCGCTCTTTCGCAAGGTCTCCCCATCAACATTACCAAAAATCAAAAACTTTTTTCAAATTCAGAAAGCAACTCAAAAAAAAAAAAAAAAAATTGTCTTCTTCATTCAAGCTAAATGTTCCTGCTTCAACACAGGACATATATTAACTAACCCATCTCCTTCCAAGCCTCCTCTCTCTCTGAAGATTTGCTGAAGATTGACCCATTTATAATGTATACATCGTACATTATACCCCGCTTTATTGTACACTGCACTGTGTTCCTTCATTGCGATATACATATAATTGCTTCTATGTAATTAGTCTGAACTACTCTGTTTCTATATTTTTTTTCATTATTTTTTTTTTTTTTTTTTTATATTATATCACTCTGGATTTCCCCGGGATGTGTACTGCTATCAGAAAACGATTGCCAAGAGATTGCCCACAACAAAACTCTCAAAGCTTCTCAACAAAAAGGGTAATATCTGGTTCCCCCTTGTTTTTTGATGTACCAAACTACTAACATAGTGTCAGTCTGCATCACAACGGTCTCATATGGGATTGTGCCTTGAAAGGTCTGTAATGCTAGGTCAGCTCTCATCTCCAGGACGTTGATAAGCATCCTGGCTTCTTTGAGAGTCCAGGTACCTTAGACTGTCCTTCCCAAGTACTGCCCTCACTCGAGCAGGAAGGTGTCTGTGGGGATTGTGGGAAAAGAACAAAAAAGGAACAGCACTTGTGTAGTTGATGTGAATGAATCCACCACAGAAGTTAACTCTTGTATGCTTGGGAGATCTCGACTGACATGGATAATTGATCATGGAGAATGGAACATTGAGTTGAGAAAGTCCACTGAAGGATTCTCATATGGAACCTGGCCAGCAGGATAAAGGTGATCACTGCTGTCATGGAACCCAAAGCTTTAAGAATCAGTCGCGCCTGAAGGATGTTATTTTGAATTACTTTCTTTACCTGCGATTGTAGGGTGTCTATTTGAGACGAAGGGAGAGAAGCTAAGTGGTGGCTGCGTTCAAACGAGCACCGATGAACTCCAGAATTTGTACTGGTGTGAGTGGAGACTTGTAATTGACTGATATTCCCAGATGGGAATACAGCTGGAGTAAGTAGTATCTTGCTTGAAATCAATCAGTTGATGCCTGGTTGAAGCTGTCAGGAGCCAGTCGTCTAGATATGGAAACACTCAGAATCCCAGCAGTCTCAAAGTGAGCTACTATAACTGCCATGCATCTGGTGAATACCCTGGGGGGCTGTGCTGAGACCAAATGGTAGTGTTCTGAACTGGTAATGCCTGGCCCCCAGCTAGAAGAGTAGATATCTCCTGGAGTGCCTGTTCATCTTGATGTGAAAGATCTTCAGGATGCATACTACCAAGCAAATCCAGTCATCCTTCTGCATAAAGTGCAGAATGGACAGTGCTCCGACCATCCGGAACTTTGTACAATGAACAAACTGACTTAATTTGCTGTGATCCAGAACTGATCTAAAGGCCTATCTTTTTTGGCACCAAGAAGAATCTTGAACAAGTTCTAGACTCTCTCCAGTCTGGGTGGACCTCTTGGATGACTTTCTTGCAGGTTTTTTTTTTCTAGAGAAGTTGCTACCCTCCGACTGGGTAGAACATTGGTAAGGGCTGGGAAAATGGTACAATATAACCTCTGGATATAATCCTCTATACTGACGAATCTGTTAATTAACCAGTCTTTCTGGTGTAGGGAAAGACCATCCCCAAAGGCCTCTACAGATGAACAGTCAGGCCTTCCTTCATGAGCATTGGTAGGGCCTGAAAACAAGTCTCATTTCCCCTGGTTGTGCGGACCACTTTTGCCACAGGGACAACATCTTCCATTAAAGTTCTCCCCTCTCCATAGGACTCCTGGAAAGGACCATGGGACTTCTTAAACCACATTCTTCTACCACCTCACTGGTTTCTAGAAAAGGGCCTTTAAGGGATAGAAAAAATGTACACCAATTGTCTTTCCCTCTTGTTCGCACCTGGAGAGGGAGTCTTTCACTTTGAGGCCAAAAAGCAAAGATCCGCCAAAAGGCACACTGATGAAAGAAGACAAATGGTGCCGCAGAGTCACAAAGGCATCCAGGCATGTCTTTTAACAGAAATGCCTGAACCCACCACCAGTGATGTGCCTAGCTCAGTGTGAGAGCTTAACCTCATGGATGAATTAGATATAGATGGGAGGGTAGCCAGCTGCAAGGAAATTCTATTCCCCTACTCAGAAAACATGGACCCTGAAAAATTTGGTAAGCTCCTTGATCAAATTTCTCTGAAGTCTTGTAAAAAAAAAAAAAAAAAGTGTGCCAAATAATTCAGCAACCAAAGAATAAAAGGTTGCTGAAGCATAGATGCACTTCCCAAATCTGTTCAGCACCCTAAACTGCCTATTAAAGGGATGGACAAAGGAACTCTGTTCTGCTAGTTCCTTCCTTGTGGCTACAGCAATGACCATGGCATCAACAGGTACTCCTATGTGCACGGTCTTTTGAAGGAGCAAAAATCTTATCTGGTGTCTTAGGTATTGGCTCAATGGTGTCCGGTTCCTTACATGTCCACTGAGAGAACAGGTCAACAAGCTCATCGACTGGGGAAGTCACCCAGGAAGCAGATGGGCCAGACCTAAAAGCCTCCAGAAAAGTACAGTTGTGTACACTTAGCATAAATGTAGACGTTAGAGTGTATTCACTGTTGCAGTCATCACACTTGGGTTATCTGCCTGCAAATAGCCCTCAGTCAGCCCGAATACCAGAGACTTAGTATTTCTGCGTCGGGTGCTGTCGCTTCAGGACTGATGTCAGTGGTATAAAAACTGGCAGCAGAAGCCATTAAATCAGTTTTTCTTGCCCCAAATGTCAGGAGCCCCCAAACAGGGAGCCATGTTATGGTGGAATACCACCACCAGTAAAAATTAAATACCAATAGTCCTGCAAGGGGTGAGTAAGGGAGATATAGAAGGAGAGAGAGACAAGGAGGCTGGAGGGTGTGAAACCAGGACTGCAACACTGAATACACTCGAACATCTACATTTATGTTAAGTGTACAGAACTGTATTACGTTCTTAGTGTTTCACTGTTGCAGTCATCACACACGGGTTGATTCTCAAAGCTGAAAAATGGGTGGAGGTAGTCGAGAAGAGTTGGGGCTGGCTAGTATGCCCTGCAGGACTGCTGTTGCAAAACCCGCCCTGGATTTGGAATAGATAGGCAGGTGGTAATGCTTGGTGAAGGTGTGAACAGAACTCCAAGGAGCAGCTTCCAGAATGTCCCTGGTAGGGACTTCCCCGAGGAATACTGTAGAAATTGAAGTTGCCATAGTGGAATGGGCTCTGACCCCCAGAGGGGGTTGTTTCCACTGGCATTTTTAACAGAAATGGATACAGTGTGCTATCCATTTTGAGATGGTTTGTTTTGATATGGCCTTAACCTCTGCCCCTGGTGCAAAGCCGACTAGTAACTGGTCAGATTTCCTGAAGGGTTTTGTCCTATCATGGTAGGATCGGAGCTGTCTCTGCACATCTAAAGAGTGCAGAATCCATTCCCCTTTATTTTGAGGATTAGGGAAAAAGGTTGGCAAATGGATAGATTGGTTAAGAGCCACACTGGACACCACTTTAGGCATAAAGGTAGGGTTAGTCCTGAGGGAGACCCTGTCAGCACGAAAAATAATGAAGGGTTCCACAGCCATAAGTGCTTGTAGCTCAGACACACTTCTAGCTGGAGTGATGGCCAGAAGCAAGGCTGTTTTCCAAGCAAGGAATTTTAACTCTGCTGTCAGTGCAGGCTCAAGGGGGGGGGGGTTCCAGCACAAAGTTAAAGTCCCAAACAGGGGTGGGGGCTTCTCCTTGGCGGCCTTAAGTTGTTAACCCCTCTCAGGAATGGTTTGATGAGAGGGTGAGAGAAGAAAGGTGGCTCAGTGTTGTAATGAGCAGAGATGGCAGAGGCATGGATCTTAATGGAAGATAAGGACAGGCCTCTGTGGAGGAAGTCTTCTAGGATGAAGGGCAAGTAGGACAGAGCTGTGTCTGCTCCTTTAGAGTGAAACCAGGAACAATACCTTTTCCACTAATCAGCATAGGACTTCCTTGTACTGGGTCTTCTGGCTTCCAGAATGATGTCCCACACCTGCTTGCTAAAAGTGGCCACTGGAGGAGAATTCAAGGAATAAGCCAGGCTGCAAGATTCAGGGTTTGCAGTTGCGGATGCAAGATCTGTCTCTCCTCCTGGGTGAGGAGGGTCAGGATCTGGGGTAGGTGCCAAGGTGGGCACTGGACAGACTGCACAGGAGTGGGTACCAGTGCTGGCGTGGCCAGTCTTGGACAATCAGGATTGCCATTGGTCTTTCCTGTCCTATCTTGAGTAATACTCGATAGGAGAGGCAGAGGGGGGAAGGCATAGATTGAGAGGTTTACCCATTGGAAGGATAGGGCATCCACTTTCCAGGCCCTGCTGTGAGGTGTCCTGGTGCATAATTTGCCATCGGGGTCCCCATTTCTGGACTAGATGGTTGAAGGTGTTGGAGGTCTAATTGCCACTCGTGTGGGTCTAGGAGATTTCTGCTTAAGTAGTCTGCCAGAGAGTTTTGTTTGCCTGGCAGGAATTGAATTTGCAGGTGGATATGCATGTCCAACGCAGTGTTCCACAGGGTCATGGCTATCCTGCAGAGTAGGTAAGAGTGGGTCCCCCCCCTGCCTGTTGATGTACCACATCATAGTGGTGTCGTCAGTTTTTATAAGCAGGGGTTCTGGTGAGAGTAGGGATCTGAAAGCTGTCAGAGCATGCTGAACAGCTAGCATCTCTTTTTGGTTGATGTGCAGATGAATTTGGCTTGGGGCTCCATTGGCCTTGAATGCATCTGTTGCCCAAATGTGCCCACCCAGGCACAGTCTGATGCGTCTGTGGTTAAGGTCTGGGCGGCGCAGGGGTGTGCAAAGGGAAGTCCTTTGTTGTGGTTGCATGCTGCTGCCCACCAAAGAAACTCTGTCCTTAGACTAGGTATGATGGTTTCCCAGGTCCTGAGAATGTTGGCACCAAAGACTTAAGTACCATTGTAGTTTCCTCATATGCAGTCTGGCATATGGAATTAGTAGAATACAAGAGGCCATGAACCCTAGAGCTTGCAGGATCTTCCTTGCGGATAGCTGGGTTCTGGTGGCCATTTGAGTGAAGTAACCTGTTAGGCTTGTTTTTCTGGAGTAAGGAATGCCATCTGGGATGCTGTGTCCAAGCTTGCTCTCAGGAAAACAATAGTTTGACTGGGGACTAGTTTTGATTTCTTTTCATTGACAGTGTACCCCAGGGCGGTTAGAAGGTTCTTTACAAATGTCAGGTGCTGCAACAACTTTTCCTGTCTGCCTGCATCAGGCAATAGTCCAAGTAAGGGTATACTTGAACATTTCTCTGTCTGCAATAAGCAATGGCTGGAGCCAGGCATTTTGTGAAGACTGGGAGCAGTGGATTAGTCAAAAGGAAGTGCAGACAACTGATAATGCATAGATCCTGCCCTGAAACATAGATATTTCCAGCAGGAGTCCCTGATAGGGATGTGCAGATAAGCTTCCTTTAGGTCTAGGGTGACTAACCAGGCATCTTTGGACAGCCTAGGGAGAAGTTGCTGAACAGTGAGCATTTTGAATTTTGGTACCACCAGGAAGGTGTTTAGAATGGAAAGGTCTAAGATTGGATGCCAGGTGCCCTCTTTTCTGGGTACCAGGAAAAGTCTGGAATAAAACCCAACCCTTGACGTATCTGTTCTGCAGAACAGGCTGAATTGCTCTGCTGGAGAGCAGAGATTGAACTTGGTTTTGTGCCTCTGCCCACTGGTTTGGAGGAAGGTATGGGAACCCTGTTGGGATTGGCAGTGTGTGGAAATAAAATTTGTACTCCTGGGATACTATGTTGAGGACCCATCAGTCTTTGGTGATGGAGGTCCAGTTTTTGCATGGTGAGCAAGTTTCCCTCCTAGGGGCACGAGCAATTGGCCAGAGGAGAGGAGTGGAGATGAGAAGTCATTGTGAATTTTTTCCATAAAGGGGTGGCTTAGCACTCCCGGTTTTAGAAATGGAGGTACTCCATTGCTTAGATCTCTGCATACCCTAAGAAAGAAATGTGGGGAGTCTGGCTCCCCAGGATCTAGTTTGAGATGGCCTACAGGGTGCTGGAAAGGACCACTGTTTCGAGGGGCAATGCCTACTGAATCCTGGAGGCTGCACTTCCAAAAAATATTTGACTGTCTCCATAGACTTAGCCTTTGCTTCCATCTTTTTTAAAACCTCTTCTGCTTTGGTGCCAAACAGATTGTCCTCCTTTAAAGGAGTGTCCACTTACTTAGATTTGACATGGTCTAGTAAAGTCTGCAGAACCTGTTACTGCTGTCCTGCACGATGCTTCTAGGGCGTCAAACCCACATTGCAGGGTATGTTTGCCGACTTGGCTTGCAGAATGCATAAGCTCCTGTAATTCTTTATTTTCTGCACAGTCAGGAAAGGTAGATAATTTTTTCTTAAGTTCCAAAGTATGTTGCTGGTATTTCAGCATTTTCAGCATGTAGAAATGGCAATTCAGTGCCCTGATGGTGACAGTTACAGAGATGTATACTTTTTTGCCCCATCTGTCTAAAGCTCAGTAATCCCTGTCTGAAGGGGCGGGATTCTTAGCTGCAGTTGCCTTTAGGCCCTTGGTCGATGACCTCTGGGTCAGCAGTAGGATTTTTGATAAAAAATTTGAGAGAGAGAGAGAGTCAGGGACTCTGTAGTACCCGTTTGGTTTCCTTGGAGCAGGGGTATCAGGAGTTAGACTGGATTCCATAAAATCATCATCCACAACATCCAGAAAGTACAGTTGTGTACACTTAGCATAAATGTAGATGTTAGAGTGTCTTCACTGTTGCAGTCATGACTGTAGGATTCTCCCCTGCTGGCAGGCAGTCCTTGGTCGGCCAGAATACCAAAGTCTGGGTCCGGCGTCGGCTGTTCAGCCATGCTCCCTGACGTCAGAGCGCCAGGAGTACAAAGCTGACAGCCGACACCATGTTCTCCAGTTTTTCTTGCCCCAGATGTCAGAAGTTCCAAAATGAATAAGGTCCCATACCCTTTGCAAATACACCTCAGAAGAAGGGTGAAAAAAGGAACCACACAAAAGAAAAAATAAGAGGGGACAGGAGGGAGGGAAACCCAGACTGCAACAGTGAAGACACTCGAACATCTACATTTATGGCAAGTGTACACAACTGTACTATGTTCATCGTGTTTCACTGTTGCAGTCATGGCTGTAGGGTAGAATCCCAAAGAAGAAAGAAAGGGAGGTGGTTATAAATTAGAGGGGGCGGCTATAAGGCCCTGCAAGACTGCAGAAGCAAAGCCTGCCCTTGACTTAGAGTAGAGAGGTAGATTGTAGTGCTTGGAAAAAGTATGCACTGAACTCCAAGTTGCAGCTTCCAAAATGTCTTTGGTAGGAACTCCCCTGAGGAAGGCAGCTGAAGTGGCAGCAGCTCTGGTAGAGTGAGTCCTTATACTCCCTGGGATTTGCTTTCCATGGTGTGAATATCAAAATCTGATTCCATGAGCAATCCATTTCGAAATGGTCTGTTTTGAAATGGCTTTACCTTGGGAACTTGAAGCATAAGAAACAAATAATTGCTCTGATTTCCTGATGTCCTTGGTTCTGTCCAGGTAAAAACGTAGTTGTCTGTGTACATCCAAGGAATGTAAGATCCTTTCCCCTTTATTTTGGGGAGTGGGGAAAAAGTTGGCAAGTGAATAGTTTGATTTAAAGCCACTTTGGAAACTACCTTAGGCATGAAAGTAGGATTAGTCCTTAAAGACACCCTGTCTTGATGAAAAATAATATAAGGTTCCACAGCCATAAGAGCTTGTAACTCTGAAACCCTCCTGGCAGAGGTCAGAGCTAAAAGGATGGCTGTCTTCCAAGATAAAAACTTGATGTCAGATGAGGCAGCAGGCTCAAAAGGAGGTAAGGTGAGCTTTTCCAAAACATAGTTGAGATCCCAAGCAGGAATGGGAGGAGATCTAGGGGGCCTTAAGTTCTTAGCTCCTCTGAGGAATTGTCTCATGAGCTGGTGGGAAAAGATAGGAGGGTCTGTATTATAATGAGCAGAAATAGCAGAGGCGTGTATCTTAATGGAAGAGAAAGAGAGACCCTTATTGTAAGAGGTCTGACAGGTAAAGTAAAATCTGAGGAATGTTAGGAATAAGGAGGATCAGAATCCTGAGCCTGCATCCAGGAACAAAATCTTTTCCATTTTCCTGCATAAGATTTTCTAGTGCTAGGTCGTCTGGCTTCTAAAATGACATCCATAACCTGCTTGGATAGGAGAGAATGAATCAAAGATCCTGGATTAACCAGGCCGCCAGGCTGAGAGTTTTGACATGGGAGTGTAGAATCTGACCCTGGTGTTGGGATAGAAGGTTCGGAATCTGTGGTAAAACCCAGGGTGGCTCTAGACAAAGGTTTCTTAGCGTTGGGTACCAAAACTGTCGAGGCCAATTTGGGGCTAGCAAGATTATCATCTTGGGCTTGTCCTGCTTGATCTTTAGTAATACCCGTGGAAGAGGCGGAAAGGCATATCCCGAGAGGTTTCTCCAACTGAATGATAGAGCATCCACTTTCCAAGCTTGATTGTGGAAAGTCCTGGTGCAAAAAATTTGTAGTTGATGATTGAGGTGGGATGCAAAGAGGTCTATGTGAGGACATCCCCAGACTGCTGTAATCATGTAATCATCTTGAATATTCCGGGGTCCAACATCCATTCGTGTGGATCCGAAAGGTTTCTGCTCAGACTGTCTTCCAGGAAGTTTTACTGCCTGGTAGAAACTGTGGTTGAAGGTCCAGATTGCAAGCTAGGGCTGTGTTCCAAAGATCCATGGCTAGTCTGCAAAGGGGGTAGGAATGAGATCCCCCTTGCTTGTTTGTGTACCACATAACTGTGGTGTTGTCTGTCCATAGAAGATTCCTGAAGGCCAATAGAGCTTTCTGAATGGCTAACATTTCCTTTAAATTGATATGCAGGTGCTTCTGATCCTTTGTCCAAAGGCCCTGCAGACAGTTGCCCCGAAAATGGGCTCCCCATGCATAATCTGAGGCATCCGTGGTTAGAATCTGAGTGGCAGGAGGCAGACAGAAGGGTTTTCCTTTGTTTAGAGTACATGCCTTGGACCACCAAAGGAATTCCTTTTGAAGACAAGGCAGGACAGAGATCAGTATGTCTAGGCTGTGACAATGGTGAGACCATACACTTTTTAGGTACCACTGTATTTTCCTCATATGTAGTCTTGCATATGGTACGAGAAGGATGCATGAGGCCATGTAACCCAGAGCCTGCAGGAAATCTCCTTGCAGATAGCCGAGTTGTAGTTGCCAAGGTTTTGAAAGTTGAAGCCAGCTGTAACTGTTTTTCATATGTCAGAAATGCCATCTGAGTTGTTGTGTTTAGAGAAGCGCCCAGAAAAATTATCTGTTGTGAGGGTGTCAAATTTGACTTTTTTATGTTTACAGTGAATCCCAGGAACTTGAGAAGATTCTGAACAAACTGTAAATGCTGGAGTAAGACATCCTTGCTGTCTGCCTGAATAAGGCAGTCGTCCAGATAAGGGTAAATTTCAATTCCCTTGAGTCTGCAATAAGCTACTACTGGAGCCAGGCACTTGGTAAAGACCCTGGGCACAGTAGACAATCCAAAGGGCAGCGCAGAGCATTGGTAGTGCCTCGATCCTGCCTTGAACCGGAGGTATTTTCTGCGTTCCTGTCTGATGGGGATGTGTAAATAGGCTTCTTTTAAATCCAAAGTTACCATCCAAGCATTTCTGGTCAGCATTGGTAGTAGCTGCTGTAGAGTAAGCATCTTGAACTTTGGTATCTCTAGAAAAGTGTTCAAGACTGACAGATCCAGAATAGGTCTCCATGAATTTTGCTTCCTGGGGACTAGAAAGAGCCTTGAGTAAAAACCTTGTCCCATCTCTGAAAGTGGAACTAGTTCTATGGCTTTCACAGCCAAGAGAGCTTCCACCTGGTTTAATGCCTCTGATCATTGATGTTTTGGAAGATCTGGCCATCCGCTTGGCCTTGGTGGAGTATGAAAATGGAATTTGTAACCTCATCCAGAAAGTACAGTTTTGTACCTACCATAAATGTAGATGTTAGAGTGCTAATACAGCTGCAGTCATAACAGATGGGTTCTCCTGCCGTCAGGCGGGTCCTCGGTCGGTCGAATTCCAAAGTCTAGGTCCGGCGTCGGTTGTCGTCGCTTCTTCCCTGACGTCAGTGCGACAGGGGTATAAAGGAACCAGCCGACGCCATTTTCTTCAGTTTTTCTTGCCCCAGATGTCAGGTGCCCCCAGAAGGAAGGCAATACATAAATTTGTGTAATAATGCAATGCAATATAATCAAAATACAGTAGTTGCAAGCAAATACACCATAAATGAATACCCCAATCAGGTTGTATGAGGAGGTGTTAGCCAATAGGCCTGTCCCAAGAGGGGAAGGAGGGAGGGAAACCTGGACTGCAGCTGTATTAGCACTCGAACATCTACATTTATGGTAGGTACAAAACTGTACTATGTTCATCGTGCATACAGCTGCAGTCATAACAGATGGGTAGAATCCCAAAGCTAAAAAAGGGCTGGTAGGCACTAGGTGGAACTAGGAGGAGCCAAAATGCCCTGCAAGACTGCAGTGGCAAAGCCTGCTCTAGATTTGGAGTATAATGGTAGGTTGTAGTGCTTGGAGAAGGTATGCACAGAACTTCAAGTGGCTGCTTCCAAAATATCCTTGGTAGGAACTCCTCTGAGGAAGGCTGCAGAGGTGGCTGTGGCCCTGGTGGAATGAGTTCTAATGCCTGTAGGTACAGTATTGCCATGAAAGGAATAGCAAAAGCGTATGCAGTGGGCTATCCATTTTGAGATGGTCTGTTTGGAAATTGGCTTTCCTTGAGCTCCTACCGCATAGGCCATAAAGAGCTGTTCTGATTTTCTGAAAGGCTTTGTTCTGTCCAAATAACGCAATTGTCTATGGATGTCCAAGGAATGTAGTAATCTCTCCCCTTTGTTTTGAGGATTAGGATAAAAAGTAGGTAAATGTATGGCCTGATTTAAAGCTACCCTGGATACCACTTTAGGCATAAAGGACGGGTTGGTTCGTAAGGAAACTCTGTCCTGATGGAAAATGATAAAAGGCTGGACAGCCATGAGAGCCTGTAGTTCTGAAACTCTACGAGCCGAGGTGATAGCCAGAAGGAAAGCTGTTTTCCAGGACAAATATTGCAAATCTGATGAGGCAGCTGGCTCAAAGGGAGGCAAGGTCAGTTTTTCCAGAATAAAATTAAGATCCCAAGCAGGTATTGGTTGTTTCCTTGGAGGTCTTAAATTTTTAGCCCCTCTGAGGAACTGTCTTAAGAGAGGGTGAGAGAATAAAGGTGGATCAGTGTTGTATTCTGCAGAAATGGCTGAGGCATGGATTTTGATGGAGGAGAATGAAAGTCCACTGCTTAGCAGTTCAGCCAAATATTGTAGAATTTGAGGTAAATTCAGTTTTCCAGGATCCTGGCCCTTTTTCTCATTCCAGACACAAAAACGTTTCCATTTTGCAGAGTAAGCTTTTCTAGTTGATGGCTTTCTGGCCTCCAAAATGACATCCTGCACCTCCTTGGAGAGTAGGGCCTGTTGTGATGCTAAGGAATCTTCCATGCGGCTAGATGGAGTGTTTTTAGCTGGCTGTGAAGAGCTTTGAAGCTGTGCTGAGTCAGAAGAAGAGGCATTAGAGGCAGGGTCCATGGTGGGGAATGCGTCAGGCTCCTCGGGAGTGGGTACCAGTGTTGCCTTGGCCAGTCCGGAGCAATGAGAATCATCTTTGGTCTGTCTGCTCTGGTTTTCAATAGAACTTTGGGCAGCAGAGGAAGAGGTGGGAAGGCAAACTGTCATTGATGTCCAACTGAAAGAGAGAGCGTCCACTCTCCAGGCCTTTGGATGGAAAGTCCTTGAGCAGAATTTTGTCAACTGATGATTTTTCTGTGAGGCAAATAGATCTATGTCTGGCCTTCCCCATTCTTGGATTATTTCTGTATAAACTTTTGGATGCAATTTCCATTCGTGTGGATCTGTCATATTCCTGCTTAGGTTGTCTGCCAGCGTGTTTTCCTTGCCTGGCAAGTACTGTGCATGTAGTTCCATTTCTAAGTCCATGGCCATGTTCCAAAGTGACATGGCCAGTCTGCATAGGGGGTAAGAATGTGTTCCTCCCTGTTTGTTTATGTACCACATAACAGTGGTGTTGTCCGTTCTTATCAATAGTTGACCTGGTTGTAGAAGGTCCTTGAAAGCTATAATAGCATTTATTACTGCTAGCATTTCTTTTTGATTGATGTGAAGGTGCTTTTCTTTTGGGACCATTTGCCCTGAATGCACCGATCTGTCATGTCGCCCAGGCGTAGTCCGAGGCGTCTGTTGTGATGACTTGATTTGCTTGAGGCTTGCTGAATGGAAGACCTGTGTTTGTTTGACATGCTTGAGCCCACCACAGAAATTCCTTTTGCAGACATGGAATTAGTGGTATTATTGTTTCCAAACTGTGGCTGTGTTGAGACCATATGTTTTTCAGGTACCATTGCAGTTTCCTCATATGCAACTTTGCACATGGGATTAGTAAGATGCAAGATGCCATGAATCCCAGAGCCTGCAGGATTTTCCTTGCAGTCAGCCTGGTGCAATTTGCTAGTGTTCTGAAGTATTGAATTAGTTGCCCCTGCTTCTCTGGCGTGAGGTAGGCCATCTGGGTGTTTGTGTCCAAACTGGCACCCAGGAAAATTATCTTCCGAGAGGGTATTAGCCTTGATTTCTCTTTGTTGACTGTGTATCCCAGAGAATTCAACAACATTATTACATAAGCCAGATGTTTCAGAAGAATGTGCTTGCTGTCCGCTTGGATCAGGCAGTCGTCCCAATAGGGGTATATTTGTATCCCTTGAAGTCTGCAGTAGGCAATTACTGATGCCAGGCATTTCGTGAATACTCTGGGCGCAGTAGATAAGCCAAAGGGCAATGCAGAGAATTGATAATGGGTTGAACCTGCAAGAAATCTGAGGTACCTTCTGCAATTTTGTCTGATTGGGACATGCAGGTATGCCTCCTTGAGGTCCAATGTTACCAGCCAAGACTCCTTGCCCAGCATGGGAAGAAGTTGCTGTAGAGTGAGCATCTTGAATTTTGGTATGAGTAGGAATGTGTTTAGGATGGATAGGTCCAAAATAGGTCTCCAATCTTTTCCCTTCCTTGGCACCAGAAATAGCCTGGAATAAAAACCTTGACCTTGTTCGTGCGTAGGTACCTCTTGAATAGCTTTCATGTTTATGAGATCTGTAATTTGCCTTTGTGCCTCTGCCCTTTGATTGTGTGGCAGGTTTGGCATGCCTCTCATTTTTGGAAGGGTGTGAAAATGGAATTTGTAGCCTCTGTTTATAATGTCCAGGATCCATTTGTCCTTTGTGACAATATGCCAATTTTTTGAAAATAATGCCAGCTTTCCTCCTAAGGGGGCTGCCATTTGAGACGTGGTTGGCATGCAAAGGGAAAAGTCATTGGGTTTGCTTTCTGAAAGATTGCGAGTTATCCTCACCACCTCTTTGTGTAGGAGCTTGCCATTGTCTGCCTCTAAACGATCCTTGGGATTGTCCTCTGCCCCTCGGGCGCCTGTATCTGCCTCTTTGGGGTCTGTCCGTGGCAGGAAAGGACCAGTTTTTCGAAGGCCAATTTCTACTAAAACGTGGGGGTTGTACCTGTAGAAATTCTTTCACAGTTTGCATTCATTTAGCCTTTTCCTCCATTTTCCTTAATACCTCCTCAGCATTAGCACCAAATAGTACATCCTTTTGAAGAGGGGCATCTAGTAATTTAGCTTTGACATGATCAGACAAGGCTTGTTTCTTGAGCCAGGCATGCCTACATATGACTGATCCTGTAACAGCAGATCTACACGAGGCCTCTAGAGCATCAAAACCACATTGTAAGGTATGCTTACCCACTTGTTCTGCACTATGCATCAAATCCTGCAACTCCTTCAAGTCTGGTTGTTCAGGTTGTGACATTTTACTTCTCAATTGTGATAACAAAAACTGTTGGTATTTTAGCATATGAAACTGACAGTTTAAGGCCCTCATGGATAAGGTAGCCGAGGTATATACCTTTTTTCCCCACCTTTCTAAGGATCTGGAGTCTCTCTCCGAAGGTAATGGATTTTTAGCAATAGAGGCCTTAACTCCCTTGGGGCCCTGTGAGATGGTTTCTGGGTCAGCAGCATGGCTTTTGTATATAAATTGGTGTGAGTCAGGAACCCTGTAGTACCTGTCAGGCTTAACTGGAGCTGGAGGTAGAGAGTCCGGGTTAAGGCAGGCCTCCGAGTAAACATCATCTAGGATGTCCAAGACAGGAGGTATAGCCAGAGGCCTGTGCTGAGGTAGCAAGAGAAATTCCCTGAGCCTTATCTTGGAATCTGAATAATCTTGGCCTTCCCAGTGGAAGTGTTCCCTTAAGGTATGCAAAGTTTCCCCAAATGAGTAATCCTCTGGGGGGGGGGGGGGTACAGAAGGGATGGATTCCTCCACATCAGAGTCTTCAAAAGGGGAGTAAGAATGTTCCTGATCATCAGAGTGCTCTGAAATAATGCAGCCCTGATCAGAGGAGGGGGAATCTTCCTCCACTCTGGGCCTTTTGTCCAGTGGGGGCTGAGAACCTCTGATAAGAGTAATTAAATCCTCAGCCATTTTAAGCATCTGTTTCTTAAGCATGGGGCCTGGAGATGGGCCCTGTGTAGCTGGTCTCTTAGAGTGCATGGTTGCTTTTGACTTAGTGAAAGCCTTGATGGAGAAAGAAGAGAAAGGTCTGAAGACACCTTGAGTGGAGGTGGACCTGTCCACATTCTGAGTTTCAAACGCCAAGAGTGGCTTCGGTATCTGTAGTCGGGGTGTGGGCCGAGGAGCCTGCGACCTCGGGCACAGGAGACATCATCAAAGAAGTGCCATCGGTAGTCAGGGGCTGCGTAGGCGCCTCGCTGAGAACCGGACCACGTGTAGTCGGCTTTGGCATGGTGTTGGTAGAGGCCGCGGACCTCGTGTGTCGGTCCTTATCTTTGCGTTTTTTTAGACAAAACCGGAGTCGGAGTATCCAACGACATAGTATAGTTAAATGCTTTCCCAAAATAATGCTGGGCAAACTCCGCCCGACGCTTAATATTGCGTTTGTTGAATGTAGCACAAAAGCGACAGACCGAGACGTCGTGGTCTGGGCCTAAACAAGGTATACAGAGGGAATGGAAATCCTTATGCGGTATTTGCTTCCTACAAGTAATACAATTATTAACTTTGTCTGACATCGTTCTGAGGCAAGAAAAGTTTCCCTAACGGGGTACTTGGCTTTTAAGAAGACTTCGGTTTCCAAATTTTCGTAATCTCAGGAGCTGGCCGACCGGCACTTGCGAACTGCTTCTGCTTCGGGCACCGCGCGGCAAGAAAGACTGAAGAAAATGGCGTCGGCTGATTCCTTTATACTCCTGTCGCACTGACGTCAGGGAAGAAGCGACGACAACCGACGCCGGACCTAGACTTTGGAATTCGGCCGACCAAGGACCCACCTGACGGCAGGAGAACCCATCTGTTATGACTGCAGCTGTATGCACGATGAACATCCCACTTGTCTTGGGTTATAAGAGTCCAATTTAGATGAAAGAAAGAAAGTTTTCCTCCGAGAGGGGCTTCCAGGCAAGAAGTTCCTGCAGCCCAACAGAGGGAGTCATTGAGTCTGTTTTCTATGAGCTTGCGACCTGTCTTCTCCTCCCCTAGGGGTGGAAGCAGTCTGCTGTCTTGGTCTATAAGAGGCTTGCATTTGAGGCCTACCTCGGGGGTGTCTACATCTTCCCCTCTGAGGCCTGTCTGAATTGGGAAAGGACCAATTTTTTGTAGGCCAATTCCTGCTAAATCTGGGTGGCTGTACTTGTAAGAAATCTTTAACTGTTTGCATGGACTTTGCCTTGTCCTCCATCTTCTTAATCACGTCTTCAGCTTTAGATCCAAATAAAACATTATGCTGAACAGGAGCATCCAATAATTTAGCCTTTACCTGATCTGGCAAATTTTGTTTCTTTAACCATGCATGCCTTCTAATTACTGTGCCAGAGGCAGCAGCCCTACAAGAAGCCTCCAAGGCATCAAATCCACAGTGTAAACCATGCTTCCAAACTTGTTCAGTGGCATGCAGTAAGTCATGTAGTTCCTTATCATCTGCACAGGCAGAAATGGAAGTTAGGTTTTGCTTTAAAACAGACATGAGAAATTGCTGGTATTTCAGCATATGAAACTGACAGTTTAAAGCCCTAATAGATAAAGTAGCAGAAGTGTACACTTTTTTGCCCCATCTTTCTAAAGGTCTGGAATCCTTCTCAGTCGGAATGGGGTTTTTTAGCAGAAGCGGCCTTGACGCCCGTAGGACCCTGAGAAATGGTTTCAGGGTCAGCAGCAGGGTTCTTGAATAAAAACTGGTGGGAATCAGGAACCCTATAGTATCTGTCTGGCTTAACAGAAGCTGGAGGAAAAGAGAGTCAGGAGGTAAGTTAGCCTCCGAAAAAGCATCATCCACAATATCCAAAATAGGAGGAATAGCCAGGGGCCTATGTTGGGGAAGAAGAAGAAAATCCCTTAGTCTTTTCTTAGATTCCGAGTACTCCTGTCCTTCCCAGTGGAAATGTTCCCTCATTTCATGCAAAGTTTCCCCAAAAGAGAAATCCTCAGGGGGAGAAGCTGAAGGAATGGATTCCTCAGCATCCGAATCCTCATAAGGAGGGAAAGAATATTCCTGGTCAGATGAAGAAACAGAAGCCTGATCAGAGGAGTCATAATAAACTTCCTGTCTTGGCCTTTTATCTGGAGGGGGATGTGAACCCCTAATCATAGTAAGCAAGTCCTCCGCCATTTTAAGTAACTGTTTCTGAGACTTGGGAGCCGGATCAGAAGAGGCCTGGGGTTGCAGTCTTTGATTTGGAAGGAGTCTTTGCCTTTGCCTTTATAAGAAGCTGAGTAGGTCTGAAAACCCCTTCGGAAGCCGGTACCTGCACAGCGGCTCCGGACCCATCCAAAGGAGCACTGTCCGAAGGTCCAACTGAAATATTCAAAGGCCTAGTTGGCTCCTCGTGGGAGTCCGTTTCGGCTATCGGTTCCGAAATGGCCGAAGACAGGGGCTGCAAAAGTGCATCACTGACTACAGCCGAACCTGAAGCTGGCTCCGCTTGTGCAATATAGTCTGATTTGGACCTCGGAGGCCTGTCTTTGTCCTTGCGTCTTTTGTGAACTCCGGTAGCCGGAACCGTATCAGACGACATTTTGTAATTCAAACGCCTACCGAAGTAATGAAATGCAAAATCGTACCTTCGTTTGATAGCACGTTGATTGAATCTAGCACAAAACCGACAACTAGCTACGTCGTGGTCAGGGCCTAAGCAAGGAATACAGTAAGAATGAAAATCCTTATGAGGTATTTGCTTCCCACATGAAATACAATTATTAACTTTTTCTGACATCTGACTGGAGCAAGAAAAAAGTTTCCCCAACGGGGTACTTAGCTTTGAGTAGGAGAAGTCAGTCTTCGGACTGAAGTTGGATTAGAAAAAATTGTCAGGAGTCAGCCGACCGGCACTTGCGAACTGCTATCACTGCACTGCAAGAAAGACTGGGGAACATGGCGTCGGCCGTCAGCTTTGTACTCCTGGCGCTCTGACGTCAGGGAGCATAGCTGAACAGCCGACGCCGGACCCAGACTTTGGGATTCTGGCTGACCGAGGACTGCCTGCCGGCAGGGGAGAACCCTACAGTCATGACTGCAACAGTGAAACACGATGAACATCAGGAGGGATAGCTGAAGGGTCTGTGCTGTGGCAAATCTAAAAATTCCCCCGAGTCCCTTTTTGGCCTGTGGATAAAATCCTGGCATTCCCAGTTAAAATGCTCTCAAACTATGTAGGGTTTCACCAAAAGAAAAATCCTCTGGAGGAGAAGCAGAAAGAATCGATTCCTCTGCATCTGAATACCCATAAGCAGATAAAGGCATGTCTTCATATTCAGAAACGTCAGAGTCAGACTCTTGGTCCACTGAAGCTGCTGGGGACAGGTCTCTCTTTCTCTTAGCAGGGGAAAGGCTGGCTTCCCCTAATCAACATGATCAGGTCTTCTGCCATTTTAAGCATTTGAGATTGTGGCAAGGAAGCAGGTGCTTGAGTTAGGGTAGTTGTGTTTTAGGCATAGCGCTTAACTCTTGGCTTTAGAAACTCGGTAGTTTTAGAAAGAAGTGAAGACGCGAAAGTCATCGGTTTGTCTCGAATATCGGTAATGCGAAGAACTTCCTTGGAAGCCGGTGCCTGCACAGCGGCTCTGGACCCATCCAAGGTAGACATATCCGCAGGTTCCGTAGTCAAAGCGTCTCGCGGCATACCGGACTTTGAATTGGTCTCGGCAGAGGCCTGCGCAAGCGCCTCAGAGTACCAGCAACTAGCTTAACGGAAGCGTCGGCGGCAGTTTTGGACCTGTGCGGTCTGTGTGTCTTTATCCTTACGTTTTTTTTTGGAAGATCGGTAGACGGATGGCTTACCGAAGCAATTTCAGAATACAGAGATGGACAGCGCAAGTATTTGGCAACAATAAAGGCCCGACGACATAGTTTGGGCGTTAAAGCACAAAACAGACAGCGAGGTACATCGTGGTCTGGGCCTAAACAGGTGACACAGTAAGAATGAAAATCTCGGTGTGGTATTGGCTTTCCACATGCGAGACAATGGTTAACTTTTTTCTGACGTCAGTTAGAGCAAGCAAAAAAGGATCCCCAATGGGGTACTTAGCTTTAGAAGACTTCAGGATGATTCAATTTGGAAACTAAAAACTCAGCTAGCGGCCAACAGGCATTCATGCGAACTGCTTCGGGCTCCTCGGCAAGAACGACTAATGTAATGGCGTCAGCTGCCTGTTTTTATACACCTGACGTTAGTCCTGAAGCGACAGCAACCAACGCAGAAATACTACATCTCTGGCATTCGGGCCAACTGAGAGCTACCATCAGGCAAATAACCCAAGTGCGATGACTACAACAGTGAAACATGAAGACAACCACTGATTCCTCTTGGGAGGGGGTGCTGGAAGACCAGCTACCTCTTTAAGGAGGTTCAGAAAGTCTCCACAAGAAACGTCATCAGGTAGTGATCTGGGGGATCCCCCCCTCATCAAAATCAGTGCAGTTGGTGAGAGAGTCCTGTGGGGAATCCAAGTGCCGTCTAAGTGCTCTCCTACAAGGGACTGCCTCATTTGGATGCTCCAGGGAAGTATTAGAGGAGATAATGCCCCGACAGGTTGGCTGAAGGCTTAATCAGGTAGGCTGTCCTAGTGGGACAGAAGATGGAGATTCAGGACACAAAAGAGAATGAGGCAAAGATGTCAGATCCGAAGAGGACAAAGGTGCCTGTTCTCTAGGCATAGAGAAGACCTTCACACCACCACCTCAAACGTGGAGAGCCTAAGAAAATCCCAAATTCAGCTCTCTCGGATAAAGGTGCCTGTTCTCTAGGCATAGAGAAGACCTTCACCACCACCTCAAATGTGGAGAGCCTAAGAAAATCCCAAATTCGGCTCTCTCGGATAGTTGGCCCCTACAGCACCATCAACACTCCACCAGGGGAAGAAGTGTGACCCGAGCCAACAGCGAGGTTCCAAGGGGAAGAGATGGTTACAAAAGCTTCAGAGTAGACTCCAATGCCCCTGAGCTGGCTCCTACATTTCAGCTCCAAGAATAGTACAGTTGTGTACACTTACCATAAATGTAGATGTTGGAGTGTATTCACTGTTGCAATCATCACATTTGGGTTACCTGCTTGCAGAAAACAGCTCTTATACTTTACAAAAAAAGCTTCTGGTGATTTCTCCTGTCCACCTGGTGAATCTGGGCATATTGGGGCAATGCGGCAACTGCCTCATGTACACAGACAACCCTCTCCTCCTACCACCCAACACTACAACCTGCGAGAGATGCACTTACATAGCCAAACTAGAAGCAAAGCTCTCGCTGGCCAAGATTGTGCTAGACAGTCAAAAGGAGGTTAACACCTGCACTACACCTCAAGCAACTCATAGCCCTTCAAAACTCACACCATCAACACCTACACATAAGCAACACTAAACCCACATATGTGGAAGCCCTTAATATTAACCTGCCAAAGCAACAAGGACCTCCGAAGCTGAAACGCAAACACCAGTCACAACCAAAGTGACACAGCTCACACCAGTGTGCCACCCAACAACAGCCCCTAAGGCAAGACAATGTACCTAACACTTCAGTGTGCCTGACTATAGAGTCACCAATGACTAAAGTCCCACTCACCAAGTTGAACAAAGAGAAAATTACAGTCAGCTACCTGTCGGGTGCCAGGTGCACATAACACATGCACTCAAGTTACTCCACAAGTACAAATACGACTCTGTCATTGTCCATTTTGGAGTGAATGACTTGAGACATACCTCCCTGGACTACATGAAGAGAGACATGGAAGAGCTCTTGGATCATGTGGCCCAGGTAGGTATGACCCCAACCCTGAGTAGCATCCTGCCTTCGCCCAGAATACCACCACAGTACATGGACAAAATGATTAATTTCAACAATTGGCTAAGCTTCTGGTGTCAAAGGGGATCCAGTATCTGTCTGCCTGGGAAGACATGATCGACAACCCACTATGCTTTGCCAGAGATGGTCTGCACCTGTCACCCCTGGGATTCAGGTTACTGGCTAAAGCTCTTGCCACCCCTATACTGCCTTTTTTAGGCAGGGTTCAAAAGGACAAAACCATTACCGTAACAGATACAAGCATGCAAAATCTGAAGGTAATGCTACTCAATGCTAGAAGTCTAAACCTCAAAATGCACTCTCTCGAGGCACTCCTAAAAATGGAGAACATAGATATCTGTGCAGTAACCGAGACCTGGTTCAAGGCTCCAGAGAGCACCCCTGGAATACCACGCTACAACTCTTACCACACCTTTTGGCCACAAAACCAAGGCCGAAACACTAAAGGTGGAGGAGTATCCACATTCACCAAGGATATTCACACCTCCAGGCTAGTTGCCCAACACAATGCATCTGAAATTCTCCAGGTGCAACTAACACTAGGTAAGACTGCAATCCAAATTGCAGCTTGCTACAGATCCCCCACCATGCTCCAAGATTCTCACTACACCTTTCTAAACATACTGGAAAATATTAAAATACAACCAAACACCCTAATATTGGGCGATTTCAACTACCCTGCCATTAACTGGGAAAACTACTCTGGTACCAGCTTCTTTTCCCAACGGTTCTTGGAATTCATAAATTCCAGCGCCCTGGGATCATTGTCCCACCAGGGGCTCCAATATCCTAGACATGGTCATTACCAACATGGGAGATAGATGCTCCACACCAGTGGTCACCCCCTCATTGGTCAGGTCTGACCATAAGCAATCACCCTTGACATCCGCAGCCCACCCCCAGTAAGAAAACCTTAAAAAATGTCTCCAAAGCCAACTTCATGCGACTAAAGTCAGAAGTGACAAACTTCATGACACCCATGCAGACGGGATCTGAAAGTTCGACTGCAGAATCCTACACTAAGGCACTGTACGAGCACATCCACTCGTGCATGAATCGTGCCATCCCAAATAGACCCAAGATGCTCTCCTCCAAATAAAGGAAGCCAATCTGGGGGTCCCCTGCTATAAACAACCTATACAACAGAAGGAAGAAACTGTTGCAGAAGAGAGGAAAATCCAAAAACTCCCACACCAGCTTCAGTAAGAAGCTGAGATCCCTCATAAAATCCTCAAAAGCTAGTTACGAAAATAAAATTGCCAAATATTCCAAAGACAACCACTAGGCATTCTATAGTTATGTCAAGAATCTAAATGGCAATGCTCAGATCTGCTCTGAGCTACAACAGAATGGCATTAAATATACTGATCTCAAGGATTTTGCCAATATCCTGGCAGATCGATTTAGTGCCAACTTCACCCCCTAAAAGGGCCCATCTCAATACCAAAAGATTGCCACATTCCGGTAATCACGGCCACACGGGTAGAAACCGCACTCTCCAAAAGCTAAGAATACAGTACCCATGGGACCAGATGACATCCCAGGCTGTGTACTACATGAACTACAAAATGAACTGGCACCTCACCTAAGTGTTATGTTTAATCATAGCCTCACCTCAGGCTTCATGCTCACTGAGTGGTGCACAGCTACAGTTATCCCACTCCACAAGGGAGGATTCACCTTGGATCCCGGGAACTACCACCCCATTACTCTGACGAGCCTGATCTGCAAGGGCATGGGACGCATTATCATAGAACTTATAAACAAAGACATTGGCAACCTTCAAAACACTGGACCCCACCCAGTTTGGGTTTGTGAAGGTCTGATCTTGTCTCCTGAACCTGATTAACTTCTTTGAATTGGTCTCCAGAGCTGTCCACACAGTCTATCTGGACCTCAAAGCCTTAGACACCATCCCCCAACTCTGGAATCATATATAAACTTACTAAGCTGGGCATAAATTCCTACGTCACTCGATGGGTTGCCAACTGGCTTACTGACAGAACCCAGACTGTAAAAGTAGCAGACCCCAAAGCCAGCTCCAGACAAGTGGAGTACCTCAGGGTTCAGTCCTGGGATCGCTCTTGTTTGGCATCTCCATCTCTGAAGTACAGGCCAACACTAAGGGACTAACAAAGTTCGCAGATGACTGCAAACTGGGAGTCATTATTGAATCCCCAAATGATGTGGATATTCTACAAAAGGGCCTTACAGAGACAGATGCCTGGTGCCAGAGCCATGGGCTCAAGCTTAATGCCAAGAAATGTATAGTTATAGCCTTTGGAAAAAAACATGTACCCATGAATTACCACATAGGTGGCAGTACACTAAACATCGAAAGTGTGATGAGAGACTTAGGGACACAGGTGGAAGGTGGTCTCACCTTCGATAACCACATCATCACAACAGTCAGGAAATCCTTCTATGTGGCACACCTCATCACGAAGGGCTTTTCATTCAGAAAAAAGGAGGTCATTGTACCACTGTACTCATCCCTCATTAGACCCATTAGAGAGGATAATGCCCCGTTTGGTATGTACCTCACAAGAGATCTGCAACAGCTGGAAAGGCCACAGAAATACCTCACTAAAAGAATCACAGGCCTAAATCAGATGCCATATGCTGAACGTCTAAAAAAACTCCAGCTATACTCTGTGGCATATAGTCTACTCAGAGGCGATCTCTACTTAACATACAAGGCCATGTCAAACCCTGAGCTGTTGGACATGCTCCACTTAAAAGAAATCCCAATCCCTCAGAGCCACACGCTCCTGGGATCTAAACCTTGTCATCTCAATGAACAAAATATGCTGGAGGGATAGGTTCCTGACCCAGAGACTCCCCATACATGTCAAGCAGAGCGCCTCCTTGGCCCTCTTCAAAAGGAACCTTGATGATTGGATGGGAGATAGGAAATTCACCGCGGGGATCATGTCAGTCACCCTGCTAGACAGGTGTCCAGGGAAGTAAATATTGTGGGAAGAAATATCCAGGGAACTGTTATGGCTAGGCTTGTATAGGCCCTAGGGCCGATAGCCTAGTACCAACCTATGAACCAGTAGCCCTCAGTCGGCCTAATTATCAAAGGTTTGGGTCCTGCATCGGTTGCGGTCTCATCTTCCGTGACGTCAGGTAGTCAGGAGTATAAAGCCGATGCCATTACATCAGTTTGTCATCTATATATCTATATATATATATATATATATATATATATATATATATATATATATATCTATCTATATCTATATCTATATCTATATCTATATATATATCTATATATATATCTATATATATATCTATATCTATATCTATATCTATATCTATATCTACACACACATCTATATCTATATCTATATCTATATCTATATCTATATCTATATATGGCTGGAGGGAGGGTAACCAGGACTGCAACAGTGAATACACTCTAACATCTACATTTATGGGGAGTGTACACAACTGTACTATGTTCTTAGTGTTTCACTGCTGCAGTCATCACATTTGGGTAGATTCCCAAAGCTAAGGATGGGAAGAGGCATTTAGATAGCATTAGGACCAGCTATAAGGCCCTGCAAGACTGCAGTGGCAAAGCCAGCTCTGGATATAGAGAAAATTGGTAAATGGTAATTTTTGGTGAAAATATGTACAGAACTCCAGGTAGCAGCTTCTAGGATGTCCCTGGTAGGTACAACTCTGGGAAAGGCTGTAGAGGTAGATGCACCCCTGGTTGAATGGGGTCTATGGTGCTTATAGCAGAAATTAATGCAATGGCCTATCCATTTAGAAATGGTTTGCTTTGAAATAGCCTTCCCCTCTGCTCCTGCAGCAAATCCCACCAATAGTTGTTAAGATTTCCTTCGAGGTTTAGTCCTGTCCAAGTAAAATCTAAGTTGCCTGTGTACATCTAAGGAGTGCAGGATCCTTTCCCCTTTGTTCTGTGGATCAGAAAAGAAGGTTGGCAAATGAATGGACTGATTAAGAGCCACACTGGATACCACCTTGGGCATGAAGGAGGGATTGGTCCTGATGGACACCCTGTCTGCATGAAAGATGATGAAAGGCTCCACTGCCATAAGGGCCTGCAGTTCAGATACCCTTCTTGCTGAAGTAATTGCTAAAAGGAAGGCTGCTTTCCAAGTAAGAAATTTTAAACTCTGCACTTGCAGCTGGCTCAAAAGGAGGAAGAGTGAGTTATTCCAATACAAAGTTAAGGTCCCAAGCTGGAGTTGGGGCTCTCCTGGGTGGTCTCAAGTTTATGGCCCCTCTGAGGAACTGCTTGAGCAGTGGATGAGAGAAGAGGGGTGGTTCTGTGTTGTAATGAGCTGAAATGGCTGAGGCGTGAATTCTGATGGGAGGAAAAAGAAAGGCCCTTGTGAAGCATCTCAGTTAAGTATTGAAGAATCTGAGGTAAACTGGGCGCTGCTGTGCTCATTCCCTGATTTTGGTTCCAGGCACAGAATCTTTTCCATTTTTCAGCATAAGATTTTCTAGTACTAGGCCTCCTTGCCTCCAAAATGACATCCATCACTTGTTTACTGAGGAATGGTAATGGGGAGATTAGGAAATTAGCCAGGCTGCCAGGGTCAGGGTTTGAAGCAGAGGGTGCAGAATCTGGCTCTCTTGTTGAAACAGCAGGGTAGGAGTCTGAGGCAGGTGACATTGAGCCAGCAGTGACAAACTGCACAAGTGGGGGTGCCCAGTGTTGGCGTGGCCAGTCTGGTGCAATCAGTAACGTCCTTGCTTGAGCTTTAGAAGTACTTTGGAGAGGCAGAGGAGGAAAGGCATAAACATAGATTTTTCCAGCTGAAAGACAGAGCACCCACTTTCCAAGCTTGTTTGTGGGAAGTCCTTGTGCAGAATTTGTCCAATTGATAGTTCTGGGGGGAGGCAAAACATGTCTATATCTGGGCTCCCCCATTTGTTTACAAACATGCTGAAAATCTTTGGTTCCAATTTCCACCCGGGTGGGTCCATGAGATTTCTGCTTAGTTCGTCTGCCAGTGTATTTAGTTTTCCAGGCAGGAATTGAGCCTGTAGATGCACTTGGTAGCTCAAGGCTGTGTTCCACAGAGCCATGGCTAGTCTGTAGAGGGGGTAAGAATGGGTACCCCCCTTGCTTGTTTATGTACCACATAACAGTGGTGTTGTCAGTCTTTACCATTAATTGTCCTGGAAGAGAATGCGGTCCTTGAAGGCTATCAGAGCATTCTGTACAGCTAACATTTCTTTTTGATTGATATGCAGGTGCATTTGACTTGTGTTCCATTTGCCCTGAATGCACTTCTCTGCAAGGTGAACACCCCATGCATAGTCTGATGAGTCTTGTTAGGGTTTGGGTGGCAGGGGGTAGATTGAATGGTAATCCCTTGTTTAGGTGGCAGGCCTCTGCCCACCAAAAGAACTCTAACTGTAGGCAAGGTATGATAGGGATCATTGCTTCTAGATCCTGAGAATGTTGACACCATAGGCTTTGTAGATACCATTGTAGTTTCCTCATATGCAGTCTTGCATATGGAAGTAGCAGAATGCAGAAGGCCATGAACCCCAAGGCTTGCAGTATTTGCCTTGCAGATAGCAGGGTTTTTGTGGCCATTAGTTTGAAGTAAGTTGTCAAATGAATTGGTTTCTCTGGCGTGAGGAAAGCCATCTGGGAAGTTGTGTTCTAGCTTGCTCTCAGGAATATAATTTGTTGACAGGGTAAGAGGTGTGATTTATTTTCTTTTATGGTGTACCCCAGACATGTTAGCACCTTTTGTACAAATGCCAGAGGATTCAAAAGTATGCCCTGGCTTTCTGCCTGAATTAGACAATCGTCCAGGTATGGGTATATTTCAATATTTCTTTGCCTGCAAAATGCAATGACTGGAGCTAGGCACTTTGTGAATACCCTGAGTGCAGTAGATAAGCCAAAGGGCAGTGCAAAGAACCGATAGTGCATGTAGCCTGCTTTGAAGCGTAGGTTATCTTCTGCAAGATTCCCTGATTGGGATGTGCAGGTAGGCTTCTTTTAAATCCAGTGCGGCCAACCAGGCATCTTTGCCTAGCATAGGAAGCAACTGGTGAGTTAGCATCTTGAATTTTGGAATCACCAAAAAGGTGTTTAATATGGAAAGGTCCAGGATAGCATGCCAAGAGTTGTCTTTTCTGGGTACCAGGAAAAGTCATGAGTAGAAACCTTGTCCCTTTTCCTCTTCTGGTACAGTTTATGCTTATGAGGAGAGTACTTGCTTTGGAGCCTCTGCCCACATATTTTGGGGGTAGATCTGGCCAACCGTGGTAACATGTGGAAGTGAAATCTGTATCCTTGGGAAACAAATACACCCATTTGTCCTGGGTAAGGAGTTCCCAGTTTTCTGCATGCAGAGCAATCTTTCCCCCTAAAGGAGCTGTCTGAGAAGTGCTTGGAAGTTTTAAAGTTAAGTAATTGAGACAGTTTACCATAGGGGGGAGTCTTACTACTCCCTGATTTGGAAGTGGGAGCCCCCCACTGTTTAGTCCTGTGCGTACCCTGGGAATGAAGCCTGGGTGTTCTGCTGGTTCTGGGTTTGGACTGAAGGCCTGGAAGAGGAAGGAAAGGACCAATTCTTAGAGAGCCAATGCCTACTAAATCTTGGAGGTTGTACTTGTAGGAAATCTTTAACAGTTTGCATAGATTTAGCTTTTTCCTCCATCTTTTTTAAGAACTTCTCCTTTGTTGCCAAACAAGCGGTCCTGATTTAAGAGAGCATCCAGCAATTTAGCTTTAACATAATCTGGCAAAGATTGCTCCTTAAACCAAGCATGCCTTCTAAGTACAGACCCAGTGACAGCAGCTCTGCAAGATGCCTCTAGTGAATCAAAACCACATTGCAAAGTATGCTTTCCAACCTGTTCAGCAGAATGCATTAAATCCTGTAATTCCTTATTTTCAGCACAATCAGGAATCAACATTATTTTCTGTTTAAGCAATCCAGTGATATGCTGCTGATACTTTAACATATGAAACTGGCAGTTTAAGGCGCTAATGGCCAAAGTTGCATAAGTGTATACTTTCTTACCCCATCTATCCAGCACCCTGGAGTCTCTATCAGAGGGGGTAAGATTTTTGGCAGTAGTAGCCTTAACGCCCTTGGGTCCCTGTGAAATAGTCTCAGGATCCGCAGCAGGATATTTAAAAAGGAACTTGTGAGAGTCAGGAACCCTGTAATATCCATCAGGTTTTCTGGAAGCAGGAGGCAGAGAGTCAGGGGCCAAGCTAGATTCAGCAAAGGCATCATCAACCATGCCTAGTACAGGAGGGACAGCTAAAGGCCTGTGCTGGGGCATGAGTAAGAAATCCCTAAGCCTATTTTTTTAAAATCAGAGTAATCCTGGCTTTCCCAGTGAAAGTGCTCCCTAGAAGTATGCAGGGTTTCACCAAAAGAGAAATCCTCGGGGGGGTGGGGTGGGGTGTAGCAGAGGGAATAGAGTCCTCTGCATCAGAATCCTCATAGGTAGACAAGGGTAAATCCTGGTCATCAGCGGAAACTTCAGAATCCTGGTCAGAAGTATCATAAGCAAATTCAGTCCTAGCTCTCTTAAAGGAGGAAAGGGAGGCTTCCCCTGATTAAAGTAATAAGGTCTTCAGCCATTCTTATCAGTATTTTAGGCATAGAGGCCTGACCATGCAGTCAGAGCGTCAGTTTTTTAGGCATTGTTCGAGTTTTAGGCCTTGAAGAACATGGCAGTTTAATATGCAGTCAGCAGGCCTGAATACACCCTCAGAAGCCGGTGCCTGCACAGCAGCTGTGGACCCATCCAAGATAGAAATATCCGCAGGTTCCACAGTTGAAGCATCTCGCGGCATACCGGACTCCAAATGGGTCTCAGTAGAGGCCTGCGCATCTGAAGTAGCGGGTATCAAGGGCTGCGAAAGCGCCCGAGTACCGAACTGGTGACTGGCTTAGGAGAAGCGTCGTCAGCAGCTTTGGACCTAGGCGGCCTGTCGGTCTTTATCTTTGCGTTTTTTCAGAATGTCGGTAGTTGGATGGCTTACCAAAGACACATCAGGATAATTGAACAGAGTACCAAAATATTTAGAAGAGTAAATATACCTATGACGAACAGTCCGTTGCTTAAATAAGGAACAAAACTGACAGAGGTACGTCGTGGTCAGGGCCTAGGCAAGGAATACAGTACAAATGAAAATCTTTAGCAAACAGACCAATGTAGACCACCACAATCCTTCGATAAAACACTAATTTAATATGACAAGGCAAAATTCAACAAGCAGTTTTTTAACACAGATAAGCGCATTCGGGCTCTGCCCTTCTTCAGATGAAATAAAAACAATCTTAGTCACATTTAAATACCTAATTAGGTTTTATCGAAGGATTGTGGTGGTCTACATTGGTCTGTTTGCTAAAGATTTTTTTGTACTCTGTGGACCTTCAGTCAGTTTTCTCAATTTGTTTTCTTTGCAAATGAAAATCTTTGTGAGGCATTTGCTTTCCACAAGAAATACAATTGACTTTTACTGACAATGGTTTAGAGCAAGAAAAAAAGTTTCCACAACGGCGTACTTGGCTTTAGTTGAAGACTTCGGTTCTGAAACTCGAAGACGAAATTTTCCGGAGTTGGCCGACCGGCACGAAAGACTGATGTAATGGCATCGGCTGCATGTACGCTTTATACCCCTGACTACCTGACATCACAGAAGATGAGACAGCAACCGAAGCAGGACCCAAGACTTTGATAATCAGGCCGACTGAGGGCAACTGCAAGCAGATAACCCAAATGTGATGACTGCAAGAGTGAAACAAGAAGAACATCTTCCAGCTCCAAGATTTTTGGTGCTGGTCAACTCGAAGAAACAAGAATCTCTGGATCTGAAGGCAGCACGCCCAAGGATTTCAGATAAAACAGCTCCAAAATGGAAAGATGGATCTGAGAAGGATAAATCAAGGGTAGTGTGGTATGAGGTAGGCTTGGGCTTAAAGGACTCCCCATCTGTGTGTGTCCTGAGGAATTTCCTTCTACTATCCACATATGCTTCGGATAGGCTCCTGGAGGATCGAAGAGACAAGGCCGTAGAATGGGTTCTAGAGCACCTTCTAGGTGACTGCTCAAGAAAAGAGAGGGAATCCAGGAAGAAATAGGCTCAAACGTCAAAGTGGGAGTACAGATCCGAAGGGGATATTCCAGTCTTGAGTCTCAGATCTGGTAATGACTGATCCATCTTCAAAACCTTGGCTGGATGTGACAATGATGGAGTCAAGGCTGAAGTAGAAGGGCGATCAGGAACATTTTACGATTTCAGACTTCTTGGGGGGTTAAGCTCCAGCAACTGAAGACGACTTAGAAGGAAGAAGGCCTCTCAGTATTGGTTTGTTCTTCCTAGTGATAACAGCCCGAGAATTGAATCTAGCATAGATATCACAATCCATGTGTAAGTGTGCAGGGGACCAAACAGTATGAACATCCCCTGTGGGCATCGGATTTTGGGATCTTATGCCCACAGGAAACACTTTTTGGAACCCAAATGTTTTTTCAGACAATTGGAAAAAAAAACAAAGAATTTAAAAAAAACACTACTATAAGAAAGCGAGAAGATTGGAAAAAATTACCAACTATGGAAGGAAAGATACAAAAAGGCAGTTAGAAATGAAGTCCTAAAAAGAGAAAAAATATATCAGGTTAACAAGGGAGGTATTACAGGAAAAAAAAAAATCAGATATATAAAAGCCTAATACTCAATTCACGAGAAAAAAAAAAAAGTAAAAAATATGCCAAATGCTCAACAGTTTGTAATGTCAGTTTGCAATGAGAAACAAGATCTGAGGTATGCTAGGTTGGTGGGGCATTATGGATAAAGGGAAGAGCTCGAGAGTGCTAGGATCCTATGTTCTAGAAGAAGTGGCAGAGTCAGATCAGAATCTCAGATCTGAACCCATCAGTTGAGGAATGAATGGAAAGGATATCAGACCAGACCATTCTGACTCCAGGTTACTAATTCTACTGCAAAAACTGGAATTTAGCAACCTGAAGAATGTGGAAAGTTGGAGGCACCATATTGCTGCCAGTGTACTAGCTTCACAGATCCAAGGTAAAAGCAAGTATCAAAACAAAAGCATCCAATTTAAAAACAAACAACACACACTGAAAATAAGAATCACCATCAGAAGAGGGTCTGCAATAGTGCTCCAAAACTGAAGCCTGGATATTGGGCTCATGACAGCACATTGCTAAGGGCAGCCCTAAACAAGTATGCCCTTAATCTGGAAGCATAGATAAGCTTATAAATGTTTCAAAAAGGAAAGAAAGGACTAGCTTACACTCACACACAGTAAAAAAAAAAAGTACTGACCATCCTCAAGACATAGGAAGACTGATCGTCACACCCTATTCAAGACGTGACCTGGGCCAAACAAGTGCAACAGAAACCCATTCATTTCAGATACTACACACAGCTTACCTACCATATCATACAAAAGCTTCTGGAATCTCAGGATCACAATCTACCCTTACCACTCTATTGCTAGCTTGTTAGCACAAGGCAGTGCACAAACAGACTCATGCTTACAGACAACCATTAATTTCTATCACATACACAAGCTTCATTTGAGAGATGTAAATACCTGTACTAGAATGGAAGGCTTGCCTCTCAAAACACTCATCGCCCACATCAGTCACACACCAGCAAGCCACTCAAAGACTAAACCTGTGTGTGTTGTGATGCTTGAGAATGAACTCTCACCCCTAAACATCAAAGGCTTACAAACCATCAGCCCAGCTGACAAATTATTCCTCATCAGCTTAACACTACTGAGACACAGTTCCATTCAACAAACACTGCAAAAATGGGTCACCAAATTGGCACACCATAGACCCTTCTCCGGCCTGCCACTAAACTTGAAAATACCAGTCACACATGACTGTCATGAAATACACCTTAATAGACCATTCAACAAGTCAGAGACAGGTGACTGAGTGAGCTCTCCAATGCCAGGATACGAAAGGTTACTAGAGCAGAAGTCTCTTCACCCCATGTAAACATAAAATAGTCACTGCCCATGGGATTATTCAAAGAGTAAACGTGTAGATCTCTGAATATGCACACAAAACTGGTAAACTAGTCTTCAGTAGCGGGTGCTTTTCAATGAAAATGATGCCACAACATAAAAATGTTCAACTACTGCCCAAGTTATTTGTTACGGGGGGGGGGTCTAGTTTGCATCAGCCTGTAAGGAGATGGAATGCAATCCTACCAGTTTTATCAAGGAAGGATATACCTCTCATCTTTTATACTGACCAAAACTTTCTCCACAACCCCCCTTCAGTGCCCTTTTTAGGAAATGTCAGTCTGAAAAATCTTCCATTCTAGCCAAACTTAAATCACAACTAAGTGGCAGTGCTCACCTCAAGAACAAAAATCAAATCTACTAAAGCCAAGCACAAACTGAAAACCTCCTCCTTCATCAAACAAAATCATATGCCTTTTTCAGCTATGTCACATACAATACCCAGTACTGCATGGAGTTGGTATGCACTACCCAGATGACTGCAACATGCGTGAAGCTAAGCTTAGCTCACACTACTTCCCCCACTTTATCACTTGCATTTCATCACATATGCATCATACCCAAAAGATCAGCAATGATCCTGAGCAAATCAAAACACAGAGGCAAAATACTCAACCTTCTATGGGCTCTGATAATATGCCAGAGTTTTTTTGTTGTGGAATGAAGTACTATCGCCCTAACCCACTCTGGACTGCTCAAACACAGCCTCCTTCATGCTTTGCACTGGAGATTTGTTTTTTTTCTCCTTCTCATGGATGGCCCCACCATTGATCCTGGCAACTACAGACGGTCAAGTCTTACAAGCATTAACTGTAAAGTAATGAAACATTATGGAACTCAAAAAGATACTGGCAGCTTACAATCCCTCAACTGAAATCAGTTCAGGTTTAAGAATGGAAGCTCCTGCCTGCTTACCCTACTCAATTTTCTAAAGATGTTCTCTCTACTTCTCCTTACATCATTAAAAAGAAACGCAATGCTCCCTTTGGCACAAACATGTCCCAATTGCATGACCCAGCATTTCCTCAACATATCAATGGCCCAGAGATACACAAAAATGCCTTAAAGTTCCACATCTCTTTCAAATGGGCTCCTCAGAGATGTGCTCTATTTATCCTACAAGGCCCCCTCTTAAGAGCAGACTCTTCATATTAAGCAAAGTAGTTCCCCAACCCACTTCTGAAACAACCTAGACAAATGTAGACATAACAGTAAGCATATGAGGTACCCTCCAAAAAAAAATCCCTTAAAGAAAGGTAGCAAACAGTGGGAACTGACCTACTCAAATCAACTGCAGAGTAACAGCTTAGGTGTCTCCAAGGATCCTTTGTACCTATGGATTTTAACATGCAGCAGGAACCCTCTAGGTCCAAACAGCACAGTCAAATTTTCTCTAAACATAAGATGTGTAGCCACCCGGCAATGTAAGCCTTGGCTTGAGATGACTGTCACACTGTTGAAGTGACACCCCGACCCCATATGCAAAAATGGGAAAAAGGGGTTCAGGATGGATGGATAAGATGGAGTACCACATGAAACTCCTGACATGCTGGAGAAAGACTGCAATCAACAAGATCCAAAAATGACCAAACACTTCATGAACAGTCCATTTTTAAAGGAAGCACACTGTCTCTGCTTAGACATAATGCTATGTGGGAATAAAAGATTGCTCTGGCTACAGATAAAGTATAAATGAGAAAAGCAAAGGACCCTCAATAAAAGATGGAAATAGGCAAAGCAGGACAACTCCTAAGTACTGAACAGAAACTGGATACCCAATGACTGAATTTTTCAGTGAAGGGATTCCCGTGCTGTCTGGCAGTCCAAGCAGCCAGCAGACCTGAAGGGCTGTAGAAAAGACTTGTGGTGAACACTCATCACATCACTATCAGATGGCTGAAGGGATCCAGAAACAGTTGAGCCCTTACTGAGCTTATATGACTCCCAAATACCTTTTCAGTGTCTACCAGTGCCAATCTTCCTTTCCTCTCATTTTACCATTGTAACTACTGCTGCCAGTGTGTGTTGAAATCAGATGACATTCATTTCTGAAACACAGCAATGGATCACTTCAAAAAGTGAACTTGCAATTGATAAGGTCAATGATGCAAGGTTCCATGCAGTGTCCATCATAGTGGCAAAAAATGCCTTCACAAATTAGAAGTGCGAAGAAGCCATAAACAACTTGTAGGAAGAACCAAACTAAATGGTAATCAGATAAAAAGCAAGCTTCTTAAAATTTTAAGCTTTTAATCTAACAGACATTTTCACATTAATCAGCTTATCTTCTGTTCATCTAAAGGAATTGTCTATGTGTTGCTTTTTCAGTAACTGCTACTGCTGAACTTGACTAAATTTCAGAAATAGGCACTACACAGACATACTAAAAATTAAAGGCCAAAATGGTGGTGTATCTCGGAATCTGTCACAACTAGCCACCTTCAAACCACATAATTCCTACAGCCTCAACTCCACATTAGTCATTTTTGGTCTACTTCTAACAAAAAACACATGCTGCACTACATATATACAGACTGCTCCACCCCAACACAAAAGATTATTTCAAATAGCCAACATATTCTTTTGACATCTGCAATCAAATATATAGATGTATCAAATAACTTTCCTCATTCAGCTTGATATGTGACTTAACAGAAAAATATTTTAAGTTTACAGCATTTTTCAGACTTGCTTGTGCCTTCCCTGAACAGGCCCAGGCATTCCTATAAGAAGTTCTGCAGGGACCAAGACAGTGATGCATAACTTTTAAAAGGAACAAGCAATGTTGATTTTTTTAAGTTCCTGTATACCAACAGGTCTGAAAATACATCCAATGCTAAAACTAGATGGTTTCCTAAAAAAAAAAAAAAAATCACCTGCATTCACTAATGTTGTAGCACCTCCCCCTCTATACATTTCATCCACTTTTCCCCCTTCTTCATTCTTCGATCCCTAGTCATTCTTTCCACCTTCACCAGATCTACCTTCCTTTCCACATTTAATCTTCTTTTATATCCCTACATTTAATCTTCTTTTATATACCTACATTTAAATTTAATCTCCAACTTTCCACTACTAATTTAAATACTAACTCAGGTCATGCTTAACTCTAGTTTTAAACCGCATATACTATATCCTTACTGTTCTATTTATTTATGTATTATTTATTTATTTAAGTTTGATTACCGGGGAAGTCCACTGGGCTATTGGGCCCGTTTTCAGTGGAGGCCCGGGGAGAAAAGCTCCAAAACAAATCAATACATTTATATATGCAGATTACAAAAATAATTTCAAAGTACATGCTAATCCATGTTCAAATTCTGAATTACAATGATAATTCCAGTAAACAAGTAAAGTCCAAGTCACTCTAGTTTTGAGAGAAAGGCAATACTTGGGATGATACTTTTTTTTTTTTTGTGCTGTTCACTAAGCATAGTGCATTACAGAAAGGAGAACGGGTGCAGAATAGAAGGAGGTTAGTCTGGGGCAAATGGAGTAGAAAGTTAAGGTATTAAAGGCAGAGGAGTGCAGTTGCAAATTCTGTTATGAAAGAGGTAGGAATGAAGCAGAGTTTTGAAGTTGCTTAGGTTGGTATTGGTCCTAAGTGACAAGGGCAGGGCATTCCATTTCTTAGCAAGTGTAAAGGATGAGAGAAGCTGGCCAGCAGGGCGTTGGGGTTTTTGAACTGTGATCAGGTTGTGTTGTGAAGATCTAAGTGGTCGAGAGGGGGTATAAGGGAGCAGGATATTTGTAAGGGCTGGGCAGTTTGAAGGGTATAGTAGTAGCTTGAAGGCTGTGGTGAGTTGGAGGAGGTTAAGTTGATTAGGAAGTTCAAATTTCTTTGTCCCTCCTCAAATCATCCTTAGTGCACTGCTACCCAGTGTTCCATGTCAGATCTACCAGCAATTACAAACTTCCCCAGACTTGCTGCATGATCTACTGGGGCAGATTGCAAAACCTAAGGGCAGAATGGGGGAGGGTCTCCGCTGTACACACACAGTTTGGGGAAAGGAATGTTTTAAGGGTCTATAAGTTCGAAGTCTGAAAACTTCAAATCTCATATGGTAGACACCATATGAGCGAAGTTTTCAAACATCGAGCTTAAAATGTAAACAAAGTAAAAAAAAAAAAAAACTACCTGAACGCTCTATGCAGGGGGGCAAGCCCCCCTGCACCCCCCACACCCCCCGCTACTTAAATATACCAACCCCCGAGCTCGCACTACACTGAAGTGAAGAGAAGAATTCCCTACGGCAAACACCGTTGAAATGTTCGAAAGCTTCGCTCATATGTGATTCGAAGTTTTCAGACTTCGAACATTTACTATAGAACCATGTTTTAATGTCCTACCCACTTTCCTCACCCCTACATTCGCCAACCTCGTCTGACAACTCTCAGTGGACCACAACTCCCCTTAGGGAGAGTTCATTTGTAAATGCCCTCTCTCCAACCCTCCACCAATGCCTCAGATTCCACAGATGTTAACTGAACCTGGGTCACCTGGGCAATAGTTTGGGCTCTTTCTTTACATCATGGCACTTGCTATTCTATTTTTGTTGCCAACACTGCACCTACTTAATCCTTGTTATAAAATCCTATAGTTATTTCTTTCATAATTTTTGAATTGCATAAAACTTTATCATGTATTGCATATGAAACTTTTGCATTTGTACATATATGTATATACTGTGTACATTGTGGCTTATTTTCTTGGAGCTTTCCTCCCAGACCTCCACTGAAAAGGGGATTTACCCCAGTCGGACTACCCCAGTCACCAAATAGAAAATTAAATAAATTTCTCCACTTTCTAAATTACACAAAGAGCAACTGCTCATTGCTTTTGGTTCTCAAGCTTTAAGCCTAAAGATTTCCTGCGTAAACTCGGTACCTAGTAATGGAAAAATACTAGACTTGCTGACAAAAGCAGCGAAATTCTTACTTAAGCTGTAGCAAGGCATATGAGACAGTACTGCATACTCTCGAAAGGAAATCAGAATGGGTCCTAGGGTTATCAACACCCACCACACAACCTGGTACTGCAATAAACTGGAGTCCATTCAAATGAAGGTTGGCTAGCAATGAGTTACCAGGTCATTACAAGATCCAGTATTTTTCAATACCTTTGTATGAAGCAGAAGTCAGCTGTGTTTCCCAGAGGAACAAAGCTTTGATTTCAACCTAGGATGACTACAAAACTCTAAAACAGGTGATGAAAGATACGGGAAAAGGACCGTCTGCTCACCCTTTTTATGGGGGGTAATCCTGACCTGTTGCCCATAGAAACCAGACATGGACACTGGCATAGCAGGGCATGTGTGTGGATAAGGTCTTAGAGGAATACACCACCACAAAACGAGGGCTACCCCTTGCAACATCCAAACAGCACACCCACAACTACAAATGCGCACGCCTAGAAGTTGTATTTTCCAACTCAACCTAGGTATGACACCTTTCTCTAGGTCTACTCCCTACCTCATAAGGGGCATCCACATCCCACACACAAAAATGCTGTTCTCATCTGGACATTCAAGACTACCGTGGCAAAAGGGCATATTCAGGGTGCATTCCTACACAGTGACCAGTGGGAAGACAGAACAAGACATACAGGAATGTTTGGAGACTGTGGTGAACAGAACCAATAGGAAAGCAGGGAAAATTCTTACTTAAGCTGTAGCCAACAAGACCCCCTACTGATCAAAAAGAAAATATTTTTATTGTTAAGCAGTGCAAAAGGTCTCAAATGACAAAATGAAGCCTTTCTGTAAACAGCATAATAAAGAATTTGGGGAGAACTGGAACACATGCAAATGAGCAAAAATAAGCCTACAATAAAATACGCACTAAGATATGCAATACACGTGCTGTGAAAACTGTGACAATAAGAAAAATATATAAAATTCCTTTTTAATATAAAAAGGGAAGTTCTAAATACTTTATCCAAGACACAGGCAATGAGGAAATTCAAAAGACAGCAACAAAAATCAGACAGATATGTAAATGTGTATAACATACTAGTGCATCGAGTGCTGTGATTAATACTTTATATTTAGAGAAAAAACTTGCACCTTCTGACACTTTTAAGCTACAATCTCACACTACAGCACCCAACAAAGAACAGCATGCAAAGCATTTTCAAAGCTTTAAAAGGTTGCAATGCATTTCACTGCCAAATAAAAAATTGTGGCAGAGTAAAGTGTCTAAGCTTATAAAACCATTTGGTCATCACAGACAGACTTAGCATAGCCACAAAGTGGACGGAAGCAATGTGTTTCAACTTTCAAGGTACTAAAGCACTTTGTGCGCTTACATTTCTTTCTGCAACTAGTAATACAATGAAAACAGCTGGAGCTCTATGCACTACAAGCAACTGTAATCTGATGTCCAAAACATGGATGTACTTGCAGTATGCAAGGACATCCAAGTTGAAGTGCGACATAAATCCAGCCATCAGTACCTTCATGAGGTAGACAAGTTTTCCACAAAATCTCACCAAGACAAAACTGATATATAGACTGTATTTTATATAGCATATACCATGGACAAAAGTAGGTTAAACATTTAAAAAGACAGCCGAGGGCAAGACCCAGGATAAAAAAGTGCCCAATCCTGGTAGGCACACTGGTGCCAGGATTGGAAGAAATGACAGTGTAAAATCTAAGACATGGAAACATTCCTACAAAGGGGCTAGGCCAGGCCCAAGGGGTAGGATGGCCCCCTGTTGTAGACGGTAGTAGTAGTCCACATATATCGCAAAAACGGATGAGTGGATGACTGCAGATAAATTGCGTACTGTTACTATTATGCAAGAAGCCCAGAATTTCCAGAAATCAGACATACAAAAAAGATGGGGAGAAAAATTGAGGAAATAAAGATCCTTACCCAATAAAAACTGTTAGAAGCCTCAATTAAAAATGTGCGTACACTAACACAACAGATTCATGAAAAACCTTATCTAGAACAAGAAACCTCAGGCAGTTTGGAAAAAGAAGTGACTGAGGAATTACAAAAAATCCAGAGATTTTTGAAAGGTATAAAAAGAAATATGGACATGGGACAGAGAGATCTGATATGATGCAATCTTTTTGCAAAGGAAGAAGCCAAATTAATCAATACAAAAAAGCAGCCCCAAAGAAGTTTGAAGATAAATATAGGCAAAGGCATCTAGATATGGAAAATTTCACAATACAGAAAACACAAGATCACAAAGAGGGGACAGAACGGAAGATTAGTACAGTAGAAGTTGAAGTTATCTAATACAAGCAAAGTGAAGGATTTATTGTAGAAAGTTTAACACAGATTATACCACAGCATGATGGAACAAGTAGTCCCCCAAGTGAGGAGGAGGAGACATCTGAAGAAATATGGCCATAGGAAAGAAAAATCGTTTTAATATGGTGCAATATTTATACAAAGGAAAAAGCAAAACTAATTAATACAAAAAGAGTAGCACCAAAGATATTTGAAGTGAAATACAAGCAAAGGCATCTGTATATGAAACATTTTGCAATAGAAAAAAAATAAAGAAAGAAAAAAAAAAAGAGAGGAAAAGTAGAAGAGAGGATTAGTACTGGAGAAATTAAAGAAATAGAAAGTGAGGTTATGGATTACCTACAAAGTGAAGGATTATGTGTAGAAAATCTAAACTCTGATATTTATTTATTTTCAGTTTGATTACCGGGGAAGTCCACTGGGCCAAGAAGTGCCCATTTTCAGTGGAGGCCCGGGGAGAAAAGCTCCATAAGCAATACAATACAATAAAGGTTACATAATGTTAAAGGTAAAATACATACAGTCAGGAAATGCAAATGCATAAATGTACATCATAAGACAGTGCAATACAGATTTTTTTTTTTATATCACAGCAGGATACAGCAATGGATCCCCAAAATATGGAGGAACAGTGGAACAAGAAACATTTGCTCAATTGCCATAGAAAGATACTTTGGAGCCTTCCACAGGAAACCAGTACAAAAGTTCAGTTGGAGTTGCACAGCAAGGGAAGGAACAGGAAACTGCGTCAACTCTGACGCAGACAACGTTGTGGAGTGATAGGCCAGTGATTTCCTATATGAAAGAGCATTGGATGAAACCGAAGAAAATGAGACACGAAGATGCTCTGGAACTTTCTACAGAATGCCAGCAGGAAAACAAGAACAAAGAATGTGCCCTCAGTTTAGAAGAAATGATCTAAGAGGAGAGTTGCTTGATTTAACAGAGATGAACAGACATATTAAGATCAATGAAGGAATAGACTACAGAAAGTCAATAAAACCCCAAAAGTTATAAGTTTGATAAACGTTTTCAGGAATTCATAAATTCTAATGCCTTGGATCAACTAATACACACCCCCACCAGGGGCAGCAATACCCTAGACCTGGTCATTACCAACATGGGGAACCGGTGTTCCACACCAGAGGTCAATTCCTCGTTGGCCAGATCAGACTACAAGCAAATCACCCTAGACATCCACATCCCAGCCCCACCCCCGACCCCCCCATTAGGGAAACCACTGTAAAAAATTTCTCCAAAGCCAACTTCACACTTAAGACAGAAGTGGCAAACTTCACAACACCCATGCTGATGGACAGTAGAGATATGACTGCTGAATCCTATACAATTGCACTTTATAAGCAGTTACACGAGTACATGGATCGTGCAATCCCTAATAGAACCAAGATGCTATCCTCCAAAAAAAGGAAGCCAATCTGGTGGTCCCCTGCTAAACTCTACAACAGAAGAAAGAAACTGTTGCAAGAGAGAGTAAAATCCCATGATTGGAGGAACTCTGTGGTTAGCCTCAGTAAGAAGCTGAGATCCCTCATAAAATCCTACAAAAGCTAGTTACAAAAACAAAGTCGCCACCAATTATAAAGACAACCACAAAGCATGTTATAGCTATGTCAAGAATCTCAATGGAAACATTCAGATCTGCTCTGAGTTACAGCACAAAGGCACTAAATATACAGAACCAACTGATATTGCCATCTCTATACCGGAAGAATGCAAAGTACCTGTAATCACGGCTGCACAGGTAAAAAAACAACCTATCCAAAACCAAGAACACAGCATCCATGGGACCGGACAACATCCCAGGCTGCGTTCTACATGAACTATAGAACTAACTGGCACCCCACCTAAGTACCACGTTCAATCATAGCCTCACCTCAGGCTTGGTGCCCACTGAATGGCGCACAGCAATGGTCATCCCACTCCACAAAGGGGGAGCCGATACGGACCCCGGAATCTACCGCCCCATTAGCCTGACGAACCTGGTCTGCAAGACTATGGAGGGTATCATCATGGAACTTATAAACAATGACATTGTTAATCTCCAAACTCTGGACCCTACCAAGTTCGGGTATGTAAAAGGCAGAACACGTCTCCTAAACCTGATAGACTTCTTTGAAGCGGTCACCAAAGCTGTAGATGAGGGTAAGGTGGTACACACAGCCGATTTAGATCTCGCCAAGGTTTTTGACACCATCCCCCACTCTAGAATTATAGACAAAAATCACTAAACTAGGTATAAATCCCTATGTCACAAGATGGGTTGCCAACTGGCTCACTGAACAAACCCACACTGTGAAAGTCGCAGACTCTAAATCCAACTTCAGACCAGTGACAAGTGGAGTACCACAGGGTTCAGTCCTAGGTCCTCTCCTGTTTGGTATCTACTTCTCTGAAGTACAGGCTAACACAGAAGGTCAAGTCTCCTAACGATATGGAAATCCTACAAAACGGCCTCAATGAAACGGATGCCTTGTGTCAAAGCCATGGCCTCAAGCTCAATGCCAAAAAGTGCATGGTCACCCCTTTTGGTAAAAACTCTGTACCCATGAACTACCACATAGGCGTAGTCTACTTAACACCGAAAGTGTGATAAGAGACCTTGGGACACAGGTGGACAGTAGTCTCTCCTTTGATAATCACATCGCCACAGTAGTCAAGAAATCCTTCTACGTGGCACACATCACAAAAGGTTTCTCATCCAAGGAAAAAAAGAGGTTATTGTTCCCCTCTACTAAATCACTCAGACCCATTATAGAGTACAATGCCCCTTTTGGTATGTACCTCACAAGACATCTACAACAACTGGAAAGGCCACAGAAATACCTCACAAAGAGGATTACTGGCCTCAAACAGATGCCCTACACAGACAGACAGTCTCAAAAAACTCTAGCTTTACTCTGTCGCATTTCGCCTCCTCAGAGGCAATCTCTGTCCAACATACAAAGCTATGTCAAAACCAGAGCTGTTGAACACACTCCATGTAAAGAAATCCCAATCACTCTACGCTACACGCTCTAGGGACCTAAACCTTGTCACCACAATAAACAACATGCTGGAGGGATAGATTCCTGTCTCAGAGACTTCCCATACTCTGGAACAAACTACCTATATCTATATCAAACAAAGCTCCTCATTAGCACTAAGAAAAATCTAGATGATTGGATGGGAAATAGGAAATTCACCCCGGGGATCACTTCTGTGGCTCTTCTTGACAGGGGCACAGGAAAATAATTTTCTTGGGAGGCAAAAACCAGGGTACCATTTGGCTAGGCTTGTACAGGCCCCTAGGGGCAATAGACTTGTACCTACCTATGAGCAGATAAACACAGTAATTAGGACTGTTCAAAGAGATCCATGTGATATTACAGGATATATTACCGTGCAGCTAAATTAACAGATAAAGTCTTACTAAAAAAACAGGGCAGTAAAGGGAGAAATCAAAAGCCATCATGCAAGTATTGAACAGAGAAAAGTATAAAGCAATTAAGACAAGAAGTGTCACTGTTAGAATATAGAAGAGGGAACAGATCAACAAAAATGTTCAAAGACCGACGTGATAAAAGCAATGCGCAGTATCAGAAAAGATCAGGCTCTATTGTGCACCATCACAAATAATAAATTACAAACTTCAACACAGACAGAAAAACTTGGAAAATATGCAGATAAGTATACAGGAAAAAAAGTACCAAATCAAGCAATTTATTGACGATGACAAAAAAAAAAAAGTTCTAGAGAGAACTACGAAACAAGGCAAAAGGAACTGAAATGCCACCAAAAGAAGAACTAGATAGATCCTGTGGAACATAAAAACGCTAAATGATAGAAGTAGTTAAAAGAAAAAAGTTCAAATGTACAGCATATAAAACGGGATGAAGTAATGGCCAGAGAGATTGAAACAAAGTTAAGAAAAGCTCCTAAATGGAAAATCCCAAGCCCGATGCAGTACCTAGCTACTGACTAAAAGTATTAACATATTTTCATGAAGATCTAGCCATAAGCAATAACCATTTATATGCATAACCAGGTTGGGGTTAACGACAATTCCTACTTAAGAGCGAGCCTGCAAGCTATCCTAAAAACTATAGACCAGTAACGTGCCTTCTGACGACATAAAATCTATAAACTGGAACTGATGCAGACAAGAGTTTATAGAAACGTAATCATGGCAAGAGAACTACAGGGTAACGAAAGAAAGTCATATGGAACAAAGGACCATTTATTGTTATTATGTTAAAGTCATAATGGAAAACTATGGGAAGAATCTAAGTATGGCATGAGCAGACTACAAAAGCGCATTTGACAGTATCCCACATTCATGGATAAAAAGAGAGTGCTTAAAAATGTATAAAGATACACCCTACACTGACAGATCACATTACAGCAACCATGAAACCGTGGCAGACCACTTTGGAGTTAAGCCATGATAAAGTTATTACCCGAGTGATAAAAAAATCAATGGGGGATATGCCAGGGTGATAGTCACCACTGCGCTTTTGTCTTGCCCTTAACCCATTACGCTGTCTACTTAACAAATTAGGTAATGGCTACAATTTGGCTCCCATAAAACAAAGCGTAAAGACTTGGTAGATGATTTAAAACTGCATAGTTCATCAGACGAGGAACAGAAAGCACAACTGCAAGGGATCGAAATTTTTCAGATGATGTAAGAAGGTCATTTGGTCTTGATAAACCTGCAAAAGCAACCTTTAAAGCAGGAAAGCTACAGCACCAAGAAAACATCAGCTTGGGACAGGAATGTGGCATAAAAGAAAGAATTTGAGCAAGACTGTATATAAATATTTGGGAACTGATAAAGGATCAACAATAGAACATAAAAAAATGTGAATAAATAAAACTTAGTAAGGAATATTTTAGAAAACTAATTAATACTGAAAACAGCATTGACATCTAGAACAAAGTCCAAGATATAAACCATACAGTTGTGGAGTGATTGACTGGCCCCAAAAGGTGCTGGATCCGTTGGACAGGAAAACAAGAAGGATGCTTCACTCTTACCAAATGATTTTTTTTTTTTTTTTTTTTTTTTTAATATATAAATCCATGTACACCAAGATTATACATTTCCTTTTCTGAAGGAGGTGTGGGCCTCCTCAAAATTGATTACATGTGCAAATCTGCAATTGCAGATATGCATACATATCTGCTGGCCTCACAAAACCCAAATGTAGTGAACGTTTTAAAACATAAGGAGAGCAAGTCTGAGATGGCTCCCTGGGTTAGTTTAGCAGGAGCATGTTGGTGTCAAGCAGGAATGGAAGTCAAACCAGAAGTAGATAAATCAGGCAGCAACAAACAAAGGAATACAAGTTGAAGGATCAGATAAGAAGACAATAAATGTGGAAAATTCATATAGTTACAACTATAGAAAACTCTTGGAACAACCTCATGTTGATCGGGATCAAAAGCAGGAATGGTTAAGGAGAGGCAAATTCAAACCAAAAGACAAAAGGTTAATACTGGTGGCCCAAGACTGTAAACCAACTGCATGTAGTCCCACTATGTCCACTGAACACGTACAAGAAACAGACCAATGTAGGTTTTGTACAAAAGAATTGGAAAGTCCCACATTTTGTTGCTGGTTGTGATATATTAATGGTAGGACCACCGTATACTGAAAGGCATAATAATGTGGTAAGAGTGCTGCATTGGGGATTGTGCAAATGTTACAATACTGAAGTAGCTGAAAAACACCGGAGACATGAGCCAAAAAGCATTACAGAAAATGAAATGCATAACACATGGGATCACTCATTACCAACAGTTCAAAAAATAAGTGCAAGAAAACAGGATACAGTAGTTCATGAAAAGACAAAAGTAGCAGTAATCACTGAAATTGCTACACCCAGTGACTACAAGGTCTTATGTACAGACAAGACACACAGACATATAAATACCAGAATTTGCAGGCAGAAATTATGGCAACGTCGAAGACAGATACCCAGACAGTTCCAACAATAGTAGGAGTAAAGGGTCTTATAAAACCGACTTTACGGTCATACTTAAGATGTTACAGATACATGTAACCCTGTATGAATTGCAGGAGTCATTACTGGGCACCACTTCTGGCTAACATCAAAGATTAAAACACTAATTTCATGAACTTTAATCATACTGATTTAGGAATGGTGTCCATTCCCATCATGGTATTAGAAACCCAAGAGACTTGGAGAAAATTAATTTAAAAAAAAGGGTGTTCAGCTCTGAAAATCTGGCCATCTGACTTGGTCAGTGACAGACATTCCCCACTTTTTTATAGAAAGAAATTGCTTGTCTTTCTTAATGTCTTTGTACAACGTCACTTCAGTAAACAAGGACCACCATCAATGTACTTGTACTGTGCAAGTGTAAGAATGCATCAGTGTAGGAGAAGCAAAAGAAAATCTCCATTGCAGTTTTGCTATCTTTTTTGTTTAAAAAGCTAAGATTTTACAAGGGACAACAGAAAAACACAAGGGAAAATCAGGTATGTTTCCGTTTTTTTAGTTTTGCAAAATGTTTTATTTTTGTACTTGCGTAGTTGCATATTATCGCAACCAGATTTTTCACGCCACTACCAGTTGCTTCCCGATCATGAAATCAGTTAATTAATGTTAAAATGTCATATAGTTTGTTTTCTTTACCAGGACAGTTTCTTTCCTGCAGTGTTATCCATAAAACGTTAAAACGTTGTATTACTAAATGTTAAGGCACTTTACTGACAGCATGTCACTTATTTTCGTTCACAACAGACTTTTTAAAGGTGAGCAGCGCAGTAAAGTAGTCTCAGCAACAGCTCAAGACAATTAACTTTCTGTTGTACATGGATTTGCAAGGGCCAGGAATGTAATGTCTGTGTGAAACTATGACTGTTAAGCTGAAAAGGGTCGGATGAAGTGTTAATTACTACTCCCACACAGTCTTTATAAGTGTGTAAAATAAATAACGGAAAAATTCCTCTTCCTGGCTTAAGTCGATTCCATGCTAAGTTAATGAGCCATTAAACATGCTGCTGCTTGTCAGCCCTGTGAAGGACCAGTTTCTTTCGTACATTTCATCCACATTTTTAGGAAGCATCTTGTAAAATACACTTCATGTGGAAACGTATACAGTACATGGAATACAAAAAACTAATATTACATGTAAAAAATGCTTTCATAAATGAATGCTGTACGCCAAATGTACTTCTGAGCAGTGAAAAGAGTACGAGAACGTTTGTGCATGTACGTATCACGGCGTGCAAAAAAGGTAAAACCAAGAGCGTCACTGTGCTAAAACAACATAACATAAAACGTCCATAACATGCATTACTATGAAGCCTCCAACACTCACCCAATAGTCACAGTGGTATGTAAGGAATCTGACATTGCATTATGAACACACAGCTCTCAACCTTCCTTCCATCTCCAAAATGAGGAACACTCGCCTTCATAATGTGGAACAAATGGGCAAAATGTGGAACAAATACTAATGGCTTACTAACAACTTCAACTAGGAAGATCATAGGATGGTTCAAATATGCTGGTTTTACTTAAAAAGAAGATCCTTAAAGAATTAATGAGATTAATTTCTATTTACTGGGATGGGAAATAGGAAATTCACCCCAGGGATCACCTCTGTGGCTCTGCTCAACAGTGGCACAGGAAAATAATTTTCTTGGGTGGCAAAAGCCAGGGTACCTTTTTAGCTGGGCTTGTACAGGCCCCAGGGCCAATAGCCTAGTACCTACCTATGAACCTATTTACCATGGATTTCACTTAAAAAAAAATTCCTAACACTGAATGTGTGTGACAGACTCTTGCAATGTGGAACATGAACATTTTAAGACCCCAAATGAGGTACGTTCCTCATAATGAGGTACACTTGAGAGGTATGTGAACACTGTGAATCAACAGTCAGGCTTTTGCACTGTCCCAGTGACTCCTGGAGACGTACGTCCATGAGAAATCCAAAATATTATTCATCATCCTGAGTTAGACACAATGTGGGACAGTAATAGTATTAAACAGCCGTTTTAAGGCTACCGTTAATAACTTTGGACACACATTACGCATTTCTCCACTTGCAGATCTGGTTGCGATAACACGGAAGTACCTTTTTTTTTTCAAATTTTGCTGTCCCCCAGCATATGCCAATGGTAAGCCTGGCCACTCAATGGTACTTCTTTTTTCTATTAGTACATGCTTGAATTACAACAGGCATGCAGGTTGGACTGTCCAATCAGTGTGCTCACTTCTGAATGGCAAAGTGCAGTCATTGTATAAATACTCTTGTACAATAACAACTCACTACTATTCAAAAACAAATGCACTGATTGGACAGCCCAACCAGCGTGCCTGCTGTAAATCGAGCATACACCGATAAAAAAGTAGTCCAGTAAGTAAAGTACTGCTTCACCATCAAATCACTCCAACCATGAGTAAATCTTGACACACACAAACACAGTCACGATTACTGCTTAAATTCATATTTAGACATGTATATAACATGCGTGTGAATTTAGCATCTATCATTTTGAAAGCACATGCTTCAGGTACACTCAATCTAATAAAATTGATTTAGGGGACGGACTGCACCCGCCACATCTCCATTAAACACATACACAGAAATTGACATCAGACTGCAACTGCACAACTTTGCAAGAAAAGAGGAACTTCCTCAACTCTACTGTTTGACCATCTTGTACCAAAATGCTGCCCCCCCTCCACAATTTTACATCATTCTACCAAACTGGAACAGATATATATATATATTTTTTTTTTTTTTTTATTCCGACCTCAAGAACAGGACAGCACAAAAAATGTAAAGGTAACCACATATTTATCCTATAATCAGACACCACATAAAGATGGTCCCAAGACAAAAGGATGATAAAACATAATTAGTAAAATATTTGCAGTTTACCACTTGACTATCTTACTTTCACATTTTAACTGTGAGGTCTTGCTGGGATAATGCCAGTTTCTACAATGGATCTGCGACACAGGAACAAAAGCATTGAAATAAAAAGCAGCAAAACAGGAGACTGAACATAGTAGCAGGACAAAAAATTTGAAATGACATTCTGAAGCAAAGTATAAAATACATACAAAAACATGAATTAGGACACTAGATTCCATTTTTCCAGCATAAAATACTTGTACATCTCAACTATGACTTGTACAAGTACTGGAAAAAAAAAACATTTGGTGGAATTTAGCGTTTTAAGCTAAGAAACTAATTTACAACCTGCATTTACTCCAATATTTACTATCAAAACACTGTCATTGTTTTAGTGACTGTTCAGTACACGGAATCAACTTTAAAACTTAGATGAACATTATACACACAGACACAAAAGCAGTAGAAAATTAAAATGAAATCATAGTAATAAATGGGAACTACACTTAAAAATCATGAGTATTAATTCCACGAATTTCAGCTTAAAGTGGAACTTCATTTTTGTTTTTTGAGAACTGTAAATCACTGTGATCATGAATATAGAAACTAGATACATATAAAAATACTACAGCTGAATACATGAATTAACAATTAGAAACAGAAAAGGAATTTTGTGTGTACAAATTAGGATACAAGAAATAAAAGTGACGTTAACCCAGATTGTGTTATTTAGTAATTATCAGTGATGTTGGTAGAGTTTTAGAAGCAACATTGCACAAAATAGTGAGACAGAAAAGTTTAAAAATATAAAAATGGAGCAAAGGGCAAAGAAAGAAAGAATAAAATTAGTCAAACTGTAGGAAGTTTAGCAAAGCAAAGAAGGGGTACAAAGAGTAATGGTATATTTGATAGACATGCAAGGTTGATACAGTAATAAGTATTTGAGACAGATGAATGGATTATAAACGACAAAGTATGTGGCAAAACATATCAGGAATAAATTGTAAGTTTAGATAAACAACAGCAAGCATCCACTGACGCTTAGTTTTTGGTAAGGCTAAGCATATAGTTCAAGGGAGTTTTGTAATAGTGATTAGTGTTGAACAGTTGTTCAGTGATAGCCATATTAAATGGGGACTAGAGAGTTTCGAAATTGGCTGAAAGAATACTCCTTTAGAGTGGAAGGGACATAGTGCCCGTGCATTAGCTAACATTACACATAGTACTCAAGACCTGCTCTGGTAGAGTTTTCAGTTGAATCTAGAACAAAAGCTGCTGTGAAAAAGGGAGTTAACTAGGGCATATAAAATACTGCAAGACGGCTATAAAAATCAAAGAAGGTTAGAAAAGAAAAGATTAGAAAGAGAGGGAAAAATATGTACAAAGGAACAATGGGAGAATACATGTGCGACTCCCAAGTTCGCAAAATCTAGAAGGTTTAGGATTTTTGCCTGGATGTGTTTGCACAGGTTTTTTTAAACCCCAAGCAGACTTCATAGATTTCTTCCTAAAGTAGACAGCAAATGTTGAAGATGTGACGGGGAAGAAAGTTAACAGGGAACATGGTTTTGGGAAACTAATAAGCTAGCACACTTAAATTTCCTTCCAGGACACCATGTCAAAAATATTGGGGGAACAAATGACTAACTAAGAAAACAATTCTTCTGAGCTGGGGTATAGGATACAAGTTACCTAAACATAATGCCTGAAGTATAATTCTGTTTGCGGCCAAAAAAAATTGCATAGAAATAAATAAAATTAGGGAAAGCAAAATAATACTCGGGAGAAGGACTGAGGTTTAAGGGAAAGCAGGAAGTGAAAATTTGTAATCTTGGACTAAATGAGAGCTGCTGCAAAAAATATTTATGTATGTATATAAAAAATGTCAGTATGAATTGTTTTCCTTTAATGTACGAGTCGTTACGTCTAAGTTACAATTTATTAAATCCGCTAAAAAATATGCTTGGCACTACTTCTATGAACATGAAATTGGCAGTTTTAAGACACAAGGGGTCTGTTAAGTACAGACCATTGAAGAAACGCCTTTACAGCTGCACAACTGTTATTGCAAGTATAAAAATGAAGAAAAATACACAGCAGGCAAACGTACGACCACAAACCACTAGTAAAATACAGAAAATAAAACAAAACAGTCATAAGACGTACATCAATAAAAACACAAGTTTATTTCTCAAAACACTTTCACCACCTCCCTGGTGGCTTCCTCAGACCATAGTAATAATAGCGGCACAATACTAGAATTAAATACACATTGAATTACTCACATAAAATAAATTAATCACACTTGTCGCTTGCAATTTCACGTCCTTACTACCTAGTTAATTATGCGCATGCTCCCTTATGGAACAAACATCATCCAGCTATCAAACTGCAACCTTTAAAGAAAAAAAACAAGCTAATAAAAATTATAATTGACATAATCTAATGAAAAACTTACATCCAACTACAAAATATTTATACATATATATATATATATATATATATATATACACATATATATATATATATATATATATATATATATACACATATATACACACACATACATACATACATACGTATACATACATACATATGTGTGTGTACATTGTAAAACTTCATATAATAAAAATAAATAAAATCCTGGCTCCCCATTTCAGTGGCAATATCACATACTTAACAACGTCTAATCCCCCAAACATCCAAAATTGGCTTAACTGAAACCTTTGTATTAATCCCCTATCTGCCCCAAGTCGGAGAATCCACTTAAGCTCCCTACTCTCCACCTTATTCCTAACATCTCCCATTCTATCATAGGTTCATACTAGGCTATCTGCCCTAGGGCATTTATAAGCCTAGCCAGAGTGTGCTTGGCTTTCGCCACCCATTTTAAATTAATTTTGCTATGCCATTTTTCGAGGTTAGTATACAATTTGGCCACATGGTTGTCAAATGAGAGATTGCTATCAACTTGGGTCCCCAGGTCCCTAATTACTTCTTCTGTACTTAATGGATTGTTTTTGCCAAAGGGGATGACTATACACTTTTTGGCGTTTAGCTTGAGGGAGGATGCTTGTGTCGGCTGGAGAGTCGATTATGGCTCCCAGTTTGCAGTCATCTGCGAACTTGGTCAGCCACAGTCCTTCCGTGTTGGCCTGTACCTCTGAGAAATATATACCGAACAAGAGAGGTTCCAGGACTGAGCCTTGTGGGACGCCACTTGTAACTGGTTTGGAGTCTGACATGGCTCCAGCAATTCTAACCATGTGGGTTCTGTCTTTAAGCAAGTTTGCAACCCATCCAGTGAAATAGATATTTATATTTAAGCTGGTGAGCTTATCTATAATGCCCGAGTGGGGTATTGTATCGAAGGCTTTTGCGAGGTCCAGGTAGGCTGTGTGGACCACCTTCCCCTAGTCAATGGCCTTGGTGACTGTTTCAAAGAAATCCACCAGGTTTAAGAGGCAGGATCTGCCCTTAAAGCCGAACTGGGTAGGATCCAGTGTCTGTAGGTCCCCAATATCTTTATTTATAAGGTCCATGAAGATCCTTTCCATAGCTTTGCAGACCAAGCTAGTCAGGCTTATGGGGCGATCGGATCCGTTGAGGCACCACCTTTGTGGAGAGGGACCACCATTGCTGTACGCCACTCTTTGGGTACATATCCTGTAGTAAGGCTGAGATTGAACAGTAGTTTTATGTTTGAGTTTAGTTCTTCTTGGAATTCATGTAGGACGCAGCCTGGGACACAGTCTGGTCCCATTGATGCTGTGTTTTTTTGCTTTGGAGAGGGCAGCTCTTACCTGAGCATCTGAGATGTCAGGGGGGCAGCACTCTGCTGGGATAGATATTTGCCCTTTTGGTGGGGAGGAGAAGTTAGCGCTGAACCTGTCAGCTAGGATGTTTGGCAATGTCTGTGGGTTTGGTGTATTTTTTGTCATTTTGGACTAATTCTGAGCATATCTGGGAATTCCCACCCGGGTTCCTAACATAACTAAAGAAAGCCTTGTGATTATCCCTAGTGTCCTGTGCAATTTTTCTCTCAAAGCTGGCCTTAGACGATTTTATGAGTGCCTGTAGTTTTTTGCTAATACTGATCAGAGATGTCTTCCCTTTTGGGATTTGGGATTATGTAGTAGCTTCCTCCTTCTATTGTATAGTTTGTTTATGGCTGGGGTCCACCAGACAGGACGTCTGCCTTTGGAGGATTGGGTCTTGGTTTTATTTGGGATTGCATGATCCATGCTTTCCTGAATATGTTCATAGAATGCATTTATAAAGGATTATGCGGTCTGGGCCATATTTTCCACAGGCCAGGGGGCTTTGAAGGATTCCACCTCGGTTTTGAGGAGTGTAAAATTTGCTTTAGAGAAGTTTTTCACTGTGGATTTCTGGGCAGGGGGTGGGGTCGGGATGTGAATATCCAGTGAGATTAGTTTATGGTCTGGTCTTACCAGTGAGGGATACACCTCTGGTCTGGAGCATAGAGTCCCCATGTTGGTGATGATCAGGTCCAGTATGTTTTCCCCTCTTGTGGGAGTGGTAACAAGTTGTTCCATAGCATTTGAGTTTATAAATTCTAGGAACCTTTGGGCTAGGGTGTTGGAGCTAGAGCAATGCTCCCAGTCTATGTTTGGGTAGTTGAAGTCACCCAATATAATGGTGTTTGGAGAGACCTTCATATTTTCCAGTGTTCTCAGAAAAGCCTATAAACTGGAAGGCAGTTTTACCCACTGTTAGTTGCACATGGATAGTCTCTGATGCTTCGTGCTGTGCCACCAACCTGGAGGTGTGGGTATCTTTGACGAATATTGATACTCCCCCTCCTTTTGTGGTTCGGTTCAAGTTTTGGGGCCGAAAAGCATGGTATGAGGTATAACCTGGTAGTGCTGGGGTGCTCTCGGAAGCCTTGAACTAGGTTTCTGTTACTGCACAGTTATCTATGTTCTCCATGCTAAGTAGAGTTTTGAGTGCGTGCATCTTGAGGTTTAGACTTCTGGCGTTAAGTAGCACTACTCAGTTTCTTATCCCTTGTGATACCTATGGAGGTGCGTTTGTCTTTTGAGCCTTGCCTAAAAAAGGCACTATGGGGGTAGCAAGAGCCTTTGCCAATATCCAAAAGCCCAGGGGTGACAGGTGCAAGCCGTCCCTAGTGAAGCATCGTGACTTGTCGAGCATGTCATCCCAGGCTGACAGGCATTGGATCACCTTTGAATGACATCAATACTTAAGCAAATTGTTGAAATTGATCATCTTGTCTTCATATTGTGGCATCATTCTTGGTGAGGGTAAGATGCTCCTCAAGGTCAGGGTCATACCGGCCTGGGCTACATGCTCAGAGAGCTCCTCTATGTCTCTTTTCATGTAGTCCAGGGAGGTATGTCTCAGGACATTCACACCAGCATGGACAATGACCGAGTCATATTTGTACTTGCCTTGGAGTGACCCGAGTGCTTGTGTTACATGGCGGATCCTAGCGCCCGACAGGCAGCTCACCGTGACCCTCTCCTTGTTCAGCCTGGTGAGCGGGACGTCAATGTGCCTGATGATAGAGTCACCTATTACAAGTGTATCAGGTGTGTTGTTTAGCCTTAAGGGCTCTGACTGTTCGGCACACTGGCTTTGTGAGCTATGTGTTGCACGTGTTTTGTTTTGGGGTAGCGGTTGCTTGGGTGTCTGCTTTGGAGGTCTCTGCTGCTTAGGCAGATTTTTATTTAGAGACTCCGAGTATGTTTTTGTGTGTGTTTTATGTGTTTGGTTTGCTGTCATGGTAGGTCTATGCGAGACTGGAACTGTAGTGAGTGCGGTTTCCTTTTCCTCCTGACTGGTTACGCCAGTACTGAGTTGAGAGAGCTTAGCCTCCAGTTTGGCTATATGGTTGCATCTCTCACATGTGTTGGAATTTGTTGGGAGGAGAAGAGGGTTGTGTGTGTACATGAGGCAGTTGTAACATTGCCTCAAGATTCCCAGATTCACCAGTTGGACCGGAGTGGAGATTGACAACTGACCTTTGGACATGCTAGAATAGTATTGGGAATTCCTTTATAATTGAAAAAAAAAAAAAAGGGGGCCAATGGGGAACAAGGTACTCAAGGGGAGTTTGTGAGGGTGTAGTGCTTTTAATTTTTTAGTGCTGACTTATGTAATTGCTTTAGTGAGCAAGTGCCAGGTAACTTAAATGCAATGTGCTACAGGTAACAAATGCAAAAACGACAAACAGTAACTTTCATTCAAGTGAATCAAGGAAATAAGTGCAGTAAGCAATGCAGATATCACTAGGGATCCACAAAAGTGCTGAAAAGCCGCGTTTTAGGTGGAATTAGCGTTTCAGGGAAATAAGCAAACAAACAACAAGCATACAAACAAAGCTAGATTCAGCAGGCATGGATCTAGTCTATGCTACAGCAAACAAGGTGTACCAATTTCAGTAAGAAACAGTTCAAATATGCAGGCACTATAAGCCTTTAACCAGAAATTCCCAGCTCAGAAGGGCAGAGTCCAGCCTCTCCTCCCACAAGAGTGCAGACCACAAACCTTCTTAATGTAAAATAACTGGCCTGAAGCCCAAGTGCTTAAACCAGAACTAATACACTTTTAGAATAACAGACACTGAGCCCTCAATCAGCAGTTCCCAACTGCTACCCGTCCTGCCACCACAGTGCAGGCCACAAACCTTCCTAATGTAAAACAACTGGTCTGAAGCCCAAGTGCTTAATCCAAAAGACTTAGAATTATAGCTACACTTTAATCAAGTTACTACCAAGCAGTAATAAATACAACTGAATACTTTAAAGAATGCCTGGATTAGTGCTCAAGTTATACAAACAAAGCTAGATTCAGCAGGCCTGGATCTAGACTATGCTACAGCAAACAAGGTGTACCAGTTTCAGTAAGAAGCCGTTCAAATATGCAGGCACTATAAGCCTTTAACCAGAAATTCCCAGCTCAGAAGGGCAGAGTCCAACCTCTCCTCCCACAAGAGTGCAGACCACAAACCCTCAATGTAAAATAACTGACCTGAAGCCCAAGTGCTTAAACCAGAATTAATACACTTTTAGAATAATAGACACCGAGCCCTCAAATCAGCAATTCCCAACTTAGAAGGATGTAAGCTACCTATCCAGCCACTACAGTGCAGACCACAAACCTTCTTAATGTAAAACAACTGGTCTGAAGCCCAAGTGCTTAAACTAAAAGGCTTAGAATGAGTTACACCAAGCAGTAATAAATACAACTGAGTACTTTTAAGATGACGCAAAAGCAAAATAAAGTAGGAAGAAACAAATACAGTAAAAGCAGATAAAAAAAAAAAATTGAGTGAGCAAATGAGATGGGCCCAGGAGGGGTACCCAAGTGCAAATTTACAAGAGGGGCCGTCAGTTTCAAAGCCACCAAGATTAACACCAACACAAAAGCAGGGAGGGTGGGTGGGGACCTACTGAAAAAGTCAACTTCCAGCTAGATATTGCTATCACTTAAATATAACTTTCTCAATGACCATAAACTAGAACCTATGTACCACATTATTGGTCAAATCATACCTGGACAGGGCACTCATTGAATCCTTAGCCCGCAGGCTATTAACATGCTCTTTAATCCTATCCCTCAGCATATGTGTGGTCATCCCTACATAAAAATATTGACAGCATTCACATTGTACATCAAAATATATCGTACATCTAGCGCAATCTGTGGCAGTCAAAATAATACTCTCGACCTGTGGTCGGGTGTGTGAATTTATTGCTACACCAATTACAGTGCCCACATGGGTGTGTTCCCCAAAGAGGCTCCACAGAATCAAATTTGGGATAGCACAACATCCTCTTAACATTCGTCAGAGTCCTATACTGGAAACTAGGTGCATCCCCCACCACACTCCTAATCTTATAGTGTGTCAACAGGATGGGCCAATGTTTCTCTAACAGCAACTTTAGCTTCCTTATATACGTCAGTATATTAACTCGACAGATGATGTGAATGCTATCAATATTTGTATGTAGGGATGACCACACGTATGTTGAGGGATAGGATTAAAGAGCATGTTAATAGCCTTCAGGCTAAGGATTCAATCAGTGCCCTGTCCAGGTATGATTTGACCAATAATGTGGTACATAGGTTCCAGTTTATGGTCATTGAGGAAGTACATTTAGGTGATAGAATGGGAGAGGTTAGGAATAAGGTGGAGAGTAGGGAGCTTAAGTGGATTCTCCGACTCGGGGCAGATAGGGGATACGGCCTTAATACAAAGGTTTCAGTTAAGCCAAATGCACGGGGGATTAGAAGTTAAGATGTATGTGACATTTGCAATGAAATGGGGAGCCAGGATTAGCTATGACTACATATACCCATATATCATGTATTGTATTATACGTGTAAGCAGATTTTAGACGTTTTACATATATTATGTTTTTTATTTTTATATGAAGCTTTACAATGTTCACATATATATAAATATTTTGTAGTTAGATGTAAGTTTTTCATTAGATTGTGTCGATTATGTGTATTTAATTCTAGTATTGTGCTGCTATTATTACTATGGTCTGAGGAAGCCACCAGGGAGGTGGTGAAAGCACTTACCTTATTTTGAGAAACTGTATGTTTTTACTGCCGTACGTCCTACGACCGGTTCACTTTATTTTGCGTTATTGCAAGTTAATGTGCAAATATCAGATGGAAAAATTTAGTTCTATTATCATAAGATAACATGCTCAGTGTGTGGAATTAACATTACAGGTTAGACAAGCTACAAGTCTGGCAATTCCATTACAGGTGAATTTGAATTTAAGCTTGTTGTGGATAGTCTGGTTTGAATTACCAATGGCACCTAAAAAGTACCTCACACAGATACAAACAAATATTGTTTACTTGACAAGTACCTAACTTATGTACACTTTTTGCTGTGGAGATGAAATAGTATAGTCCTACAAAATACTCAAGTCTTTACTGACAGCAAGTTCTCTTTTAATGATCATATCAACATCCACAGTGATCTTCCCCCCCCTCCCAAAACACACACTATTTACATGGCAGAAGATTGTTATTCTCACTTAGCTGGTCATACCCAAGGCAATAGTGTACTTCTGCCAACTCCCTTGGGTACTACTGATCAAGTAGTGCATATCGCAAGATTATGCCATCTTGGCTTCAAATATTAAATCGGTGGCACTGGGTGAGATTAAAGGCCCATGTCATCACTGTTCCTTCCACAATTTTACATCCTGATACAGTGTCTTAGTGAGGATGCCCGATTCTAAAAGTTTTACTGCTGGCTGCCTTACTCTTATAACTGAAGAGTACAGAATACTAAAAGTTGTCTGATGCTGCCAAAGTGCCAATTATCTTTTTTTTTTTTTTAAACAAGAAACATCTTTATTAAACCATCACTTACTACATAGACAATCATACGTTTACTACCCAATGCCTACCCCACCGCTGGATCAAACATCCTCAGCAAAATTAAACAAAGTGACTCAAGTAGCCACCTTCAAAATAAAACCTGTGTAACTAAATGGGTACACATAAAGCTACTCCAGGACTAACCTGCTTTGCCCTTGTTCAGAAGGACATGCAGAGCAAGAGTTGGTATGGCCAAAGAATAAATGGTCTTACAACTCAACTGCTTTGTATTTCCTATGATTGTAACCCCCATGCGCCACAGACATAGTGAAATTCCACTTACGAACATTTAGATCAGTGCCTGCAAATGCAACACGACTTCAGAGTGAACCTGTCAGGTAATCAATATCATATGCAATTGCCAGCCAAGTAGCTGGGTTAAAACTGTATCAAAATTCAAACAATTCTGTAAGCAGCAAATAACAAATATGTTCACCATACTACTGTGCTGAGCACAAAACCAACATTTCCAATGATCTGATGCACAAAAGTATTGCTGGGCAGCTTCAAAATTTGTGCACTGCAAAGCCATTACACAATTCCTACAAAACTCTGCAACTTTAGTATTTTCTGGTATGAAAACAATCAAGCAAAACCCATGATGCTATTTGTTAATACAAATCAACACACAACAGAAGACTGAATTCCAGTTCTGTCACCAAAATATGCTTGCTATATCATTCTGTAGCCGAGTACTTTTTTTAAACAACTGGTATTCCATCAAAAAGAAATTTGCAACAAAAAATATGAATTTGTAATGTTTAGCAACATGCCCTTTCCATAAAATATGCTAATAAGTTTAATTTATAAAACTGTGCTGCTGTGCAAATTCGTTTAAGTTACCAAATTAAAATTCCAAGAACAAGCCACTGCTTTCTCTCTCTCTGGATTGCTTTGCGCTTACCTTGTTCAATAAATCAGCTGCAAGGAAGACAAACTGGTAGGTCTTACTCAATTTACACACCATCTTTTTGAAAACATATTTCTCAGTTGTATAAGTTGTACATATTTACTACAGTCAGTGTGTTTATAAAATTGCACATACCATATGCATTCAACAATAAGACATAATGCACTTATTTGCACAGACTCCTGTCAGGAGAATATTTGTAGAATTCATCTGCTGACCTGCTTTTGGTTTTTATTACATATACTGAACAAATTAACTTACATATTTTGTAAGCTCATCTCCAGTCAGAAAATCAACTGTATGTACTGTACATGGATAATGCAACAGAGACTTCTTTTGGAAGAACTGTTTGTTGAATTTTAATACCCGTTTACATAACCTGTTTTTGACTTTTTACACTGTCATTTGACAAGGTGCACTACGTTCACTCTTACCACGTTGACCAGAAAACTAATTCAAACAATTAAAGTTTCTGACAAAGTCAACATTGGCCAGGTCAGTGAGAAGACTACTCTTCTGTATCCCATGCAATGAAAGCTTTTACATCCACCTGAACTATCAGATAATGAAGACAAGGAGACAGCTTTACAAACCAAAAGATAAATCAAAGCTACTGAGAAACATTCGCAAAGAGGACAAACCCTCATCAAGATTTTTAACCACACATATTAAACGGCTAGAATACCCACAGAGTCTGTTGCCTTTAACCTCTACCACTATACTCTTGTCTCCTACAAGTTGCCGAGAGGCTACCTACGCCTGGCATACAAGATACCCTTGAAAACAGATCTGATGGACCTACTGCACATCTGAAAACGAATAGTATCAGAACCACTAAATCCAAGGACAAATTCTGCTTGCGATACAAATACATATTGGTGGGACACATACGCATCTCAGAGGATCCCTATGCTCTGGAACAGACTCCCCAACCATGTGAAGCAGAGCTCATCCCTAACCCTATTTAAGTGCAACTTTGACCAATGAATGGGAAATCAAGAATTCACCCTGCCCTGGCTCCCACAACTGGACTAGACAGAGGCAGACAATGAAGCCCCCCATACTCGCCCATATAACCCCTAAAAGCTAAAATACTCACAATAAATGCCCATGATACACAAAGACACAGTTGGGTTGGACTGGATGGCTACACTTAAGTTAATCATACCTAGTTAATCATACCTATAAATCTATAACACTGGTAAACTATTAAGCTTACTTAAGAAAACAAAATACTTTAACAAGTTTAAGTTTAAAAATACAACTGCTAAAAACAAGAGTTTCTACCTGCAACGGTTTATGACATGTTATTACAAACTGGTCACTTTACATGACAACTATCAGCTGCTGCAAAATTTTCAACTCAATCTCAGACACACAGACACTAAATGTATCCATGCATACTACACAACCATGACAATTCGGTATTTTTTAATACCATACTACCACATTGCAGAAAACAAAGTACATACTTAACCAAATTTCTAAGCAGTTGGCAATGGTAACAAAGGATTTCAGTTACCAAAGATCAAATCCCATATGCTGTCAACCTCGTTACTACAGTCAGAGAAGTTGCAGCCTACAACATGCGACATGCCAACAAAAAGGTGACAAACACGAATGCAAATGACAACATTTAATATAAGGGCAAATGGTTAAGTGCTGACCACTATTCATTTAGAAAAGCAAAAAATGAAACATTTAAGCAACAACCAGCAAAAGGGCCAACTTCAAAATTCAATTAATGACTATACATGACAACAGCATCTCCACAGGGTTGCAGACACCACGCCAAACCTTTAACTGCAATCTTAAAGCACCCTCCTCCCCCCGAGGCCCAAAGGTCTCGCCAATCCTCGGCGTTGCCAGTCAGGCAAGTACCACACAGAACGCCCCCTAGACCCCCTCTCACAACGCACCTGCATGGTCAGCCTTTTCAACTCTTAATATTGCATTTTTTAATGTAAATAATTTGCCTGTATGTTTTCATAAACAGAGGGTCTGTACTTACCGGGCTGCAGAGGCTCAGCCAGAGCCAAGAAGAGAAGTATAAGGAGGAAAAAAGTGCTGCTGTCAGCTTTGGGCAGCATTTATCCTCCGTTCATCATCCCTAGTAGTATACAGCGCCGCGAGCTGCTCCTCGCATGGGTCAAGCGCGCGGCACAAACTGAAACCCACTGGTGATGGGATAGAGCTGGAAAAAAAGACAGGTTCACCCACTCGAATGAGGACTCGAATCCCCAAATGGAGAATTCACAGGAGCCGCTCGCAGGTACCAGAGAAGCCCATAAGTCTCAAACCACAACGACAAGAAAGCCGGCAAGTTCTTAAGCAGCCAGCAGACTCGCTCAGTGATCTTGAAAAGGGGACTGAAAGGCCGTCAGATTAAGGGACGCTGGCTGCCACCTGTACTTCTATGGCCGTCAAAGAAATGAAACCTCGGGAAAACTAATAACACTAAAGTTGCAAGGGCTGACAGAGTTCTCAACACTTCGCTTAACACTTAAAAGTGGTGTTCTGTTAACTCAGTCAACTGTCCAAGTTCTGATATTTCACAAAAATGTAATAATTACTCCAGTAATTATCCATAAACAAGATGGCTGCTACGTCCTACGATACAACCCTGCTCCCAGACTACAGTTCCAAAACACAACTCTCCGCCAATCCGCGAGCAGGAAAAGCGGGGCTGTACTGTTGGTGGTGGGATTTAGGTGAGTAGTTAAGTCTTTAAAGTGGTACTCTCCAAAAAGAGAGCAGTTCGTTTTGCATAGTCTGTTAGTTTGCAACAAGATTTGAAAGCACAATTACCTTATATTTATTTCACAAATTTTGCCATATATTATACAAACAATATTGCTGCACGAATGCATCAGTTACTTACTGTTCCTTTTCATACCTTGAAAAGATGAGTAGTTAACTCCCTCTCCTTTGATCATGTTGCAGCAGTGGCCAGAAAATCATTCTATCTGGGATAGCTGATTGCAAAAGGTTATTTCCTCTCTTTCTAAATAAGTCTGTAGATGTAAAGAAGTCCTTACCTCTCTATATCCTACACTGATTAGGACCATCATGGAATATAATGCCCACTCTGGGATGTATCTTACTAAACATCAAGCATTTGGTGAGATCCCAAAGGTTTCTGTCAACAAAGCTCATCAGCTTAAAGACCCTGAGCTACTAAGAGAAACTGGAGGCCATGTATTGTGTCCTGCAGACTTCTTCAGGGTGATCTTTAACTTGGAATCACCACCGGAGACTCTACTGATATAAGAAAACTCACAAATCCAAAACCAGATGAGGAAGAGACCGCAACCACAATGAATAATTTATTATCTTTATGATCTTTAACTCGCCTTCCAGGCCATTAGGCATTTGTCAGTCCAAGACCCCTTATTTCTTCACAAATCGAACAGTCCAGCACTAGAACCAGAGGTCTGAACCGCTTCAGCAAGTTAATTACTGTGGAGAGAGACAGTGAGACAGATTTGTTATGTAACGACTACTCATTCACTGGAACAAACATACTCTTCAGATCAATTAATGTGATATACTATTTTCCTTTTAAACAGAATTAGACAACTGTGTGCGCAATCATTAATTCACTCTAGTATGACTGGACTATTGTTCTTTGGAAAAGGAGGTAAGACCTAAGGGTGGGTATACCTCTCAATTGTCCAGATTTTCACAGTCCAGATTTTTGCCTCATATTTCTGGTCTTCTCCTTACAAAATTATTGGGGACCTACAGACACTGGATCCTACCCAGTTCGGCTTTGTTAAGGGCAGATCCTGCCTCTTAAACCTGGTCGATTTCTTTGAAACAGTCACCAAGGCCATTGGCGAGGGGAAGGTGGTCCACACAGCCTACCTGGACCATGCAAAAGCCTTCGATACAATACCCCACTCGGGCATTATAGATAAGCTCACCAGCTTAAATATAGACACCTATGTCACTAGATGGGTTGCAAACTGGCTCAAGGACAGAACCCACATGGTTAGAATTGCTGGAGCCATGTCAGACTCCAAACCAGTTACAAGTGGTGTCCCACAAGGCTCAGTCCTGGGACCTCTCTTGTTCGGTATATATTTCTCGGAGGTACAGGCTAACACGGAAGGACTTTGGCTGACCAAGTTCGCAGATGACTACAAACTGGGCGCCATAATAGACTCTACAGCCGACACAAGCATCCTACAAAAGGGCCTCACAGAAACAGACAACTGGTGCCAGAGCCATGGCCTCAAGCTAAACGCCAAAAAGTGTATAGTCATCCCCTTTGGCAAAAACAAAGTGCCCACAAATTACCACATAGGTGGTAATCCATTAAGTACGGAAGAAGTAATTAGGGACCTGGGGACCCAAGTTGATAGCAATCTCTCATTTGACAACCACGTGGCCAAAGTGGTTAGAAAAACATTTTATATAGCCCACCTAATCATGAAGGGATTCACATATAGATCAGGGGAGGTCATCGTGCTTCTTTACTCATCCCTCATCAGGCCCATAATTGAGTACAATGCCCCTTTTGGGATGTACCTTACCAGACACCTGCAGCAACTGGAAAGACCCCAAAAGTACCTCACCAAGAGGATCAAAGGGCTCAAACAGATGCCATATGCTGCCCGGTTAAAGAAACTCCAGCTCTACTCAGTGGCATACTGCCTACTCAGAGGCGATCTGTGCCTGACGTAAAAAGCCATGTCCAACCCGGAATTAATGGACATGCTGCACCTCAGAAAATCCAAATCCCATCGAGCTACGCGCTCAAGAGACTTGAACCTCAGCACTGAAATAAATAGGACATGCTGGAGGGACAGATTCATAACCCAGAGGCTCCCTTCACTCTGGAATAAAATCCCAGTCCAGGTTAGGCAGAGTCCCTCATTGACTCTCTTCAAGAGGAATCTTGATGAGTGGATGGGAGATAGTAGGTTTACCCCAGGTA